>NC_137786.1:86010580-86389453 GCF_963383645.1 Muscardinus avellanarius | reverse complement strand
GGAGGAGAAGGAGGAGAGTTTTAATATCATTTCCATATCCCAAATGCCCTAGCTTCTTTCCATTAGGCACCCCCATTAAGGGTTCTACCACCTCCCGATAGATCCACAGCATAGTGTCCAAGCCTACAACACATGGCTTTTAAGGAACATTTATGGTCCAAGCCATAACAGACCTATAATTGCTTTGTAGAGTGGCATATGCTGTGTATTACACAGTGAAAAGGAGCCACTCAGAACAAACTTATACATGCATGAGTTGCATGAATATATATAATTGTCTGAGTAAACATCTATGTAATAACTCCAAAACCATGTCTCTCAAATACCATGCCATGCAGTGATAGAAAATAGATCAAGATCTATTATATAGCCATGTAGGGTGCTAGGATTAGCCAAACTGCTGAGTTTTCTTTTACAGTTAAAAAAGAAGCCTCTTTCCTCCTACCTTATAATATTGTATATTAGGAAGTCTGGTCAGACAGACTTGAAAAAAAAAAAAAAAAACAAGCACTGTTCAATAAGTTTGAGAGAGCCACTGGTATAATTGCAATAAAAAAATCTTTGAAAATCTTCCATGATATTTAAATATATATCAGTCAAAGGCTTCCCTGCCCTATGGTGTGTGTTAAATAGGTACCTGTGTATATCGTGCATGGCTAATAATTTTGGAGGAACTTGACAAAACCATTTAATATCAAATAATGTACTATGATTACTTTTTTTGTTTTTTGAGGCACTGGGGTTCCTGGAAGCCCTTCTACCTCCAGCCTACACTCCCAGACCTATTTTATATTTTTATTTAGAAACAGGATCTCCTAAGCCAGCGCGCGCGGCTGGCTTCGAACCTGCGCAATCCTCCTGTCTCCGCCTCCCCAGCGCGGGGATTACAAGCGTGCGCCACCACGCCTGGCCCTACTATGATTACTTTTATGAATAAAAGCAAGACTTCTTTCCATAGGTCTTACTGACCTAATCCTTTTAGCAGATAATAACTAGTATAATCAATGACAATCTCCTCACTTTGTATAGTTAAATTCAATGATGTTAAAAGACGTCTTCCCAGTGAAAATTATTAAGGTTATAAGCTAATAATGTTGAGAAGGTACAGAAACTTAGAGAAATACCTCCACATTTCAACTACAATTATTTAAATTTTGCCTCATAGATAATATTCAAAGTTTGGCCAAGAGAGCCAGGAAATTCTGGTTTTCCTCTAATGTTTTACCTAAAAATATATCTATTCATTTTGTTATTTACTTTCCAAAAAGTAATTAAAATTTTCCTTTTTTTGAAGATTTAAATGAGCTTATTAAAAAGATAGAAATACAGAAGATAGTTACAGCTCCATGCCACTCAGGAGTGACATGGGAGGGGTTCGAATGAATTCACCCTAATTAACAATTTCCTATGTTCCCCTATTATGCTGGATAAAAGATACAAAATGATGAGCAGAAAAAAAAAATTCAGATCTAAATTCTGAAAACTATAATTAACCTTTGTAGCATATAAGGTTCTATCTGTAAAGTTAAATGGATGAGTAATTAGTAGTGATATCAGATTGTTTACAGTTCAGAATACTCTAAATCCAAGAGCAAATGTCAAAAGAGAAAAATATGCAATTGTAAAGGCCTTAATAGAAATAGTTAACCTAAATTTTTTTCTATGAATATTCTGAAGATATATAATAACAGAATGAACTCTTCTTATTTTACTCTATCTAATGCTAAAATCTAGATAAATTACAATGTATTTGGTTCTGGGTATTGAATTCAGGGACACACTACATTGGACCTATACTCCCTGCTTATTTTAGTTTTTATTTTGAAACAGGGTCTTGCTAACTTGCTGGGGCTACCCTCAAACCTGTTACCCTCATGTCTCAGCCTGCTAAGTATTGGTGCTACAAACATGTACCACCATGCTCAGCTTAATGATAATTGTTAAAGAAATCAGCATGTTGGCATTGGGCCTAATATCCAGATGTGTATTTCATTATGTTAATTCACTGTATTTTTTATAGGCAGCAAAATTTCACCAAATTTTATAGCACTATAGCAAAAATAAGTCTAGCTGCAGTTGGTTGCTGCAATCATAATATAAATTTTGAACATGATTCAACACTCTATATTAGCAGAGAGAAGAGAAATATATATTTATAAAATGATACCAAAACAATGCTTACTCATTAACTGTAATGCTCATAAAACAGCATGTTTACAACTCTGATACTGAAAGAATTTCATATTCTTCACAGTTTTCCTACATTTAGGAATGTAGGAAACCACATAAATGTCTTTGGTTAATGCATCTGAGTGATGGAAAGAGTCTTTGTTTTTTACTCCAATAGAAGAAATAACACTTGAAAATCCCATGGATGAACATTGCTAAAAAAGAATACATGAAGCACTGAGTAAAGAAGAAAAATTCAATAATAGTTCATTACTGTTTTGAAACAGCCAATATCTACTTTAAGTCTGAAATTTGGGTACTGCTAATCATTTTTGGTGTTAGGGGGATTGAACTCAGGGACTTTTGCATGCTATGCAGTGCTGTACTGCTGAGCTGCACCCTTGGTTTAACTGATTAATTTTAGTACCATATTTGTGTTACTGGCATATTCCATTCTGAAGATCCATACCCTTCTCTCAACATCTATTTATGTAGTTCTGGGACAGGAAAATTCCCAGGCTACAAACTACGATATGCATGGAGAAGCTTTCCTAGGGCAAGAAAATAATTTTAAAGTCCATACATACATATGTGAAGTAAAAAGGTTTTTCACTGTGATGACTCTTATTTCATATCTGGTTCTTCTTTTAAGTTTCTTACTCTTGAGGTTCTATAAAAATGTTAGGAAAACAAAATAATTAAGGAGTTTGAGTGACTCAGTAACTGTTTTCTTTGGGTACATTTTTTAGAAATATGCAAATTACCTTATATACATTTTTGTATGTGTCCCAAAGGCTGGCATGAACAAGGCAAAAAGTATCTTCGTCCCTTAGAAATGTTCTACACTTTTTCTCAAAGATCAGACATTCTATGTATATTTGAGGAAAGGACTTAAATATCAGAGAAGAGTATTTTTTAGGGATATAATGAGAATAGGTTTGGTAGGTAGCTATAAAGACATGATTTGAAGACTTGACCCTAGCTTAACAATAGTGACTATATTGTCCTATGGTGATTTTCTTGTATTTCTATGATGTGATTACCTGCTTCTTATCAGATAGACTATAGTTGAGTAAGTTGATGGAGTGATGAACAATAAAATTAGAAAATGTTTTCATTTCCATGAAATTTAGACGCTAGTGTGACAATATCACGTGTTCAGTTGTATGATTAGAAAATGGTAGAAAGATAAATAGAAATGATATGTGCTCTTAATTGTTTGGTTTATAGTAGTCAGAGCTAACCTGATAGTAGCATGATATTCAATATGGGAAACAATTCTACTACAGTCTTTTATTTATATTTTCAGATTTTGTTCACACCAAAGAATCATGCTAATAAGAATCAACCCTTTCAATAAAGAGATCCAATAAAATGGAGATGTAATCAACTTGATTTCAAGGTCTCATTATGATGCATAATTGCACTGAAGAAACTGCTAAGGACCTTGAAAAACATGTTTCCTGTCACAGTGAAATATAACTGTGATGACTTGGAAAGGTGTTTGACTCATGATATATAAATGTGTAAGTATAACCAGACTTTGCCTAAGACTCATTATGTGATTGAGATCATTAGTTAATGAAACTTGACCCATCAAAGCAATTGTCTTCAAATGCAAAAAATAATTTAACTCTGATATTTCCAATAAGTCTTAGAGTAATTCTTCTATTCCCATATAATTACATACTCCATAACTGATTCTGACAAAGCATTAACACATGTGTAGACAGAACATCGTCTTATGGAACTTCAATAATCATTAGACTCATCTTCACAAAAGACCTCCTGCAGTCAAATTACCTGTTTCAGTGAAAGAAATGGCAGTGTTATCTTGTCCAACCCAGATTCTCAGAAAAACTATACTAATTTAATCAAGCTATTTCAAATTTTTTTTAAATTGAATATTTAATTAAAGAGAGATTACTTAACCTTTCATGTACTTTGTATATCTCTGAACCTGTTTATATATGTAGTCTTATACATGTTATAAATAACTATATGTAATAACTGCATGGTTGGAGTGAAGAGTTTTTAGCCTAATTTTATTTATTTTTCTTCTACCTGTGAATAGCACTGAATTTAATAGTACAAAAGACTTTACTATGCATGAATTTGTCTTTGGCAAGGCTAAACAGTGTAAATCAAATGATAAGCTTCTGACAAAGGAGAATGAGACTATTGGACAAACTATTGGGTTATAAATATAGGCAGATTAGAGTTTTAATGGAATCTCAGGGGAAATTCTGGTAGAAGTTATGCCATTAAGGAGTGTAAATTTAAGCAAATTGCTTTATTAACCTGTTTCCTGTTCTTATATATGGATTTTAAAGGAACCAAATGAGATATTTTCCGGTGAACTTCAAAAATATTATACCACTTCATTACTATGTGAATAAATGACATCAAAAGTATCAGTCAAAGATGCTTCAGTGTTATGTTATAAAAATATATCTGATCTTTGTCCAGTTTTCTGGTATCAAATTCTAAAATTCTTGGAATAGTAAAAATGAGCAATGCCTTTCTGTATGCTCATGAGTTAATTGATAGCTGGCATCTTCCAGGTTTCTTTAAGATCGGGGCTGGTCTTCAGATAGACCGGGGCAGAATTACATGGTTTGGACTTTCCACCTCCACACCAACCTCCAAGTAAGAGAAAGGCTAGAGTATATATTTATTGTCAGTAGTCAAAATTTAATCAATAGTGCCCACCTAATGAAGCCCCCATAAAACCCCAGAATTACAGGTTTCAAAGAGCTTCTAGAAAGCCCAACACGTGAAAGTTCCTGGAGGTTGGTATGCCAGAGGAAGGCCTGGAAGCCCTAAGCCCCTTCCAACATGCCTTTCACTGAGCATCTATAAACTTTACAATATTTTTGTAATAAGCCAGTAAATGGAAGTGTTCTCTTGAGTTTGATGAGTCATTCTAACAAATTAATTGAACCTGAGGATGATGTGATAGGAAGCCTGTTGAAGAGCCAGCTAAAACAGAAACACATGCAAAACACAATAATGTAGTAAATCACTTAATCAAAACAAAAGAAAAAGAAAAAAGGAATTTACACAAAACCAGGCAACAAATGGTAACAAATGACTATAATGAGGTATCACCTGATGATAATTACTTTAAAAGTAAATTGATTAAATTCTACAATTAAAGACAGAGAAGCACTGAAACAATAAAAAAAAAAACAGACCCAGCTACATTTGGGTTAAAAATAACCTCATCACAAAGTTCATACATAGACCTAGTGTGAAGGTAGAGAATCCAAAATCAAGTGGAATCCCAAAGAAAGCAGGATTAAAAATGTTTATATTGGATAAAATACACTTTACATAAGAAAATAAACGAAGACAATGAATGCCATTGTGTAATAATAAAGAGATCAAGTTGTCAAGATGAAATAATCCTAATTTGTCTGCATTTAGGATGAGAGCACCCAAATCCATAACACAAATATTAATAAACCTTAAAGGAGCGATAGTTTCCAGCATAGTAATATAGAGGACTTTAACTCCTCACATTCAGGAATAGAGAGATCATCCAGAAAGAAAAGTAACAAAGAAACCACAGAGCTAAAATGCACCTTACACTAAATAGGCGTAACACACAGCTACAGATTATTCCATTTAATAGCTGATTAATAAAAATGTGTCTCAATAGTGCTGATTCATAAAAATGTGTCTCAATAGTAGTCTCATATCATTCTTCAAAATATATCATATTTAAGGCCATAACATAAATCCCAGGTTTTTAATAATGATTGTGATTTTGGTGAATTTACTTGACCTCTCTCTAAAAGTATGTTATGATAATCAAGAATAATATATAATATCTGTACGGCTATAATAATTGTCGAGTTTCTAAAATGTTTTATTCAACATTGCCTTATTACCTAAGTTCTCTCTCAGTTTTCAATTCTATTCTATAAGATAAAGTTTCCAACACAGTAATTATAAACATGAAACATTGCAAAACTTTGGAAAGATAAAAGAAATACTTTCATTACAATTCATCTTATTTCAAAACAGTAGAACTTTCCTTCAATCATACCAAACATAACTTCTTTTTCATGTAAGATATACATTCTTTCTACAGAGCCATAGTCAGAATTTCAATAGACAAGAAAGTAGACAAGTTTTGTGGATTTATTTGACTAAAACTATGGTTCACCTGTTTTAGAAGGTGTATTTCTTTGAGATACATGACATTGATCTCTAAGAAGATACCTGCAATAAAAGGTTGATTTGGCTGCATAGGATTTGGGAATAGGATATTTTGAACAAGGCTATAGACAGAGCCAGGGGATTTCTTTTATTTTTTTAATCCATAAGGTTCAAATATTAAGGTTTACTGAGATTAACATATGCTGCCAGAAAAGAGTTGGTTGATCCCAGTGTACCAGTTCAAAGGCCATCACACCATATCATCATTCCCAGTCAGCCACAGTGGGCATATTTTCACCTGTAAACCAGTAAACACAATCAATCAGGGCTGTTTTTGCAGGTAGATATGAATTCTGAGAGGCAACAAATTTGCCAATATTGCAAGTTTACCAGAATACCATGGACAAATGCCTATAAACTCTGACCACAACGAATAGTGAAATTAAGTTAACATTTTATATGTGGACAAGGAAAGATACCCAGTTTTTCTTGGGCTTTGAAACTATTCTCCATTAAGAGCCTCATGGTGAAATATTTTTCTAACTACCAAGTTCGCCAAGGAAAACATTTTTTGCTTTAACTCTTTCTCTAAGGGACAAAAGTGAAGAACTTAATAGATTGAATACTGAGGGAAAAAATGGACAGACAGACAGACAGACAGACAGACAGATTAAACACTGAGGTTCTTTAAAGCCTCTTACTCTTGAGGAATCTTAATCAGTTTAGAGGCACTGATGAGCTGATGGTTTTCTTCTTTGCCTCCATCTCTCTCCACCAGAGAATGGACTCAGGCTAACTTTGTGAAGCTTTCACCTCTGGGGGTGTGTTTTAAAAATTTAAAGTAACAACTTTAGTTTGATAGTTTGGTTTCCATATTTTTGGGGAGATACCCAAAAGTGGTATTGCTGGATCATATGGTAATTTCATTCCCATTCTTCTGAGGATCCTCCATACTGTTTTTCAAAGAGGTTGCCCTCATTTGCAATCCCACCAACAATGTATTAGAGTTCCTCCTTCTCCGCATCTTTGCCAGCATTTGTTGTTTGTGTTTTGAATGATTGCCATTCTAGTTGGTGTTACGTGAAATCTCAAGGTTGTTTTGATTTGCCTTTCTCTGATTGTTAATGATGTTGAACATTCTTTTTCTGTATTTACTGGCCATTTGAATTTCTTCTTTTGTGAAGTATATATTTAGTTCACTTGCCTGTTTTTTATTGGGTTGTTTTCTTAATGCTGAGTTTCTTGAGTTCTCTGTATATTTTAGGTATTAGTCCTCTATTGGAGAAATAGTTGGTGAGAATTTTCTTGTATTCTGTCAGCTTTCTGTTGAGTTTCTGTATAGTTTTCTTTACTGTACAGAAGCTCTTCAGTTTAATTCAATCCCACACATTGATTCTTCTTTTAATTTAAAACTAGCAAACTAATCCATTTGTATCTATGTTCATAGTCACACAATTCACAATTGCCAAATTGTGGAACCAGCCAAGGTGTCTGTCAACAGATAAATGGATTATAAAACTATGGAATATGTACACTATGTAATTTTGCTAAACTATAAAAAAAAGAACAAAATTATGGCATTTACAGTGAAATGGATGGAACCGGAGAACATTATGCTAAGGGAAATTAGTAAGTCACAAAAATTAAAGAAGCAGATGCTTTCCCTAATATGCAGAAGATAGGGAGGAAAGGGTCATAGAAGAAACTCTAGGGGATGAAGAAGAAACCATAGATGAGCAAATAGTGCGACATAAACTGGGCATGGTGGTGCACACTTGTAATCCCCGTGCCTGGGAGGTGGAGACAGGAAGATTGCACTGGTTTGAAGCCAGCCTTGCTGGCTTAAATGGATTATAAAACTATAATCCCTATTGCCAAATTAAAAAAAATATAAAAAATAGGTCTGGAAGTTTAGCCCGGAGGTAGAAGGGTTTCCAGGAACCCCAGTACCACGCACACAAAAAAATAATAAGGCAACATAACTGAGGGTTGAAAGGGGTAGAGAAAAAAAATTTAATGTACATGATGTACATCCGCAAACATATCAAAGTCAATCACAAAGCCAAACATGAGAAGGAGGGAAGGGGGAGAAAATGAAGTGGGAATTGAAGAAGGGATAAATGATAGATATATGCATGTATGCCTCTACCATTTTGTACTCTTTTAAGACATATGACTACAATATACCAATAAATGTGATTTTTAAAAAGAAAGTGACTTAATTGCCTCCATATGTGATGCTGGAGTGAGATAAAGAGAAATAAGAAAATATAAAAGTTAATTGATTTTAATTAACTATTAATTGATTATTAAGTTAATAACTTGATAATTAACTCATTTGACCTTTGAAGGGCTTTTCAATTTCCAGAGGGTTTGTCATTGCAACTACTATAATTATAATATTCTTTCTTTCATGAGTATAGTATTGGATGGTCTAAAATAGCCTCCATCCTCCAAACATACAAATGAGAATGTTCTTTTATATTTTTTATAAAGGCCTGACTACAAAGATATTTATGTCAATTATGCTAATATGTGCTTGAAGTGTTTATCACTACTTTAATGTTCTCATATGTACTAGAAAGAAGTAACAATGGAAAACAAATTTTAAAAGGCCAGTGTTAGACATTGGATCCTAAATGTCCTCCAAAGGCCCATGTATTAAAAGATTGTTCTCAAATGTGATTCTATTGGAGATGATAAGATCTTTTACAAGTGGAACTAATAGGAGATTTTTAGGTCACTAACACATGGCCTTAGGAGTAATTTTGGGGCCCAGCCCTCTCCTCATCCTATCTGTTTCCTGGGAATGAATTGAGTGGCTTTGCTCTCCCATGTGCTGGGCCATGGTGTGCTGCCTCCCCCAAAGCAATGAGGTCAACCTAAATGAACTAGAAGCTCCAAGAAAGGGGACCAAAATAAAGCTTTTTCTCCTTACAAATTGATTATCTAAGGTGTTGTTTTGTAGTGATGGAAAACTTACATAATGAAAAAATATCATTTGTTTCATTTTCAAATTTTTTCACAAACTACCTCAGGGTAAAATAATAAATTAAAATAAAATGAATCAAGAAAAATAAAGGTTGAGATTAGAGACACATAAAGTAAGTGTTTAAAAATTCTTTCTCATTTTTTTTCTGTATCCGATGGCCAAATTAAATTTCCTCACTGAATGCCTCCTTAAGAAAGGTAGGAAAAATGGGACTTTACAAAGTCAAAATAGATAAGAAAAGACAGAAAAAGGCTACTTCCTATTGTTTAATGCTTACATTTAAGGAATATGAGAAAAATTTGGGATGGAATTTTGTAGAGTTAGCAATATAATAGAATGCAAGAGTAGAAAGAAATAGACCAATTAATGATCTTGTTCATTATTACTCCTTATGCTAACCACATTTCTTGACTCAAAATAAAAGAAATATTAAATAATTGACAAATAAGACCTTGCTTTAGTGAGCAGAAGAAATGAATCAAACACCTGCACCTGGTAAACAATATCACTGAAGGTGCCTTTGCATTGTGTCTAACACAGAATTCAAATTTGACAGGTCTTGAATAAAATATAACTTTTTTATTTTCTGCCGCTAAACATTCAGAATGTAATTTGTTAAATTTCTTAATATCGTCTTAGTCTAAGCATAATTTTAAAAGTAATGTATGTCACAGTAATATCTCTCAGCTTGCCATGACTCAGATCTCAGAGATTGATTTTCATAGGGTTAATTATAATTATATTTTATAAGAATTAGAAGTATGAGTTCCAAAAGCATTTAGGACTTTTGAAAGAACTGACTAAAATTAAAAATTGTTTGCATATGCAGATAAAGCTCAACAGAGCTTAGCAGGACATACTGTGTTCTCAGAAAAGGAGAAAGAGGAGTTCAGAGAATTCTGTGAGGAGTGTATAGAGATGCTGAACAAGAAGAGTTCAGATGAGTTTGAGGGAAAAAAATGTAATTGTGAAACCCAGAGAAAAATAAGAAAATATGGGAGTAGAAACAGGAAATTATATGCTTCCTTAGACAATAACTCACTCCACAGAAATGATAACGGCTCTTGAAGGAGGAGAAACTTGAGTTTCCAGGAGAACGTTGTTGATATATATCCAATAGATAGGGATAGCAGAAAACTCAGAAACTGAGTGGTGCTCTAACTGGTGTAAAGCTGACCTGAGAAACTAGAGTTCTCTATGTTCATAGATCACCTGTCATCGCTAATTCTGTAACCCCAGCTGCTGTTGTACTTCTGTAGTTTGCTCACCCATCCTGTTGGGTTATTGAGAGTAGAATACACTGATAAGAAGCATGAGGTGGAGGGACGATTAAGAATTTTGGGGATTGAACCTATGGGCATTCTACCTCTGAGCTACACCCTCAGCACTATTTTATTCTTTATTTTGAAACAGGGTCTTACTAAGTTGCAGAGGGCCTGACAAATTGCTGAGGCTGGCCGCAAACCAGTGATCCTCCTGTCTCAGTGTCCCAAGTACTGAGATTATGAGCATGTGCTACCATGTCCGCCTCTGTTTGGATTGAAAAAGACATATATTTGGTATCTGTAGAATTTTCATTTATCGGTAAAGTATTGCTTGTCTCAGAGTCACAATGATTCAGAAAATATCTCTGTCACCACGGTGCCAACATCCTTGTGTCCTGAAAGGAAGAAGCAGGACTCAGTATAACTTACAGCCTCATCACAAGGAATATCTGAATACCAGTGAGTGAGTTAGTGTCACTATTACAAACAACATTTGGTCTTAGTCACTCAAGACAACTTTAAATACTAGAAATTTTATAGTCCATATGTGCAAGAAACTTGATAGAAATTTGAAAAAAGGTTTAAATAATTTTCCAAATTTGAAAAAAATACACATGTAAATGCAGTTATAATTTTTAATTGCTTTCCTAAAAGGAGCACTCAATTATCTTTCCACTATCTTTATAGAAAATATTATAAGTTTAAAGCATATACAGATAATCAAAATTGTGCAATCAAAATGTAGGAAAGCATGGCATTATAAAGTTCAAGTGGTTAATTAATTTTAAGAAATAGTTAGTCCACTGGCTTTTATACCTGCTGGGTTATAAAACATTTGGAGGCAATCCCCAGATCCATCTTGCAAACAGAAGCCTTCCTTTTGCAACTGCTGGGAGTGGTGATTATCACTGGCTCTCAGCCCCAGGATCTTTTAGGAATTTTCAGCCTGATAACACCACCTGGCTCAAGACTATGTCCCTTTCTTTGGGCAGCCCAGATCCAAGTCAGATCACTAAGGGGGTACAGATTCCTGCCTCTCTTGTCACTTGTCTGATGCAGAGACAAGGTGGAAAGTGTTATGGATTGGGAGAATATGGTTGTGGGGAAACTGTTTCCCAGGAACCCCTGCTAGGGTCCTGGACACACTTACCCCCAACCCATAACAAAACCCAAAACGATCAAAAACAGAAAAAGACCGTGGATTCTTGTCCTAAGCTAAGAATAAATATTCATAGCTTAGACAGTTGCTGAAGATTTAAAGAAGTTTATTAAAAGGAAAAAATACAGAGATAGTTAAAGCCCTGTGCCGGAAAGCGGTCCGGGGGGGGGGCAATTCAAATGAAAATACCATCCAACTCCAGTTTACTAAGTGTTTTTATCCAACCCAAGTCCGCAGCAGGTTCTTTGATCTGTATATATGCTAGCCCTATCTCTAGTCCAGTCTCTGCGCTCTCCAGGTGAATTTGTCCTGGAAGGGGGGGTGGGGGTGCTGTCCTGCCTCCAAACACAGCCCTCTACATCTCTTGTTCCATTATCCAAGATGTGTGAAATTATTTCTCCAGGATCTAGGATTTCCTCCCTTCCCTGGCTCCAGCTTTCTTTCCTTCTCTTTAGAAATGTAAATTACAAGTCCCTCCTTTCTGCTAGCCCTGGCCTTCTTAGTATAAAGGATATATTTTTAAAATTGGAAATCTTTCCCAATACTGATACATTAATACATTTTAAAACCTCTTCCCAATACTAGTACAGAAAGGCCATTCTAGTTCCAGAGCTCGAGTGGAGTCTTTCCTGGCTTCTGCTGTACTATTGCACAGTTCAGTATCTCTCTTATCCTGATGACTTCTCCCTAAAACGTATATCTTAGTACATTTCCTCCACTATTCCTACATAACTCAAATCAAGGAAATTTTATATAAAACTCTGGTATGTTTCATTTGTATTGGTTTTTTTATTTTCCTCTTTGGTGGTACTGAGATTTGAACCCAGGGCCATTCTACCTACAGGCTTCACCCACAGCCCTATTATATTTTTATTTTTGAAACAGGGTCTCTCTACCTTGCTGAGAGTCTCATTTTTTTTTTTTTTTTTTTGCTGAGGCTGATTTTGAACCTCTGATACTCCTGTATCAGCCTCCCAATTACTGGAATTACAGGCATATACCTCAAAGTTGTAACTTTTGTTATTATCAGAAAATATTAAGCATGTTAACTAATATTTTTATTCATAATTTTAAACTTTTGTTTTAGAGTTACCCAAATTGAATATGCTTCAAGGCCCAAAATATATGGATCTGGGCTTTCTCTTTTGAAGCAGAAAATCCCCGTAGCTTGTCATCCAAATGGTGACAGGAGAAAATATTATAATAATAGAGACTGGTCACAGAGCTTTCTGCATGAGAGAGGTTTGTGACCAAAACGTGCTTCACCATCAACCCCTGTGGTGATCTTTCTTCTGATTATATCGCAGCTGGGCCTTTTTCATATTATCTGGTTTCACACTCCATAAATTTGACATTGTTCAAAAATATTTTCTAATTTTCACAGTCAAGTGTATCCAATCATGTACCAAATATCTTTATAACTTTTTTGACCTACCATTTAGAATTTAAACAAACAAGATTATGCATTTTGTATGATGGTAATGTCTCTTCACTCCCCATGAATCTGCAAGAGTCCTTCTACCTTTTATTCTCTTTTTTTGAAATTGATACATTGGCAGAGGTCAGTCCAAATGTGTTGTAGGATATACACCATCCCAGATCTGTTTGCTTCTCTAGGACAATTGTGTTGCAGGATATTTATCAATATGTGTCTAGTTGTTTTCTCATGTTTAATTTTAAACACGGTTAAGAATATTACATAGATAATAATGGGATTTGTCTTTTGCATCATATTATTGCAAACATAAAATCAGGATTCTGATTTTTATTGGTGATGGTGTGGTTTTAGATCCCTTTTTTGTCTGCCTGAGTATTATCCTAGTTATCCCCTTTGTAAATGATCAGTTGTCTGTTTCAGCTTGGAAGTGGGAGTGATGTCAGGAGGTACTACCTTGAAGTCATGAGAATATACTTACACTGATGGTTTTGTACTCTGAAGTTCTTAAGAAATGTTCAACTACCCATTATATCTTACTTACTTAGTATTTGCTAACTACTCATTAGCTAGAGGAAAGAATAATGACACAAAATCCAAATTACAAAACGGGACAGGCATGTTGTCATCAGTTACTAAAATAATGAGAGCTCAGGTGTCTTCTGCCTTGGCAGCCCTGGTGTATACTGACTGCATAAGCAGGTTCCAACGTCATGCGCTGCCATGGCTGATGAACTGCACCCTGTGATCTCTCTAACACTGGCCATTAAATGGCCGTTAGTTCCAGATCTGTGCACTGCTCTTGGGCTGAATATGTTCTTTTCTACTTAATTGTGTGCATCCACATTTTCCAGAAAATATGTCTGCATCACTTATTGAATTCCTGGTGACAATAACACGGCACAGTTTCAAAGTGCATCAGCTGCCCAGGGCTGTCATGACAGCTGGGGTCACATTTACCTGAATGGTCCACATGTCCCCCCTTGCCTGGTGTGGTGGCCATTCCGTAGTATAGAAAAGCAAACTTTTTTGTGTATTTATATTCATTGAAAAAAGTTGGCTCTCTAAAGAAAGACCTAGATTCTCAGAACTCTCTTCTACCATTCATTCTCTCTTTTAAACAGTTTATGTAATCTTAACTTCTAGTGTTTCAGATAAGAAGGACAAAATTTTGTGCTGAGACCAGTGAATTTATTGTCCTTTCTCATCCTACCTTTTCTGTTGCTGCTATGGCTACTTTTACTCTTGGATACTTTGGGGATTTGAAATTTTAACAAGTTTATGTTGTTATTTCTCATTTACTATGTTGATTCTTAACCTAGCCATAGTTCCAGATCCCTTTCTAAAACATCAGTATTACAGATTAATTGTTTCTGGGTCATATTTTAAGCCAGGGGATAATTTTCTATTGTTCTGCATCAATACTATGACAGTAATGTATTACAGAATTTAGCATTTCATAAAACCTATAGTTGTTTAAATTGCTAATCAAACTAGAACCACCCATTTAACATAAGAAAAGTTGACTTTTCTTTTTCAAAAATTTTACAGGCATAGTAGCTCTTACTTGTGATGCCAGGATATGGAAGGCTGAAACAGGAGGATCACAAGTTCATGGTCAATCTAAGCTACTTAATGAGGTCCTCTGCAACTCAGTGAGACCCTGTTTCAAAATAAAGAATTAGAAAATAGAGTTGGGCATGGTGGCGCACGCTTGTAATCCCAGAACTTGGGAGGCTGAGATAGGAGGATCGCACAGATTCGAAGCCAGCCTCAGCTACTTAGTGAGGCTCCCAGCAACTTAGTGAGACCCTGTTTCCAAATAAAAGTATTAAAAAATAGGTCTGGGAGTATATCCCAGAGGTAGAAAGCCCCTGGGTTCCACCCCTAGTGCCACCAAAAAAAAAAAGTAGGTCTGAATAGGTCTGGGAGTATAGCCCAGAGGTAGAAAAGCCCCTGGGTTCCACCCACAGTACCACCAAAAAATAAAAATAAAAAGTAAAAAATAGAGCTAGTGGTGTAGCTCAGAGGTAGAATGCCTCTAGAATCAATCTCCAGTAGAGCAAAAAGAAAAATATAAAATAAGGTTCCATCAATAGTAATTTTAAAATTTGCTATCACTTTAATAAATTAATATAGTGCAAAATATTTCTTCCCCTTGTATATTTATTAGCACCCAGAAGAGAATCAGGAAAGAAAATTTCCAATGTTTCTTTTTATTTGAAAATTCAAAATGTACTCCACAATATTTCATAACAAATATAAAATATTTTTTTTTACTGTGGCTTTCTTATCCTTTAATCTATCCAACACAATTTATTTGTATCTTTCAGGAGAAAAAAAAGTTAGAAAACAGTTAATGTATTCAGAATTCCTTCTAGGATATCAAAGTATCAAGGGAAAACATATTCCCACTTACATTCTGTGACTCATCCTCATTCACATGTACAGTTGTGTTTCCCAACAAGGTTATGTCACACAAATTAAATGCCAAAGGCAAGCTGAACATTCATACTGAATTGACATTCATCTTGGAGACATGATGAGGGATAATGCAAAAATTAATCTGCATTGTCATTTTGTCCTAACACAATAGCCAAAATGAACAGTAACCACAACAATGGCTCAACATTGCCTGTGTTATGTGTGTTTGTGATTTTCTAACTTTCTCAGATGCTTCCTCTAGGTTGCAAAGAAATAGAGCAAGCCTGAAAGTTTCCAACAAAAAAATTGAGGGGAAGCCATGGTCAGTTGTACAAACTCTCTCTAAGTGTTTTATGTCAGTATATAAAATTAGAGATACTGAAAAAATATGAGAATGTTTTCTTTGTAATTGTGTATATCATCTTTAACTATTGTACTAGTTAGGTTTCTCCACAGAGACAAAAACAATTGCCTATGTATATAGCCATACATATATTTGTACATATAAATATAAGTGTATTTATATGGACTTATATGTGTGTATATAATGCAATTATGGAATTTGATAAGTCCTAAAATCTGCATGGTGAATAAAGTGTGGTAGAACCCCAGGACAACTAGTGGTATGGTTCCAGACTGAAGGCCATTAAGATCAAGACTTTGTAAGAGATACGTTTCAGTTATAGTCCAAAAGCAGAAAAAAAGCAGCTTTTCTAGATTGAAGGCCATCATACAAGAATTCTCTCTTTCTCAGGGAGGGGTCAGCCTTGAATAGTTTGGATGAAGACCACCAATGTTACGTAGATCAATTTGCTTTTCCCAATATACTTGTTTAAATATTAATTTTAACACAAAGCACCCTTGACAAACACACTTAAAATCTTTTCCAAAGATCTGAGTAACACATGGCCCTGTCAAGTTCAACGCACAAGATAAATCATCCAGACCCTTTATATTTGCTAAGAAAATGCCATCTAGATGTTTATTTTCCATAATATTTACCTTATTTTCAATCATCAGCATAAATTTTACTCTCACTGCTAAGTTATATATGAAATATGAATTCCCCTCTCTGGGTGGTGACAACTCAATTCAACCATTTAATAATCTCATGTAAAAATTCTACTGAAGACTGGAGCCAGGATTCATAAAGATACAATTTTTGTCAGATATATCTAATTTTTTCACTTAAGATTATGTTTTAATGATATATAAAAATAGCTCATCTTATTTAGCCTATACATTTTAATAATCTGTAGAGAAGTAAGGATAGTCTATTTTCCCCACCCATTACAAGTTCATGGCTGCGACGCTGAAGCCTTTAGAAATGAAGCCCAAAGAAGCAGAATAAACTCCCTATTTATTAAGATTCATGCAGTATTGTGATTGAAAGACAAAAAGGTATGATCTAATAATGATAACTAAAGTAGAGCTAGTGAAGCCTTTTCCACAGACCCTTTCCTCTGGGTATAGGGAGGAGGCATCTGGAAAGACGGCCTAATGGCCTACTATGGGACAAGTGAGACAATATGACCTTCCTCAGGGAAGAATGAATGGAGAATGTCAAAGAAACCTTGCTGCTCCTGCTGTTTTCTCAAATGTCTTTGGTTTTAACATTCAGTATACCAATGTGCCACATTTTGAGGCAATGTGTCTTGAACCCCATCAGATCCATTCCTATTCCTGAGCAAGAAATTATTATACTTTAAATGTTTGAGACTCTAGGACAGAATTTTTCTCTGAGAGGACTTGCAGGTAGCCAAGACCTTTACTACCTTTATGGGTAAAGAATCTGGACTATAAAAAAAAGTGATGTTTTGTCTGTGGGAGTAGTGGTAGGAGATCTGGGTATCAAAATCATCTGTCTTGATTACAAAGCTTGTGGACTTTTCACTCTGTTATTCTTTCTACTCTGCTCAAGCATGTAAGTTCATGACAGAGAGAAATAAAAAAAAAGCTCACAGTTACCTGAGTAATCCCTTACCATCTTTTCTTCCATATTTAATGCTATTTTTTAATTATGAAGAAAAAAATAACAGTAAACTGAGCTGATCTTCCAATAAGCAGTTACAGAATATATAATAGACCAACCTGTATATGCAGAATTCCTTCTTCAATCATGTGTAGTAACAGAAGCTTTTACTATTGAATATTTTGAAATTATGTTGGTATCACCTCCAGGAAAGAAATGAAAAATAACCCATAAAAGGGATATAGTATTATCCCAAATAATAAGATAGCCTTCATGGGCAGTATCTATTTTTGCAAAGCTATGCAGGAACCAGACCAAATGGAAAATAAAATATGGTAAGAAAATTCAAATTTCATGGTATTTTCAGACATTCACTTTATTTTCACAGTAAAATTCTTAAACTTTTTCGAAAAATAAAAAGAAAGAAAATTCAAGGAATAAAAGCATGTTGATCTGCAGGATTTAGTTTACTAGTTATCATAAACCTACTTAGTTGAAATGAAAATGTGAAGTCAGTGAACACATGGTCATTTAAGTGAGCAGCAAAACTGCACTGTGGATTTTCCCTCACTTAAATTCCCCCTACTTTCCTCTAAGGAACAAAAGTACACTCAGTGTAAGTGCAGCTTTTCTGCCTGTCAGATCTAAGCACAGAGTCACTTTTTCATGCCTGGTAATGCTAGCTGCAAGGCAGATGAAAGCTGAGTGTTGGAAGAGGAGATAAAGGGCTGATAGCCAAAGTGCAGAAATAGGGGAACATATATTGCAGGGTCAGCAGTGGACCTAGGAATGGATGGATGGGCATTAAGTAACCAAGTGCAGACAATATGCAGACAGGGATGGAAATAAAAATAAAATAATACAAACTCAAAGAAGGTGAACTTAAAATAGATGTGATATTGTATACAAATTTCTTAGGTTGTTTGCATTCTGTAAACTTTTTTAAAATATATTTTTATTGGTGCATTGTAGTCAAACATCACAATGGAATACACTATTAGTGAGGATATCCAAGCACATAGCATCCAATTAGCCTTTATCCTATCCCCATCCCATTCCCTCCCCCTCCCTTGATCCCATGCTTGATTTGGTGATTAACTTTGATATATTTGTTTATGTATATCGTGCATTTTTTTTTTTTTGGTGGTACTGGGGTTCCTGGAAGCCCTTCTACCTCCGGGCTACACTCCCAGACCTATTTTTACATTTTTATTTGGCAACAGGATCTCCTAAGCCAGCGCACGTGGCTGGCTTCAAACCTGCGCGATCCTCCTGTCTCTGCCTCCCAAGCGCGGGGATTACAAGCGTGTGCCACCACACCCGGCTGTATATCATGAATTTTAAAGAGATTCCATCTTCCCCCATCCCAACTCTTCTGATTGGTCACCTTAATTGCTCCTCCATAGGGCTCTTTTTTCAACTAGATCTCCTCCTTTTACCCATTTCTTCCTAGTTTTTGCATATTAGGGAAAGCATATGATTTGCATTGCAATTCCCGATCCCACTCCTGAAGGCCCCGGTGCTGGCCTGGCCACCCAGCAGACTCTGATCCCGGCCTTGCTGGCTCCAGCACTGGCCTTGCCTCATGGTAGGCCCCGATCCAGGCCTCGCTGGCCCCGGCACCAGCCTCACCCCTCGTCAGGCTCCAATCCTGGCCTCAGAGGCCCCAGCACCGCCCTTGCCTCACAGCAGGCTCCCATCCTGAACTCGCTGGCCCGGGCACCAGCCTCACCCCTTGGCATGCTCTGATCCTGGCCTCAAAAGCCCCAGAAAAGGCCTTGCCTCACTGCAGGCTCCGATCCCAACCTCCCTGCCCCTGGCTCTGGCCTCACCCCTAGAAAGGCTCTGATCCCAGACTCAAAGGCCCTAGCACTGGCCTTGCCTCACAGCAAGCTCTAATCACAGCCATGCTGGCCCTGGCTCCAGCCTCACCCCTCAGCAGGCTCAAATCCTGAGCTCAGAGTCCCCAGAACTGGCCTTGCCTCACAGTAGGCTCTGATCCCAAACTCGCTGGCCCCAGCACCAGCCTTACCCCTTAGCAGGCTCCAATCCCAGCCTTGAAGGCCCCTGCACCAGCCTTGCTTCACGGCAGGCTCCGATCCTGGTCTCACTGGCCCCGGCACAGGCCTAACCCCTTGGCAGGCTCTGATCCCAGCTTCGGAGACCCCAATACTGGCCTTGCCTAAAGGCAAGCTCCAATCCTGACCTCGCTGGCCCCGACACCTGTATAACCCCTCGACAGGCTTGGATCCCGGCCTCAGAAACCCCAGCACCATCCCTGCCTCACAGCATGCTCCGATCCCTAATTCTCTGGCACTGGCACCGGCCTCACCCCTCTGATCCTGGCCTCGGAGGCTTCAGCACTGGCCTTGCCTCATGGCAGGCTCTTATCCCAGCCTCGCTGGCCCTGGGCATCGGCCCCACCCCTCAGCTGGCTCTGATCCTGGCTTCAGAGGCCCCAGAAAAGGCCTTGCTTCATGGTAGGCTCTGATCCTGGCCTCACTGGCCCCAGCATTGGCCTCACGCCTCAGCTTGCTCAGATCCCAGCCTCGGAGGCCCCAGCACCGGCCTTGCCTCACAGCAGGCTTCGATCCTGGCCTCGCTGGCCCCGGCTCTGGCCTCACTGCTTGGCAGGCTCCGATCCCAGCCTCAGAGGCCCCAGCACCAGCCTTGCCTCACAGCGGGCCCCAATCCCTGCCAGGCTGGCACCAGCATTGGTCTCACCCCTTGGTAGACTCTGATCCTGGCCTCGAAGGCCCCTGCACTGGCCTTGCCTCATTGCAGGCTCCAATTCTGGCTTTGCTGGCCTTGGCATCGGCCTCACCCCTCAGCAGGCTCCAATCCTGGACTTGGATGGAGGCCCCAGCTCTGGCCTTGCCTCACAGCAGGCTCAAATTCCAGCCTCCCTGGCCCTGGCGCTGGCCTAGTCACCTGGCAGGCTCCTATCCTGGCCTCAGAGTCCCCAGCACTGGCCTTGCTGTGCATTGGACTCTGGTCTCTGTCACTATGAGCAGGTTGTCTACAGATGTTCCCTTTTTTCTTTCTATTTTGTGTGTGTGTGTGTGTGTGGTACTGGGGTTCCTGGAAACCCCTCTATCTCTGGGATACCCTTTAGAGACCTATCTCTTTTATTTTATATATATTTTTATTTAGAAACAGGGTCTCTTAAGCCAGGGAGGCTGGCCTAAAACCAGCGTGATCCTCCTGTCTCTGCCTCCCAATCATAGGGATTACAAGCATGCACCACCATGCCCAGTGTTCTTCCTTTTTTTTTTTTTTTTAATATGAAAAAGCAGTACATGTCTTTTGCAAAAGCTGGGACCCCAAATGCCTAGTGGCAATAAATTTTGTCTTCCCTCCAAAGGCAGAGGTCCATAGCTTCTCTTCGGAAAGCAGGCTCTGCTGTTCCAAGTGTACCCTGGCCTCCCACTCTGCGCAAAGTAGCTTGGTGGCCATGAGGACTGATGACTCCCAGAACATGCAATGTGTAGGCCAATCCCAGCTATGCGGGGCTCCCTCTGATACCCCCCACACCCTTTTGCCACTTAGCATGTTTTCCAGATTTCTCAAGTATGTGTGGCACGTGCAGTCAATCTACTGTTGGGGAAATTTCTTCAAAACCTCAAGGTAGACTAGACTGGCTCTGTCTGCCCCTCCAATTTCTACCTTTGGGGCAATTTCTTCAGAAGATCAAGGTATTGAATCAGGTCTCTGCCTGTCCAAAATAATAGCCTCCACATCTGTCACTGGCACTAGTGCCCATGCCTCTGTGTTGCCCACAGCTGCTCTACCAGTGCCGACTTCCTCCTGGTTCTCTGCTGAGCTCCTTCCTTACATGATATAATGTCCAGAATTCTTAAGCATGTGCGGCAGAGGCAGACCCCCTTTGCGTTTTTTTATTTTTTTTCAAAAGTTCCAAGTGAATTGGATAGAGTTTGTCTGCATCTCCTGAGTTCTGGCTGCCACCACAGCCATCTTTGCTTCTCTCCAGTATTTTTTTTATAATAATAGAAGACAGTATGTGTGTTTTGATGAGGATGTGAGATCAAGCAATGAATTTTATCTCCCTCTCAAGAGCAGAGGCCCGCAGCCTCATCGTGGAGAGCAGGGTTTGCTGTTCTGGGTTCACCGAGGCCCCTGGTACAGCACAAAGGAGCACATCGGCCTGGTACGCTGAGTTCCTGGGATGCGAGGCTTGGCTCCCCACCCAGCACTGCTCGTCTCCCTCAACCACGCCCAGCTCATTTTTCTTACAAGGTGTGTTGTTAAGAGTCCCCAGCATGCACGGCTGAAGTGGTCTTTTCTCTAATCCCTTCCGGGGTGTTCTTCCAAAAATCACTTTTCTTGTGTGGCATGTGCCTCCTTGTCATCTTGCTTCTAATTCTGCCATTATCCACTCTTTCTCCTGTATTCTAGATAGGAAGTCATGGCTGGAAGTGTCTCCTTAAGTTGTCCCAATCCGATCTGATGTCCAGGGCTTCCCCGAGAAATGCTTGTCCTTTTCAGCGGCTGAGATCACCACTGCAACTGCGGCTGCTACCATGTTCCTCCTCTCCTTCTTCTGTAAACTTTTTAAGTTGGCCTTCATTCTGTAAGACCTTCAGTTTCTACTAAAATCACACAAGTAATAAGGGAATTATCATCATAAGGTTGGAAATCTTCTTTTTGTCTTTTATTTTAACTCTCTATCAGTATGTTTAAAAATCATCTGTAAAGCAGTACTAAGAGAAATGGTACTTACTCTGATACTTCAAGAATGACCTTATTCTGATTCACCTTAGTTTGAAAAATAAGCAGCAGCTCAATTCTACTTTCGAGTGGTTTGAAATTTACCAGAAGTTTTATTTCTCATATAGTGGTCTGGAAGAGATGTAAAAGAAAGAAATTAAAAAAAAATTAATCTAACAAACTCTTCAAAATCCTAAGGAGGAGAAATAATGGCCTCCCTGCTGCTACTAAATTAATAACAGCATATTGAAATTATTTTAACGGTCCATATACCTATATAGAACTTATCCACACATCAGTATATTATTGTCCTAAGTATCTGTATGTATCTGGTTCAAAATAAAATAAAAATTTTAGTAGTAAGAATCATCAAGGTTAAAGAAAACCATTTAATTTGTTATTATCTATATTGTTTTCAGCTTTTAAAAAGTCAGTGGTAAAACAAATGCTCATGTATTGACTGACAGAGAGGTCAATGAGAGTACACGTAATGATTTCTCCTTAACAATATATTCAGAAATTGCTTTTTTCTTTGCAGAACTGAAGATGGAACCCAGGGGCATTCAATCTGTGAACAACACCCCTAGCCCTATTATTCATTCTTTATTTTAAAATAGGGTCTCAATGAGTTTCAAAGGGACTCACTAAGTAGCTGAAGCTGGTTGTGAACTCAAATCCTCCTGTCTCTGCTTCCCAAATGCTGGGATTATAAGTGTGCACCACCACGCCCGGCTCAGAACTTACTTTTTGTTTTTTGGTGGTACTGTGGATGGAACCCAGGGGCCTTCTACCTCCGGGCTACACTCCCAGACCTACTATATATATATATATATATATATATATATACATGTATGTACATGTGTATGTATGTGTGTGTGTGTGTGTGTGTGTGTGTGTGTGTGTGTGTGTTTGGTGGTATTGGGGTTCCTGGAAGCCCTTCTACCTCCGGGCTACACTCCAAGACCTATTTTTATATTTTTATTTGGAAACAAGGTCTCTTAGGCCAGCAAGGCTGGCTTCGAACCTGCGAGATCCTCCTGTCTCTGCCTCCCAAGCATGGGTATTACAACATGCGCCACCACGCCTGGCTTATTTTATATTTTTTATTTGGAAACAGGGTCTCTTAAGCCAGCTGAGGCTGGCTTCAAACTTATGTGATTCTCCTGTCTCAGCTTCCCAAGCGCGGGATTACAAGCGTGCGCCATTATGACTGGCTCAGAAATTACTTTTTAAGTAACTCTCTAAAGTCAGAAAAGCTTGCCAATACTGAAAATCCAAGATTATTTTCTGCTGTCAAAGTCATCATCTTTCAAGCTCCATTTTATAAAAAGTCACATTTAATACAGATTAATTTAATACAGATTTTTTTTTTGGTGATACTGGGTTCCTGGAAACCCTTCTACCTCCGGGCTATACTCCCATACAGCTATTTTTTATATTTTTATTTGGAAACAGGGTCTCTTAAGCCAGCGAGGCTGGCATTGAACCTGCGCATCCTCCTGTCTCTGCCTCCCAAGCACAGGGATTACAAGCGTGCGCCACCATGCCCAACTAATACAGGTTTCCAATACATATTTAATCTCTATTTGATACAGATATTTTTGTACTGCAGTTAAGTGCACAGGTGCTCTACCTGCAAGCTACACCCCTAGCCTGATTTTTTTTTTTTAATTATTACCTGGAAACAGGATCTCACTAGTTTGCTGAGAGCCTTGCTAAGTTACTGAGGCTGGCTTTGAGCCTGAGATTTTTCTGTCTCAGCCTTTCATGTACTGAGAATATAAGCATGTGCCACCACACCCGGCCCAGATATTCTTAATTTTTATTTTCTTAACTCATTACACACTAAATTTGTATCCTTTCCCTGTCTAATTTTTATTCCATTCAGATGAGGACAAGGAGTGCTAGAGTTAACAGAGAAGATTCTTAGAAAATATTTGAAATAAGGTCATTTTTCTTAATGATTTATCAGCAGTCAAGCTTTCATATGGTTTTATTTCCTAGCCACTTAATTGTTCTACAATTTGCTAAGTGTTTGTTTTCAGCCATACACTGGGCTATAACCTGAAAATGGAAATATGGATTAAGACATAGTACCATCCCACAAAATTTCCTGAATGGGCAAGTATGACTGGAATATCACTAGACAACAATGGCCAAAAAGAAGCAGGCTGATAACTTACCACATGACATTTTCATCAGTTTCTCTGTGTAATCAATTCAAGAATCAGACTGTTGAGTTTAAGAAATATTATTTTGTCATATCATCCATCACCAAGAAAGCACATTAATCAAGTAGGAAGCAAAAATCAAACATAACAAACCAAAATAAATAAATAAAAATCTAATTAGTTGCCCTGGGCATGTTTGAATTTTTCTTCTCAGTTTCATATTCACATTTCATGGTTCAGCTAGCTCCTGTCAGTCAAGTGAAACTTTTTTTAAAAATCTATTCATGTCTAACTATTTGTATATCTGGAGATTTTGTAAGCATGGAATTTTTAGATTAAATATCTAACCACAATGTTGATGCCTAATAATAATATACAAGTTTTTTTAACAATTTTTGCTATAGTCAGTCTCTAAAATTTCTTTTTGTTCACAAAAAATGTTCAAGTATGACAAAATATATATTGAGAATCCATTTAGTAGTTCTTCAAAAATAATTTAGAAAGCTAGATACATTTGCTCATTCCATAAAATAGAAAAAATACATAAAGCCTTAGAGAGGATTGTTATGGGAATTATTAAGGCCTGACATTGAGAAACTGGCATATTAGCTTTATTTTTTGAATTAAGATTGACCAGCTAAGTTACCTTGAACCAAACGATTAATCTTTCTGTACTATCATCTATTCATCTATAAGATTGAGCTGAATCTTTCTTATTTTAGAAGAAGCAGCTTGGTGATTCTTCTTGAAAAGAAATGTTTTGGAAAATGCAACAAATATCAAAATCTTTTAAAAATATCACTAAGTAGGTTTAAAAAGATAAACTAAAACGATGATTATTAAAAATGGCAATATAAGCATATAAGCAAGGTGCATTTCTCTCATTTGTACATTTCTCCATAAATCTCAGAATCTAAGAATTAAATATAAGATGGACCTCCTTACGGTAAGTGCATACATGATGTTTATTAGCCTCCGCACATGGACACTCTCTGCAAGTGGCCTAGTGACTGTGGCCGACTCAGAGAGACCTCTGATGGCCTTGTTTTCAGTTGCCTTCCATCATGGCCTTCCTCAGGTCTTAGAGATTGTAGTGGATGCAAAAAAAAAAAAAAAAATCCTTCCCTAAAAAGAAAAAGGTGAATAATTAATTAAATTATGGGGATTATGCAGTAGATTTAGAGATCTGGGTAGCAGATCTGCTGAAAAGCGCAGTTCAACCTGTTCAGCATCCCAAG
Organism: Muscardinus avellanarius; assembly: GCF_963383645.1. Classification (NCBI taxonomy): domain Eukaryota; kingdom Metazoa; phylum Chordata; class Mammalia; order Rodentia; family Gliridae; genus Muscardinus; species Muscardinus avellanarius. The sequence goes on along the minus strand of NC_137786.1, from coordinate 86,363,733 downwards.
TAAGCAAAAGATTTGTTTAACTCCAGGACTTCCTTTGAACTCCTGGGTCAGAAAAAAATGCTGCAGTAGAATTGGTCACTATACTGATCAGAAAGTCTTTGTGTGTTTTTGTTTTATTTGTTTCAGAGCTGGAGATTGATCCCAAAGCCTTACCAGAAATAGTCTTAGAAAAACAAGACCCAGCCGTGCTTGAGAGGCGGAGACAGGAGGATCGCACAGATTCAAAGCCAGCCTCACTGGCTTAAAGAGACCCTGTTTCCAAGTTAAAAAGATTATATATATATATATATATATATATATATATATATATATATATATATATATATGATAGGTCTTGAAGTGTAGCCCGGAGTAGAAGTGTTTCCAGGAACCCAGTACCACCAAAAAAGAAAAAAGAAAAAGAAAAACAAGACCCAGTATAAATATGAAGATTTGCAAAAAAGTTCAATAGAATATATATACGTATGTGTGTGTGTGTGGCCTGTTCACACACAGAAACAGGTAGATATGTATTTTTATTTCCCATACACTCAACTAAACACATAATGAACACAGTGATAAGTTTATAATACAGTTTAGTAGTTGAAGTAACATTTAACAATTGTATATTATATAACAGAAAAGGTATGATAGCTATAAATATTACCTAAGAAGCTTGTATCATAATGGCAATTTAAATTAGTACAACACAGCTAGTCAGTTAAAGATATCTTAGAGAATTTACCAACACAGATAATTTGTTTTCATAAAATTATTTTACCGCCGAGGTGCTGAGGTAATATCCCAGGGCCTTAAGCTGGCTACCACTGTGCCACCTCCCCAACCATAGATCAATTTTTTAAAACCATTAGAAAGTCTAATTTTATTTAACTATTTTATTTCTTGATTCTTAGTATGTATATAAAAATGAGTCAGGTAGTGGAAGATCTAATTTATATGAAAGTGCATGTTTCTCTTATCTCTGTATTAGTATACATTTTGATCAACAAATATATATTGTCCTATTTTTTCATCTATTTACCAAATATAAACTTACATGTTAAAATATAAGGATTTTTCTAATATGTAAAAATGAATGTGTATAACAAAGTACAGGATAACAAAATGAGTTGTAGGTACCCTTTTTTGGTCACTCTCAAATTTTCAAAACGAAGCTGCATTGCTAGACTTAAATAAGCAAGATTCTTATGGACCTGTGTTGAAGAAAATAGGAAGGTCAATAGAAGAAAAAAAGACCGCCCCCTAGTGTCTGGAGTAAAGTCTAATGAATAAAGCTATTTTATAAACAATCCAGCATATGTGTTTTTATTTATTTATTTATTTATTTATTTATTTATTTATTTAATTTTTGGTGGTACTGGGGATGGAACCCAGAGGCTTTCTAACTCTGGGCTATACTCCCAGATCCATTTTATATTTTATTTGGAAACAGGGTCTCACTAAGTAGCTGAGAGCCTCACTAAGTAGCTGAGGCTGGCTTCTAACCTGCCCGATCCTCCTGTCTCAGCCTCCCAAGCACGGGGATTACAAGCGTGCGCCACCACGCCCGGCCTTATTATATGTGTTTTAATAAGTCTTCCTCGTGTTCAATAGAAGCACATTAATTGAAAATAGGATCAGAGAATTTGGAAAATAGTGGTCATGTAAAATAGCTGGTAGAAGCTTACAGAGAATAGTAATATTGGCTCTCAAGTCCAAATTACAGAACATGCAGTCACTTAAGAACACTGTGGGAAAGAAACCAAGCCACTTTATCATGGCTCTCATCTTCATGTCTTTGAAAGGAAAGGCCTCCAGTTCAAGTTTCAGAATAAACAGAGGATCTGTGAACTTCAGTTTTGTGTCACGAACTCAACTGGTGACTTTAGTTCCACTCTTGTTGGCAATAACTTTACCCAGTTCTCCACCTTTATCTTTCTCCTGAATTGCTATAACTCCCTAAAATTTTTGTTTTTGATTTTCTAATCTTGCCTCATTAGAACTCTTTTCTGACTTGTACTCTTGGTTATTTTCCTATAATTCAAATTTGGTCACCTCACCCATTGACTATAACCTCATTGACTTCATGCAAAGTTACTTTTTTGAGACTAATCTTTACTACATACTTCTACCACTGCTTCCTATCCTAACTTCTTTATTTTATTTCTTCAAGCATATCAGGTCTTCTGAGGTCTTCATTGTTTTTCCTATACCTTATCCTCCTCCACTAGTAATTAGTAGTAATTTTCCTCTCTTCGAATAGCTAACTGGTAGCTTGCATTTTACAGATATGAAGATGGAGTCCACTGACCCTCAATTTTGTGCTTCTTTTATTTGCTTTCATGGTCTTATCATTCCACTGTAATTCTTTGAGTACTATAATTTACTTCACTAAAATACAGGTATTTTCAAAACTAGGAACTATGAAACCTGCACTTGAATCATCTTCGGTGCTAAAATTGTTATGTTTAATGATTAATTTCATAATAAATATTGAATTGTAATTACTGAATGGATGAACACATTAATAAATGTAATACATAAACTATCTAAATAGTAACTAAACATCCCTTTAACTGATGGATATTAAATAGCTCTTTCAGCATCCAATGAACAGTTATATAAATAAATTACATATGTCAAAGAGAAAAGCTGAATAAATTCAAGTAAGAAAATATTATATGTTATATTCATGATCAAAATATCATAAATTATGAACAGAAATCAATGAAAAATAATATAGCAATTAAAAATTCTTAAAATACTATTTTAAAAAATCTTTAGTTGCCTGTGCCATTGAAATCATATCCTAGAAATCACTGCCAATTTCAATTTTGTGAGGTTTTATGACCCAGATTTTCTTCTAAAAGTTTATAGTCTTAAGATTTATATTTAGGTCTTTTATCTATTTTGAGTTAATGTTTGTATATGGTGTTAGGTATGGGTCCAATTTTATTCTTTTTCATGTAATTATTATTTTTCAACAATATTTAGTTAAAAGATTATTATTTCCTCCACCAAATCTTTGTGGAAACCTTCAAAAATAACTTGACAATATATGGAAGAATTTATCTCTAGGCTTTTCTTTAACTCCAATGGTTTATATATCTGCCTTTATAACAGTACTACACTGTTTCAATTATTGTAGCTTTATAAGGTTTGAAATCAGAAAATATACATCTTCTTAGCTTTGTTCTTTTTCGAGATCGTTTTGGGTATCTAGAGTCCATATTCCATATTAGGATAGATTTTTTTCTGAAAAATAAATAAATAAATAAATAAATAAATAAATAAATAAATGTATGATAGTTTCACCTAAAAAAAAAGAAAAAAATATTCTCTGGTAAGAAAGAAAGCAAAAAGAAATATTGAAATGTTATCTTCAAGTCATCAAAAGCTTGGTATCAGACAAATTAAACTGTTATGTGAGATTATCATTGTTAATTTTTTATAAATTGCTATAATACTAGATGTCAACCACTAAGCCAAGCATGGGCAGGAGGGATGGGGAGGGAATGGGGTGGGAATTGGGTAAGGGCTAAATGGGCAATGTGTGCATGTATGTCTACAAAAGTTTTTTTTTTATCCCATTATGATGTATGAATACAGTGCACCAATTAAAAAAATGAATAAAAAATAAAAAATCTTTTTTAAAGAGGCAATGAAACTATAAGCGAGAACTCCAAAGAAATGAAGAGTTAAATTTGCACTCATATTTTTATGATTGCTTTTTCTCTTTTCTGAGGGTAAGAATAGAAAGAACTTGTTCAGGTCCTTCAACCTCTAATTTCAAATTGACACATGAGCAGACCTGCTCCACCCTTTATATCTCCAGGGACCAAGGCAATACTGCAAACCCAAGCTCTTGGCATCCCACCATAATCTTGTTCCATCCCAATTCCAACATCACCCACTGGCCTCAGTGAAGTTCTGTAAGCTCACTCAGGGTGTTGAAGTGGGGGAATGCCTGGGCTCAAGCATTCAGACTGTGGTCAGGAAAGAAAGCAAGAATGGGGCTCCTTGACCTCCCTGATCTCTTATCCCAAGGGCGAGCTTGCATCTTGGGACAGAAGTAATCCGTTTAAAGTTATAAAACAAAAAATCAGGGTATATATGAGAAATAATACCGGAAACATATAAATTATATATTTAGGCCTGGGTATTAGGAATGGGCTCTAGAAAAGAGATACATTTGGTCTCTAAGACCAAATGCATGTAGAAATTAGGCATATGAAGGTGAATTAAAGAGAATTCTAGGAAGAGTGAGTATAAGAATAAAACTCTAGCTGGGTGTGGTGATGCATACTTGCAATCCCAGTACTTGGGAGGCTGAGACAGGAGGATTGTAGGTTTGAGGACAGCATCAGCAAGTAGTTATACTCTCATCAACCTAGAGAGACCCTGTTTGAAAATAAAATAATAAAATAAGGCCCAGGGTGTAGCTCAGAGGTAAAAGGCCCCTTGGTTCAATCCCAAATACCACCCCCCCAAAAAAATAGACACAATTCTTAGACAATTGGAATCTTCTAAGATCTAATAATCCTTATCAAACTGAAAGAAGGATATTAAAGCTTTCAAGTAGGTGATTAGATAAATATTAAAAGTCCAGAACAGGCAAGGACACATAGAATAACTTAAGGTATTTTGATTTTTTTTTCTAAATTCAAGGAAAGAGTTTAAAGCAAGGCATTGCAATAATTTAAAAACTATTACTCTGACTGTACTGTGTGAAATGGACAAGGGTGTTTGAAGTTGGAAAGACATTTCAAGACCTATTGCAGCAGTCTAAAAGACAGAATGATAGCTTGTGCAGTTACAGTGCAAATGACAAAAAGTGGATGTGTTTCGGGACATAGATTGCTAGTGAATCAATAGAATTTCATGATGTATTGGCACAAAAAGTGAGAGAAAGTGAGTTTTCACAAAATAAAGCCCCAGCAACCTGCTTGAAGAACCTAAAGGGATATGGATGCTATCGAAGTAGATGATTAAATAAGAGGAAAAACACTTTTTATGGGGACAAATAATGGTTTATATTTACAGATATTATAGTTCAGATGCCTGTGAGATGTGTAAGTAGAAAACTCTCAAAGAGGACAAGTTGGAAGATACAAACTGAAGAGTTACCAGGATATTTATTGAATCTGAAGCCATAAGACTGGAGGAGAACAACTAGGGAGAGATTAAATAAAACATCAGAAAAAGAGGCCTTAGGTCTGAATCCTGCATTATTCTAACATTCAGAAGACAGAAGAGAAAGCCAGTGTAGGAGACTGGTGGAAAATAGCATAGAAATATTAGAAATAATAGCTGTAAAGTTTGATGTTCTGCATGTTAAAAGAAAAAATGAATTATGAGGTCATAGGAAACTTAAATGCTCTGACAGATCAAAAATTTCAGGACATAAAATGTTTACTACATAAGTCAATATAGAGATTATCTGAGCAAGAATAGTGTTAGTACAAAAGAAAAGAAAATTCTAAGGTGATTAATAGACTAGCAGATGAAGGCAATACTCTTTAAGGATTTTGATTTGGGTGTTACTGTTATCTGCATTTTTGGAAAAAAATATACAAGCTTTTATCAGACTCATTCAATGTGTTGATCTCAAGACTTTAGACTTTGCATGTGATTTGTTTTTGCAAGAAAGCTTTAGTGAATGTGACAAATAATTTCCAAGCAGAGTCATTAATAGAATCAAATGGTTCTATCATTTATTTTTACCATGCTTCTAACCTGGCAAGTAGGTAGGTTCAGGATGTATCAGCAGCCTGGGTCACAGGAGAAAAAGAACTACCCCAGCACCCCATAATAGAGGTATAACATGAGATTACATGATAAATTAACAAAATATAATTAAAAGGGTTACTTTTATCTTTACTCTTTTATTTAAGTTTATTTAAACTTTGTAGAAACAAATAGGTTGTATCGACATGTTAACCAGAATTATATAAGAATTATAGAAGACATACTAATATATGTGAAAATCATGCAATGAATATATTTACCTATTTTTCTCTAAACTATTGTACCTATGCCTAGTCTTTCTTAAAAGACTTCAGAAACTGACAACAAGGCTATTGAACGATTCAGAGAATCAAATTTGCTTATTATATGCTTTGTTGTGTGTAAATTCAATGATTTATAAATTAACCTACATAGTAAATTATATTTAAGACAAGCTTAGATTTACTTATTTCTCTGTTGCCTCTTCTTATGTGACTTATAACTGAAAAAATGTTATTATCGGTCACTTTTTATAATTTGTAGAAAAATTTGACTATTGGAATTTATAGTTCTTGATTACTTATTATTTAGACATAGGGAATATATTCATTACTTATTTCTTAGATATAGGGAATATTTTTCACTGGAAAAATCTCCAGATAGAATTTTATATTTACTTAAACTTCTATTGGTGCAACACAATGAATGCATTGCTTTGTGTTTTAAAGCAATGCATTCATATAAGCACACAGCATGTCTTTGTGTATTTCCCTCCACATCCCAGCCACTCTCCCTCTTCCGGTATCCTTCCCTGTACACACTAATGATTGGTAGTGATGCTTTCATATATGAACATAAGACTACTTGGTCTATTTCCTTCACCTTTTCTTAATCCCTCTCCAAATCCCCTTCTTTACTTTTTCTGATTTTTATCATCATTTTCATGAAGACCCTTTTCCTATTTAGAATACAACATATTATTTAAAAGTGCTACAATAGTAACTTCAAGATTCTGTGTATAACCTTCTTTTTCTTCCTAAGTTTAAAATACAGTATTTCCAAGGATGTGGCTCTATAAAACTGACACATCTTAGTACATTCATTTTCTTCCCCATCAGTGACTTTCCTATCATACCCACTCAGCTACCAAGTTCTTTTTTGAAAATAATGTAGTCAGTAGTGCAAGCTTAACTACTTATTTGGAAAATCAAGCTATGTGCTTTCCACTTCATACATCATCACCAGCAATAAAAATCCCAAGATCAGGATGTTGCTGGCAGCATTTTGACACTGCATTAGGTAGAATAAAATTCAACCTGCTTTTTGGAAGTTCACAGCTCAGCATTCATGATAATAGTGCAATTGTTTTTTCTCCTTATGGGAAATAAGCACACCTGATTTTCAGGGCTTACCAGGCTGAACAAATGTGGAGAGAAAGAGTGCTCTTTCAAGTCTAAAAGAAAACTTTTCTGATCAGAGTTCTACTTTTAAAATAATGTACTTTTTTTCCCCCAAGATGATAGAACTTCCAATGCTGTTAGTAGTCATGGAGAATTCTTCTTTATAGAAAATGATCACTCTATATAGGCTGTATGGTTGAATTCCAAACTTCAGTCAGTCCTTTAATTATAATTGATAATAGGACGAGCCTTTCTGTGCTCATCACCCACTGTACATTTTCTGGTCACCTATGGTTTAAAAACTGTTTTTATTGTTGCTGATGTTTAGATAACCCTCTATGAAAATATTTTCATAGTGGAAAGAAAATATTTGGAGAGGTTGCTAAGAAAGAGTCTTCACGGTTTATACTTCCCACATTTCCCTGAGAATGGATACCATCAGGATGTAAGCAAAGGGATGAACAAGTGTAAGACCTAAGGGTAGAAAACAACACCAGAATACAGAGGTGGAAATCAGACAGAAGAGGAGGGAGAACCGGAGCTTGGCTTTGGATAACATTACACTGCAAAATGAGTATCTCTGGAACTAATATGCTGTTAAGATCAACAAGTAATAAGGCAGTTTGCTGGTTTTTCATTTTAATTTTTGTAAAGAATATCACTTATACATGAGGGATAGCTAATTCAAGACAGCCAGATATTAAAATCGCTAATCAGGAGAAATTAAGTACAAATATATTAATATGAATGTGTGCATCTATGTGTTTGTATGTATGTATTCATGTACATGTGTGTGCATACACAGAATATACGTGTGTGTGTGTGTGTGTGTGTGTGTGTGTGTGTGTGTATTTCCCTAGTTCCTCTGCTTCAGGCATTTACAACCTGGGACAGTCTCCCTGACACAAATACACATATTTGCAGTAAAAAAAATGGAAAGATAGTATATACTCATGTTTAAAATTTAATTTAAAATTGAATCAAAATATAGGTAACAATTAGATATGTGTATCAGTAGAGATCTCTGAATATCTCTAGGTGTCTATTGGGGTAACAGTTATTTTCTTGACGGAAAAATGAATATAAACAATTTCCTTTAGCAAACTATAAAAGGTTACCATACTTAGAGGATATCTTGAAAAAATAAATGTGAATATGTGTGTACATGTGTGTGTACATGTGTATAAATGTGTGCACACGAATATAGTGCTTACTGCATTACTGTTTACAAAAAATACTTATAAAAGGGAGCTACTATTCTTGCTTTATAACCAATGATATTCAGAATTATGGTTATATAAATGATGTATAAAGAGCTTCACAAATCTGTGAATAAATAGATTAATATGATTGAGTTGGGGAACATTTCCCTGGAATGTTCAATAGGGTGCTTAATTAACAACACACATAGTCATGTAAGTTGTCATGTTATGAGCTGAGTTTTTCTAAAAAGAGGTGTGTATTTTTTTAAATATTCATCAACTTATCTAAAAGATAATGTGGCAACTAGTATGAAAGCAATTCCTAGAATTTAGATATTTATATCTCTCCAGTTAAGACAAAATACCAAATACATTTTTCTAGACTTAATAAAAATCAAGACAATCCTAGATTTATGAGCAAACCTGAGCAAACCAAATTTTTAAATGTAAAATTTGTTATAACTTCCCACAGCTCTTTTAATTAATTAATTAATTAATTATTTAATTAATTAATTTATTTCTGGTACTGGGGTTCCTGGAAGCCCTTCTATCTCTGGGCTACACTCCCAGACCTATTTTTTAATATTTTTATTTGGAAACAGGGTCTCTTAAGCCAGCACGGCTGGCTTCGAACCTGCGCGATCCTCCTGTCTCCACCTCCCAATTGCGGGGATTACAAGCATGCGCCACCATGCCTGGCTCCCACAGCTCTTTATTCCATAATAATAGTATAGTTTAAAATGTTTTACTTTCCATCTACATAAATTGAAAGAAAAAATTATAATAGGCAACTGGTTTTAAGTTTTTCATGAGTACACTATGTACCATTCTTAGAACATTCTAGAATATGGAACTTATATTTTTTAGTCAGCTAATTTCTTCTCACTGTATTTTTGCTTAACATTTAATGATCATTAACTGTATTCAGAAAACAATTCTAAGAGCAATTATAAATATAAAGCAAAACACCCAGGTATGGTGGCGCATGCTTGTAATCCCAGCATTTGGGAGGCTGAGACCCAAGGATTACTTGTTTGTGGCCAGCTTCAGCTACTTAGTGAGGCTCTCCGCAACTCAGTGAGACCCTGTTTCAAAATAAAGAATAAAAAATGGTCTGGGGTGTAGCTCGGAGGGAGAATGCCCATAGGTTCCATCCCCAGAAAAATAAATAAATTAATTAATTAATTAATTAATAGCAAAACAAATGCTCTGTTGGTGTACATATAGGTTTACTAAGAACTCTGGATTATGATCATCCTGTTACTTCTCACCAAACAATAGATCTGAATCTCTTTTGACTCCTAGTGGCTAAAGGTTTTTTGGGTAATATGTATGCACATCTCTCTACTTTCCTTTACTATATTTTATTTCTTGAGTCCAGTAATCCACAGTTTCAATGCTCTCACATGTGTCTATCTTTATATACCTCTATCCATTGAACTTTCTTCCTAGTTTCAATATACTTTTCTGTTGAATATCAAAACCCTTTCTTCTTTCACAGAAGTCACTCATATTTTTTATTGTTCTCTTATTAAACCAGTGAACATTCATAAAGATTATTTCTGAGTAGTTTAATTTAGAGAAAGAACAGGCTTTTCAATAGCGAGTGTTTAAAAATTATATATCCATAAGCAGAAGAATGAAACTGCCCTCCTAACCCTTACAAGTTACCCAAACCACCTTAAAATAGATAAAGACCTGCCAAGCGTGTTGGCGCAGGCTTGTAATCCCCGTGCTTGGGAGGCAGAGACAGGAGGATCGTGCAGGTTCGAAGTCAGCCATGTGCGCTGGCTTAGGAGACCCTGTTTCCAAATAAAATGTAAAAATAGGTCTGGGAGTGTAGCCCATGGGAGTGTATCCCAGAGGTAGAAGGGCTTCCAGGAACCCCAGTACCACAAAAAAAAAAAAAAGACAAAATAGAGACTTAAATGTAAAACCTGGAACTATTAGAGTACTAGGAAAAAAAAAAAAAAAAAAAAAACCAGGGGAAATGCTCCTAGGCACTGAAATAAAAGATTATTTTTGGGAAGACCACCCCAACCAAAGCCCAGGAAGCCAAAGCCAAAATAGAAAACTGGAATGACATTGAACTAAAAACTTTTTTTTTTTTTTTTGGTGCTACTGGGGTTCTTGGAAACCTTTCTACCTCCAGGATAAACTCCCAGACCTATTTTATATTTTTCATTTGGAAACAGGGTCTCTTAATCCAGTGAGGCTGGCTTCGAACCAGCGTAATCCTCCTGTCTCCCAAGCCTGGGGATTACAGCGTGTGCCACCACACCCAGCAAACTAAAAACTTTTGTACAAAAACAGGAACAACAGAGTGAAGAGACAACCTATAATGGGAGACAATGTTGCAAAACCATGCATCCGAAAATTATTTTATCTAGAATAAAAGAAGAAATGTGATAACCTAATAATAATAATAGTCTGATTTTTAAAAAGTTTCATTAATCTAAGTAGTCATTTCGCAAAAGAAACATAAAATTGACCAACAGGTATGTGAAAAATTCTCAGCATCACTAATCATCAGAAATGCATTAACACCATAATGAGCTATCACTTCACTCTAGTAACATGTTCATTACTCAAAAGACTTAAGATAAAAAATGCTGGCATGTATATTCAGGAAAAAGAATCTTTGTTCACTGCTTGTACGAAGGTAAATCATAGAAAAAAGTATAAAAATTCCCCCTGAAATTAAAAACAAAACTAATATCTGATATAATAACCTCCCTACTGGATATATAGCTAAAAAAATTAAAATCAGTATGAGAAAATAACATTTGCCCTCTCTGCCCATGTTCTCTGCTACACTATTAATCATAGCCAAGAGATAAAAAAGTGTCAATCAACTGATGAGTTGATAAAGAATATATCATATACACACATTCTATAAAGATATGAAAAATGAAATCTTGTAATTTACAACAACAAATGAACTAGAGATTGTTATGTAAATGAAATAAGACAGGAGCCGGAAATGGCAGCTCATGCTTGTAATCACAATACTTGGGAAGCTGAGACAGGAGGATCATACAGGTATGAAGCCAGACTCAGCTACTTAGTGAGGCTCTCAGCAATCTAGTGAGACCCTGTTTCCAAATAAAATATAAAAATTGGTCTGGGAGTGTAGCCCAGAGGTAGAAAGCCCCTGGATTCTGTCTCCATTACCACAAGGAAAAAAAAAAAAAAGAAATAAGACACAGAGAGACTAGTACAATGTAATTTAATATGTGGTACCTAAAAACATTGATCTCATTCAAGTTGAGAATAGAATAGTTGTCAGAAGAAGCTGGGGAGAGAAGGGGTAAGTGAAAATGGTGAAAGGTTGATCAGTGGTACTAAGTTGCAGTTGGAGAAGATTAAGAATTTCTGGTGTGCTATTGCGTATTAAAGTGAATATAGGTTATTATGTGGTGTAGGTACATTTAAAACTTCAAAATATATTTTGAATATTTTGATCATAAAAATAATAAATGAGAGGGTAGATATGTTTAACCTGACTCAAAGATTTCATATACCAATAATACATTTAAAAATATAAAAATAAAAAATAAACATTACACAATGTATGCATGTATAAAACATAATCTGGTAATCCATTAATGTGTATAATATTTATGGTTTTATGAATAAGTTAAGAAATGGGCAAATGAGCTGAATAGACACTTCACAAAAGAAGAGATACAAAGGGCCAATAGATACATGAAAAGATGTTCTACATCACTGGCCATCAGGGAGATGCAAATCAAAACTACACTGAGATTCCATCTAACCCCAGTCAGAGTGGCAAGCATAAAGAAATCAAATAACAACGAATGCTGGCAAGTATGTGGGTAAAGAGGAACTCTTTTACACTGTTGGTGGGAGTGCAAACTAGTTCAGCCACTATGGAGATCTGTGTGGAGATTCCTAAGAAAGTTTGGAATAGATTCACCATACGATCCAGCTCTACCACTCCTGGGTATTTTTCCAAAAGGGTTGAATCCAGAGAACTATAGCAGCATATGCATACCTATGTTCATAGCAGCACAATTCATAATAGCCAAAATATGGAGCCAACCCAGGTCTCCATTAACAGATGAATGGATTGCAAAAATCTGGGAAATACACACAATGGAATTCTACTCAGTCATAAAGAAGAACAAAATAATATCATTTTCAAGAAGATGGAAAGTCCTGGACAGCATTATGTTAAGTGAGATTAGCCAAGTACAAAAGGAGAAGGTACATATGTTCCCTCTAGTATGCCCAAACTAGGGAACGTAGAGGATACCATTGGTACTCCAGGTAGTGGAGGGGAAATAACAGCAAAGCTTGAATGGAAAGATAGGGGAGGAGGAAGACTGAACTTGATTAATGAGGGTCTATATCCGAATATGTGTAAAATTATGAATATGGCATGGTTACCCTGGACAATCATTGGTGGGAGGGGGGAAGGGAAAATAGGGGCAGGGTGGAGAGGGCACCAAGTATAGTTTAAATGTATACCATTTATGTTCAATAAAAATTTTTTAAAAATAAATAAACTATAAACAGTACACTAGACCACATGGAAAATAAAATCTCACTCTTAGAAGATGACCACTCCAAAAAATGTACATATAGTATATAATTTAGCAAACACAATTTGACAACATGAATTGGATATTGAAAACATATGGGCCCATTTTAAAAGAGCTAATCTAAGAATAATAAACATAGAAGAGAAAATAGGTGAAACCAAAGGGATCAACAGTTTTCAAAGAAGTAATATCAGAAAATTACTGAATTTAGAAAAAGGTTTATACACAGATACAGGAAACTTATAGTACCCATTTAGACAAAATCAAAGAAAAGGTTCACCACACCACATAATAGGAAAAGAGATTAATGTAGAGGCCAAGGAGAGAATCTTAAAGACAACAAATGCAAAATACCAAAAGACATTCAGAAGTAAACTAATTCGAATCACACCAGACTTTTCAAACCAAGTCATGAAATCCAAGTGGTCCTGGAGCAACATATTCCAAATGCAGAAAGAAAACAATTGGCAACCAAAAATTTTCTACCCAGCAAAACTATCTCTCAAATTCAATGGGAAAATAAAATTCTTCCAGGAAAAACAGAGAATGAAAGAATTCAAGACCTCCAAACCTGCACTAGAGAAAATACTAAAAGATTTATTACAAAGAAGATATAAGTAATGAATACCAGAACCAGAGAAACAGTAATTTTCATTAAACAAACAACTAAGCAAAGAACAAACACTACCTCAAACAGAAGTTAAAGCTCACAATGTTAGGAATTAAAAATCATCTCTAAATAATGATGTTGAACATAAATGGCCTCAACTTCACAGTAAAAAGGCATAAGCTGGTAATGTGGATTAAAAACCAGAATCTATATATATGCTGCCTGCAAGAAACATACCTTACAAGTACACATCGTCACAATCTAAAGATGAAGGGCAGAAGCAAGGTAATTCATGTCAAAAAATCTCAAAGATAAGCAGGAATAACAACTATGATATTATACAAATTAGACTTCCAGGTCAAGCTTATCAGCAGAGAAAAAGCAGGTCATTTTTTACTGGTAAAAGGAAAAATCCAGGGAGAAGAAATAATGAGAGTCAACATTTAGGCCCCAAACATAGGTGCAGACACTTTTATAAAACAAAGTCTTTGTCAAATTAAGCCATAGACAGATCTTAATAAAATAATACTGGGAGACATCAACAGTCCTCTTACACCAATAGACTGATCTTCTAGAAGAAGGTCAGTATGATGCCTTAAACCTAAAGAACACCATAAAACAAATGGACCTATTAGACACGTACAGAATATTTCACCCAACTGTAGCATAGTTTACATTTTTCTCAGCTGCTCATGAAACATTCTCTGAAATAGACCACATCCTGCACCACAAAATGTACAGTAGCAGTGAGGAGTAGCAAAATAAAAAAAAAATGACTTATTCTGTGTTTTGTCAGACCACAACTACAAGAAGACCAGGAGTAATGACATAAACACATGGAAACTGAGCACCACACTGCTGAATGAGGAATGGGTCATAGAAGAAGTAAGGCATGAAATTAAGAAATTCCTAGAAACAACTGAAAATAGAGACACAACATATCAAAACCTCTGGGAATCCTTGAAGTCAGTATTAAGAGAAAAATATAGTGCTGAGTGCCCACATAAGAACAGAAAATCACCAAATAAATAACCTAATGACACACTTCAAAGCCCATGAAAAATAGAAACAGTCTAACCCCAAAGATAGTAGAAGAGAGGACATTATTAAAATCACAGCAGAAATCAGTGAAGTGGTGAATAATAAAGAAAATTCACAAAACTAAAAGCTAGATTTAAAAAAATAAAGAAAATAGATAAACCAATAGCCAACCTAAACAAAAGAGAGAATCCATGCAAACCACTAAAACAAAAGATGAAAAAGGAGATATTACTACTTACACCATGGAAATCTAGAGGATTATAAGAAACTACTTTGAAAAACTATACTCCAACAAAATAAAAAATCTAGAAAATAATGGCAAATTTCTAGATACACACAACCTTCCTCACCTGAATAAAGAAGATATAGTAAATTTAAACTGACCAATAGCAATCAAAGAGATTGAAGCAGCAATAAAGGGCCTACCATCAAACAAAAGCCAGATGGCTTCCCAAGTGAATCTGTAAAACCTTTTAAAAAAGAGCTAATCGAGCCAAGCGTGGTGGTGTACGCTTGTAATCCCAGCATTCAGGAAGTGGAGACCAGAAGATCTCGGTTCTCAGACAGCCTCAGGTACTTGCTACTTAGCGAGGCACTTTGCAACTCAGTGAGACCCTGTTTCAAAAATAAAAAGACTAAAAAATAGGGTTAGGGGTATAGCTTGGTGGTAGAATGTCACTGGGTTTCATCCCCAGTAGCACACACACACACACACACACACACACACACACACACACAGACACACAAACACGGAACTAATCCTAATACTTCTCAATCTATTCTGTAAAATAGAAAGAAATGGGACTCTCTCAAGTACATTCTCTAAAGCCAAATACAGACAGCTCAAGGAAAGAAAACTATAGACATATCTTCGATGAACTTAGATGTAAAAGTGCTAAACAAAATACTACCAATATCTTTTCAAAACCATGCCAAGAAATTATACATCATGAACAAATAGGGTTCATTCTAGGGATGAAAGGCTGGTTCAACATATAAAAAACAATTCATGTAACTTATCACATAAACAGAAACAAAGGCAAAAATCACATGATCACTTCAATAGATGTTAAAAATGGGTTTGACAAAAATCTAACACCCATTTATGCTAAAAACACTGCAGAGAATTGAAAGAGAAGGAACATACATCATAATAAAGGCAACATATAATAGGCCCACAGCCAATATCATATTAAATGAGAAAAAACTGGAATAATTCTTCCAAGAACAGAAAAAAGACAAGAATGCCCATTACCACCACTTCTTTTATTATATAATTTGAGACTCTAGCCAGAGCAATAAGGTAAGAGAAGAAAATTAAAAGTTTCAAATAGGAAAAGAACTAAAACTTCCTTTTTGCAGATGACTTGATACTATATTTAGAAGAACCAACACATTCAATCACAAAGCTTATAAAACTAATCAAATTCAACAAAATTTCTAGATACAAAATCTATATTTAAAAATCAGTAAGTTTTATTTATGCCAACCTCACTAAACGAGAAATCCAGAAAACACTTACACTCAGGATTTCCCATAAAAATAAAATACTTAGGAATAAACTTAACTGAGGAGGTAAAAAATCTCTACAAAGAAAATTATAAAATATTGAAAAAAAATTAAAGAAGACCTTAGGAGATGGAAAAACTTTCCTTGCTCTTGTGTAGACAGAAAGAATATCATCAAAATGGCCATTCTTCCAAAAGTGATCTACAGATTGAATGCAAATACCCATTAAATTACCATGGCCATTTCTCACATACATAGAAAAATCAGTCGTTAATTTCAATAACAAAAATCCCAGAATAGTCAAAATAGTTCTCAGCAACAAGAATTATGGAGGATGCATCACAATATATGAATTCAAACTATACTACAAACCCATAATAATAAAAACATCATGGTATTGTCACAAAACAGATACATAGACCAATGGAGCAGAATAGAAGTTTCAAACAAACCTGCACATTTATAGTCCATTGATTTTTGACAAAGGGTCAAAGACATTCACTGGGGAAATAAAAAGCCTCTTCAACAAATGGTGTTGGCAAAACTATCTAACCATATGCAGAAAAATGGAAATAAGTTCCACTTTCTTACCCTGCATAAGAGTCAATTTGAGCTGGATCAAAGACTTGGAATTCAGACCAGAGACTTTGCAGCTCCTAGAAAAGAGCATAGCTCCAACACTTCAACACAGAGGCCCAGGTAAAAATTTTCTCAACAAGCCCCCAAAGGTGCAAGAAGTTAAAGGGAGGATCAATATGTGGGATTGCATTAAACTGAAGAGCTTCTGTACAGCAAAGGAAATTATCAAGAGGGGGCTAGTTTAAGGAAAGGATGGGGGAGAGGATCAATATAGGAAACATTTTCTTTGATGTTATATACATATGTGAAATTACTAATGCCAATCTAAATATATTGTATGGGGGAAAAGGCATGGGGAAGGCTGGGGAGGAAAGCCCACCAAGTTCTGTGTGCATGTATGTCACAATCACTATGAACTGCATTATGATGTGAGACCATAATGAACTAAAATATTTTAAACAATCATATATATTTAAATAAAAATAATATATTTAAGGAATACAATGTGGAGTTTTGGTATATATACACATTGTAAAATGGTTATCACTATGAAGTACATAATATATATATATATATATATATATATATATATATATATTCCACATACCTCTGTGTATTTGTGACAAAAAATTTTAAGATCTATTTTCTTGACAAATTCCAAGTTTTCAATGCAGTATTATTAACTGCAGCCATAAAACTCTATGTTAGATCTCCAGCACTTAATCTCCTGCTGTGCTCTTGACCAATTTCTCATTTCCTCTCCCCTCTGCCCTATGCAAGTGCCATTCCATTTCCTTCTGATTCTGACTTTTGAAAATCTCACACATAAGTTAGTTGATGCAGTATTTGTCCTGTGCTTGGCTTCTTTCACTTCAGATATTTCCCTCCAAATTTATCCATCTTGTTGTAAATGACAAAATTTCTTAAGGTTTATGTTTGTGTGCATGTGTGTATGTGTTGTGTGCGTGTGTGTGTGTGATAATTAATTTATCCATTCACTCATCAATGGTTGTTTCCATGTCCTGACTATTATGAATAATACTGCAATTAATGTGAGAGTATAGATGTTTATCATTTGGTGATTTAATTTCTTTTAAATTTATTCCCAAAAGAGAGATTACTCGATCATAAAGTAGTTCTAAAATAAAGTTTACTGAGGAACCTCCATACTGTATTTCATAATGGCTATACAAAATTCTTCCCACTAACAGGGTACAAGGGCTTCTTTCTCCCTACATTCTCATCAAAAATTATCTTTTCTTCCTTTTGATAGTTGCCATCTTAGCAGTATTAGATGATATAGCTCTTTGCAGTTTTGATTTTTCTTTCTTTACTAATTTATTTTGAACCTTTTTTTATGTAACATTCAGCTATCTGCATGTCTTTTTTGGAAAAAATAGCTATTCATGGTTTTTGTTTATCTTTCATACTTTTATTGTTGAAATGTAATATACATCATGAAGCAATTCACATACATGCACATAGAACCTGGCATATTTCCCTCTATTCTTCATCCATTTCTATATCTGGTTATTTGTTTTCTAACTGCTATGTTGCTTGTGTTCCATTTGTATTTTGGATATTAATCTCTTTTCAAATGTATGCTTTGTAAATATTTCCTCCCAGTATTCTGTCTCTTCATTCTATTAGTGGTTTCCTTTTCAGTGCAGACACTTTCTAGTTTGTTGCAATTCTGTTTGTCTATTTTTTATTGTTACCTGCACTTTTGTCAATCACAATTGAACTTTGAATGTTGAGTAAATTACTGGAAGAAACAAGAGAGTTTCTGATTGCTTTGCAGAGGCTACAGTGGGGATGCATGTGCAGGGGTGGCTGCAGGTGTCTACTTCTTATTTTTATTGTGTGTGTGTGTGTGTGTGTGTGCGTGTATGTACTCACACACATACATATATATGTGTATATATATTTTGTGTGTGTGTCACTGGAGATGGAACCCAGGGGCACTGTACCTGCTACACCCTCAGCCCTATATTTTAGTCTTTTTATTTTTGAAACAGGGTCTCATTGAGTTGAGAATGGCTTCTCGAAGTAGCTGAGGCTGTCCACAAACTGTGATCCTCTGGTCTCAGCCTCCTCAGTGCTGGGATTACAAGAGTTAGGATAATTTAAAAAAATCTTTGAATATATAGTTTATCTCCATAGCATTCTCAATTGGATGGACTATGATAAAGGGCTCTATTTTTGTTATGATAACTTAAGTCCCAGATTTGTCATTAAATTTTATCATGTTATCAGAATCTACTAATTCCATTCTTCCACATTAGAAAGAGAAGATGAACATTTGAAATATACTATCAATATATGAAGCTTTATAATAAATATGGCTATAAAAATATGTCAACAAGTAGTATTCAGTTCAGCCTGCTTCAAACCACTTTTCATGAACATCTATTTATATTCAGCATTGTGATTAAAATGATGAACCAAATATTTTAATTTTCCACACAAAATTTAGGGTTTGGAGTACATGCATATACTATAATACAACACAATTTTTATTTACTTGTTTGTTTTAGGATGGTGGATTGAACTCAGAAGCATTCTACCTCCAAGGTATAACTCCAACCCCTTTAAAAATATTTTTTTTTTCTTAAACTGGGCCTCGCTAAATTGCTGAGGCTGACTTCACACCTGTGATCTTCTATTTCAATCTCTCAAATACTGAGATTATGTGCTTGGGACCATACCTGGCTTTGTAACACAACTTTTAAAAATTGATATATTGAATGGTTGTTGTCAAGGGAATAAACTTCTGAGATAATGTCAAAGAAGAAACAGAAGGTGTCTCCTGTTCAAATTAGAAGCCGGAGAGGAAATTCAAAGAGGTGACAATTGCCTTCACAGAGACAGTATACAAGCAAAAGTAGTAAGATTATGGATCAGGAGGAAAGGTTAAACATTTAAGAGTCTGTATGTATATTTTTATAACTTTTGCACATTTACTATCTCAGAAGCTTCATAAAGCAGACCAAGATGCCTGGAGAAAGTTGATCGGATTGTGTTCACAGGCAGCAGGTATAAAATAACAAAGGAAAAACACACAAGAGACCACTAGCACCACACTGGATAGTTTCTCAACAGTTTCTCTGCTTCAGCAATTGATTTTACTCACCATGAGCATCGTTTCCCCAGTGCTATGCTCTTGATTGTGCAAGCCCTACATTTAGCCATCATACGGAGAAGCTAAAGCATGAAATTCTGGAAGACAGCCAGGCTGCCTGCTTTCCACCAGGGCTGGGGGAGCCATTTCTACTTTCCATACAGGAGACTACATTGACTGAAAATACATGTTAGGAAGAAAAGTTGAAGCCACAGGAAGAAAAACATTAAAATTACAAAACTAATTGCCAGATTTCTTAAACCTGTGATCATACTCAAAATTATTATTGAGATTTTACATCTTTCTTTCTTATCTGCTTTCTTCTTGTTGTTGTTACTGGGAATTGAACCCAGAGGCATTCTACCTACAAGCTACACCCAAAGCCCATCTGTTTTGTTTTGAAGTAGAGTACCACTGTAATGCTGAGGGTCTCAGTGAATTGCTGAGTTTGGCCTTGAACCTGGAATCCTCCTATATCAGCCTCTCAAGTACTGAGATTGCAGGCATGTTTCACAGTATCTGGCTGATATTTAATTTTTAAATAGTTTTTCTGTGCTACAAAATTTTAGTCCACACTTGTGAAGTCCTTTGAAGCTATATGAAAGAGTATTAGGTAAGTAAACAAATAGATATCTACATATAGATATGGAAATATATATATATATATATATATATATATATATATATATATATATATACTGGTGCAATGAAATTATTTTCCTTGGGACACAATTAAACCTTTCAGTGAACTGGACATGGTGGAACATGCCTGTGTTCTTAGCACTGGGAGACAAAGATAGGAAGATAGCAGGTTCAAAGCTAACCTCAGCAACTTAGTGAGGCTGCCAACAATTTATTGAGACCCAGTTTCCAAATAAAAAAATAAAATAGGGCTGGGGTTATAGTCTAGAGGTATAATGCCCCTGGGATCAATCCCAGCACTACAAATGCACACACACACACACACACACACACACACACACACACACACACCAACTTTTCAGTCGATTAGTCTGAGTTTCTTGAACTGTATTCATTCCATTCCAAAAAAATCAATGGAAACTAATGAATAAGAGTAGAAATAAAATTTAAAAATACATTATAAATGAAAAATGAATGTTTTTAAAACAATAAATTCAATAAACATAGTAATAAATTTATTCAAATCCATGATATGTTATAATATGCCATGTATATATTTATTAAAATGCAAGGTTTAAGCTTGACATGGTAGCACACTTCTGTAATACAAGTACTTGTGATGCTAAAACAGAAGGATTCCAGGTTTGAGGCCAGCCTCAGCAACTTAGCAAGACGCTCAGCAACCTAGTGAGATCCTGTTTCAAAATCAAAATAAATAAATAAAAAGGGCTGTGCTGTAGCTCTGAGGTAGAATGCCCCTGGGTTCAATCCCAAATAGAAAAAGAAAAAAAAAAACCTAACTTAAAAATTTCTGAATAATATTTTATTAGTCTAATTTGAATATGATTTATATAAAAATTGATATTTATTTTAAATCAATATGAATGTTATGATTAACAGTAACTTCCTTCTAGGTGACACAAATTAATATTATAACTTCTTTAGATATTTATGTCCTTATCTGTTCCTCGACGATTTCCTGGAACATACTCTAAGCTACTCAGGAGTCGCAAGTCTTCTGATTGCTATTGTTTTCACAGTGACACTAGACTTTCTGTGGAAAAAGTTAACACCTTTTTAAGTTGCATGTATCAACCAAATTACCAATGAATAAATGATTTCTAAAATTTTCAGTGATCACTACCAGTTAGACTAGATGTGGGAATAAAAGAAGGGCTTGATTTTTACATGATGATTGACTTCAATATTTTCAGAAAAAACTTTTGTCCTGATATTCACAAGGAACATATTTGCTATGTAAGACACAGATGGAGAGAAAACAAGAAATACCAAAATGTCATCCTTAGCTGTCCTTTGGGCCAAGCAACCTGCTTTAGAATATAACTGTGAAATTAAAAAAAATATTATTGATTCTTGGCAGGCAAGAAAATTGAAATTTAATTATCCTCACATGTTTACTTTCTTTGTATTGGATTTGTTTTATTATGAAAATGAAAGTAATTCAAGAGACACCTGGAGCAGCTAAAGTCCCTGACTAGGAAATGTCAGTCACACTGGTGGGCACAGGTTGTAGCTCTAGCCTTCACTTATACCATGGGTAAGAAAATTGGTATAATACTGTGAATATTCTGGAGAGTTTCTCATTTGCTACACTCCCAGGACACTAAGTCATCCCTCAACTTGAGTTATAAAGATCTGAAATATGTGGGATCCAGGGAAAACTTCACCAAGTACTGTGTGTATTACATATATTCCTATTACTCAGAACTTCATTATATGATTACAATTTACCCATAAAAGTATATTTAAAAAAATATCTGAACAGGATGTGGTGGAACATACTTGTAATCCCAGTACTTGAGAAGCTAAGACTGGAGGATCACAGGTATGAAGACAGCCTCAGCAAGTAGTGAGACTTTCATTAACCTAGAAAGATCCCATTTCAAAATAAAAATTAAAAAAAAATAGGGCTGGGGGTGTAGCATGGAAGTAGAATATTCCTGGGTTTTATCCCCAGTACCCCTCCCATATATTAATAAAGGGGGAAAATGAACAAAGTAAAGAGTACATACTGAAAGAAAGTAAAAATAAGTAAAACATTAGTCAAGCATAAGAAATTTGTATATATATATATATATATATATATATATATATATGTACACACACACAATTTTCATACTACAACAACCTACAAGTGCAGACAAAAGCTTTTCAATTTTGCAGCTTAATAAATGGAGGCTTAAAGTTTAAGTAATGTCACTGGGATTTAAAACAATACCTGAATAGCTTAAAAGTCTCTTTCATTAAGCCTTGCTGCCAAATGTAGTGATATTGCTGTAAATCTGTTCAATATTATCCTTTGAGTCAATTTTATCCTATGTAATCCAATTTAGTTGACCTGTCATGTTTTATGAATAATGAAAGAATTGTCTAAAAGATATACTATGAGGTAATCAACATTATATTTTAGAAAAGTATAGACACACATATACATACATGTTTTATAACATTTATTTTAACATATGTTAGGTGACAACCCACTAAATGCTGAGTATGCAAACATAAGGTATTTGGAAGTGACTGGTTAAATTAACTTCATATAACCAATATTACAAAATTATGAATTAAGTGTAATTTGTCAATGCAATGTAAATATAGGCACAAAACAGGTATAGACCAATGGAGCAGAATAGAATACTATGAAACAAGTCCACACACATACAGCCAATTGATTTTTGACAAAGAGGCCAAAAACATACACTAGAAAAAAGATAGCCTCTTCAACAAATGGTTGACAAACTTGATTAACCATAAGAAGAAAAATGGAAATAAACCCCACTGTCTCACCCTGCATAAGAATTAAATCAAGATGGATCAAAGACTTGGAAATTAGACCAGAGACCTTGAAGAGGGCATAGGTTCAACACTGCAACACATAGACACAAGTAAAAACTTTCTCAACAAGACCCCAAAGGCACAAGAAACTAAAAGGCGTGGGATTGCATGAAACTGAAGTGTTTCTGTACAGCAAAGGAAACTGTCAAGAACCTTAACCGAGAGCTGACAGAATGGGAGATTTTTGCCACCTACTCCTTTGATAGAAGACTAATATCTAGAATACACAAAAAACACAAGAAACTCAACACTAAGAAAACAAATACCACAATTAAAAAATGGGCAAGTGAACTAAATAGACACTTCACATCAGAAGAAATCTAAATGGCCAATAAATGCATGAAAAAATGCTCAGCATCATTAGCAATCAGAGAGATGCAAATCAAAACTACCCTGAGATTTCACCTAACTACAATTAGCCTGGAAATCATTCAAAACACAAACAATAACAAATGCTGTCAGGGATGTGGAGAAGTTGAAACTCTACTACATTATTGTTGGGACTGTAAATTATTGCATCCACTTTGGAAACTATATGGAGAATCCTCAGAAGAATGACAACATACTTACCATATGATCCAACAATACCACTTCTGGGTTTCTAACCAAAAGAATGGAAACCAAACTACCAACTAATGCATGAGTATCTATGTTCATAGCTGCACAATTTACCATTGCCAAGATGTCCATCAACAGATGAAAGGATTACAAAACTATGAGATATGTACACAATGGAATTTTACTCATCCATAAAGGAAAACACAATTACATCATTTACAGGGAATAAATGGAACTGGAGAACATTATGCTAAGTGAGATTAGTCAGTCACAAAAAAATAATAAATCTGATGCTTTCCCTAATATGAGAAAGCTAGGGAGAAAATGGGTCATAGAAGAAATTCTAGACAAAGAAGGAGATACTATAGATGAGCGAACAGTTGACCTAACTGAGGGGGATGTGTGTAGGGGAGAGAAATTCCCTAAATTACATCATGTACATTAACAAACATATCAAAGTCAATCATAAGCCAACCATGAGAAGGAGGAAGAGGGAAGAAAATGGGGTGGGAATTGAATAATGGCTAATTGTGTGATGTGCGCATATATACCTCTACTGTCTTGTACTCCATTAAGATGTATGACTACAATGCACCAATAACATTTTTAAAAGGAGAAAATATTTTTCCATGAAACAGACAAATCAAAGGAAATAAATTTTGTATTATCTATATAAAATTGTATTACTAAATTTGCTTACTAATATGGTAAAATTATGAGGCTTCTAAAATCCTACTTGTGTAGGTGTCTGGGCATTACCTATAGTGCACCATGAACTTAACCAGAGTGAAAGCCCAATCTCAGCTTCTGAAAAGAATACTATTATTTTTTGTAAAAAAAAAAAAAATTCAGCATAGCTTTTAGCACGTAATATGAGATACTATAGAAATAACTAAAATTTATAAGAAATGAGACTCAAACATTTAGTTTACTTAGAATATGTAACAATATGAACTTGTGGTCTTTTTCTATATACTAATATTTCTTGTAAATATAATACAGCCACAAAGGAACTCAATTATCTACATACTACATGGAACATAACTGTGGTCCTCTATAATTAGTGACATCATACTACAGAAATGAGAAGCAGAAAGTAAACGTATTCTTAATGTCTTTGGCAAATGTGTGTGTGTGTGTGTGCCAAAATCTGAAAATTCAGAAGCTTGACTTTGGTGATGATTTTTGTTACCCAGTGTCCTAAGGGAATGCTCAGACATGTTCTCTAAATATGAGATACTGCACTTTGTACTTCCTGACACTAAGAGAAAACCTGTTGGGGCCGGGCGTGGTGGCGCACGCTTGTAATCCCCGCGCTTGGGAGGCAGAGACAGGAGGATCACGCAGGTTCGAAGCCAGCCGCGGGCGCTGGCTTAGGAGAACCTGTTTCCAAATAAAAATGTAATAATAGGTCTGGGAGTGTAGCCCGGAGGTAGAAGGGCTTCCAGGAACCCCAGTACCACCAAAAAAAAAATTAATTAATTAATTAATTAATTAATTAAAAACCTGTTGGGTGACCCAGACAATGCATCTGGTCTTGTGGCTATGATTAAAACTTCAATGTTTATGAAAGAGTGAATAAATTTGGACAAACTTTCAAATTTTCAAATCTTGAGATTCTAAATATTAATCACAGTTAACTCTTGAAAAACACGATATGGCATTGGAGCCATAAAAGGAAAGTTTAGGAAAGAATCTTGGGAATTATAATAGAAATACAGGCACAAATAAAATAGTTACAAATCATGAGTAAGGAGTCAATTCCAGTAAAAAAAAAAAAAAAAAAAAAAAAAGAAAGAAATTTTATCCGGGATGGTTACATTATTTGCTTGATAACATTCAGCAGTTTCATAGGAAAAAAAACACACAATTAAGACTAACCATGATAAATACTGGCCATGTGTTGAAAGAGACAGATGTTAAGGAAAGTGAGGGAGAGTGGAGTTGAAATAATTTGTGTTAAATTTAACAACCCTGGACCTATTTAATGAAAATTTATTTAACAGTAAGCAATAGTTTCAAGGAAGCCTAAGACTTCTTGGTAGCTTTATTATCAAAAAAATTTGGTTAATTTCTTAAAAATTAGTTTTGTAATTTTATAACAGCAATTATATTCAAGTTGCAGGCCAAAACAAATGGTGATGTAGGTAATTGTGACTAACATTGTTAATGTTAAGAATAAAGATGTAGCCGGGTATGGTGGCCCACACTTGTAATCCCAGCATTTGGGAGGTGGAAACCGGAGGATCATGGTTTGTGGACAGCCTCAGCTACTTAGTGAGGCCCTCTGCAACTGTTTCAAAAATAAAGAATAAAATATTAGGGCTGGGGTGTCTCTGAGAGGTAGAATGTCCCTGGGTTCCATCCCCAGTACTGCAAAATAAATAAATAAGTAAACAAACAAACAAATTAATTAATTAATTAAGAAAAAATAGGGCTGGGGCTGTAGCTCGGAGGTACACTGCCCCCAGGTTCTATCCCCAGTACTAAAACAACAAAAAAAGAATGAAGATGTGAAGTTTTAACAAGAAATATATGAAAAAAGTCTGCTGTGTTTGTGTTTAATTTGAGTTAGGCATATCAAACTAGTATGAACTTATTGTTTTTAAAGCCCTAAATGATACAGACACCCCACCAGTAATAAATACTTCTAAAACTCAGAATCTCAGATATTGGTTTCTCACATACTCTACTAAAATAAACCAGGACTCTTGGACACATTCCAAGATTACAACAGAGAAACACACAACATGAACGTAGGACTTTTGTTCAAGGAAAAAGCAAGGATGCCTAATGGAGAAGGTTGTCAAAAGGAAAGAAAACTCAGTTTGGAAAGGGCTTCTGCTGGCCAAGTTTTGGATAATTAAAGCATTTCAAGCAACAGCATTTGAAAGTGAAATGCTGATAAATGAAAATCAATGCATCTACAAAGACAGTGAAAAATGGGAGATAAAAATATCTAGATAGCAACAGACTAGATTACAAAAGTAGTTATACTGCTATATGTATGTAGAATAAATGTGAACTATTATACTGCATATATTCAGGAAAATATGGTCTCTAAAACATATTTATCAGTTTTAGGATTAGTATGAAAGGCTTTATTTATTATATGTTTTACTTCACCAAAAATGAAAGACTATAAACTTTACTATCTAAATTATAAGATATTTACATACAATTACAGGATAAGTTGTAAAATTAGTTATATATTTCATACTGGTACAAATATTGGTTCCTAAAATCTCATTAACATGTAAAAAGATGAATTAAATGCATATAACTTAGTGAATTATTTTCAATGGCAATTACAAACTAATAAAATTAGAATACCTTAATTATATATTGATTTTATAATAATAGTTAAAATCATTTCATTAAATAATTTAGTGTAAAACTAAGGAAAATCAATATTATATCATACCAGAAATACATATGAATATATATTATATATACACTTTATACTTTCATTGGTGTATGACTGTCTCACATCAGACTGTAGTTCATAGAGATAGTGATGTGCATGCACACAGTACTTGGTTGGCTTTCCCTTGGCTTTCTCCCCATTTTCCCTCTTTTCTTTATAAAATATTGAGATTGGCATTGGTATCTCACATATATACATAATGCCAGTGGAAGTGTTTCTTTCATTAATTTTCTCTTCCTTCTCTTCCCCAAACCACCTCCCTCATCTCACTGGACTTTCTCCTCCATTATCTAAAGACCCTCTTATATCCCAATTACTCCCTAGATTTGCATGTGAAAGAAATACAGTTTTTTTTTAAAAAAAAAGGGTATATAATACATCCATTCAAAATAGATTCTAAGAGAATGGTTTTAAAATTTTTTCCCAAGGTTTTTTATTCTTGCTAAATTTACTTATTTCTAAAAAATAATACCACCAGAGATCCTCCAATTCATGAGAAAATTAAGAAGTTCTTTTATTTGAATTTGAAGAGATCATAAATCCAGGGCACTGGCATGAAAGAGAGCATGAGTGTCCAGAGTTTATTTAGCTGTAAAAGTCAAGATGATGGTATTTAAATAATTTATTTGACTGGATGGTTGCTTAGGAAGTTGCAAATATGCCATTTGCGATCTTTGCTAAGAGACTGCACAGTTGCTCCGTGAAAATGCCGTGGTTTCCTGTGAGAATTGTCCTCTCTTTTTTAATAACAATGTTTTCTGATTGTGATACTTTAATAAAATTTCCGTTTCAGTAATTGTCTATAAAAGCAACAAACCCATACTTATGCCTATGAGTTTATAAGTTCATGAGATCCCATTTTTAAAAGTTATGACTTTTTTTTTATCCCTGTGATTTATAAAGCCTGATTAGCAGAAGCAAAAGATAAGACAGGAAGATGTTCTTTGTTATCGGGCAAATGAAGGCAAAGTCTCAGCAATTCTGATTATATGAGGCAAAGAAGACAGGGAAGAGGGATAACTGAAAGCATTCCCCTTAGGAACTTGGACATGGTGCTGCATGTAATAATATTTCAATTACAAAGCATGTGGCTGAATGGAGAGAAATATAAGCCAGCCCTGACAGTCTACCACCCATTTTAGAATGCAACAGGAAGTGTTTGTATTAAGAAGAATTTCTTCAACAACCTTTCTGGAGCTATTGTCTCTCCTGTGTAGATAATGCACCGGCTTTTAAACACTTCTGTATAATGTATGGACTTAATAGGTAAAAGTAGATATGGCTAAATAGAATAAAGTATCACCAAAGTGCCCTTCTATGCATATAAAACAGTTTTCTTTCAGACAAAGAAGGAACATTTTAAGCAACTTATTAAATAATTCAATTTCCCTAAGGATATAAATTGATTTTCTTAGCCAGTGGAGTGTCCTTTAGGATACAATGAAGTTTTCCACTTAGTGTTTCTCATTTGAGAAATTTACTGAATTATTTCTTGGTCATAGATTAAATCTGTCCTTTGTTCCAGACATCACACTAGGAGTAGAGGACAGAATAATGAACATGGCAAAAAAAAAAAAAAAAACCTAAATGAAGTAAAAAATTTGGAGCTAGGGATGGTAGCGTATGCCTGTAATCCCATTACTTGAGAGGCTGAGACAGGAAGATTGCAGGTTCAAGACCAGCCTCAACAGTAGTAAGACTTTCAGAAACTTAGGAAGACCTTATTTCAAAATAAAAAATAGAAAAATCTGGGGATATAGTGTAGAGGTATAATGCCCAGGGTTCAATTCCCAGTACCGCATAATACATGCATACATGCTGTACATACATACATACATACATACATACATATATATAGTGGGCTTGTTGTGAGAGAGAAGATAAATGGTTAAAAAAGATGTAAATAGATAATTTTAGACTGGAATTAAGTAGAGCAAATGAAATAAAAATGATGTAATAGTAGGTAGTAACTGGTCTTGATGACTAATAAATATTTACAGGGAAGATTTTCTTTTTAGAAGAAAAATTTAAATGGGACCCAATTGATAACTGGATCTGACAAGCTCTGTAAAGAAACAGCCAGGAGGACTCTAAGTAACTTGCCCCAAATCAACAATCTGCTAGAAAAAGCCTTAACTAAAACTCGAGTTTTTTTCACCACAAGGTTCATCCTCTTGGCACAAAATATTTTTTTGAAAATCCAATTTAAATGTTTCAGGTTCTTATTCCTCCCCTGCTCTTTCATTCTTTTGTGTTGGATTGTGCCAAGACTTATCTTTGAAATTTCTCTCTTCTCTTCTCCACTTGTGCTAAACTTATGCTGTTTGCAGTCATGTTTCATCTCATGCTTTAAATCCCACCTATCGACTCATGACTCCACACAGGAATCCACCTCTCCAATCTTGGCTTTTGTCTGATCTTCAGATTTATATTACTGACTACTAACTCAATAAAACAACATATAATAGGCATATCAAACTTAACTGTCATAAAATGAAATTCTGTTAGTCCTCTTCCAAGACAAATCTCTTCCAGTTAAATGGAATTATTTTCTTCTATTGAAAACAGTTTGGAGTCACATTTTGTTACTGTCTCAAATTCATAAGCAAATCCTATTAGCTATATTTTCAAAATATGTCCATAATATGTTACTTAATAATCAAATAATTTCTGACCAAACATATTTTACAATTTCAGTTAGGTGTATTATGCATTTCACATACTATTAATTTTCTAACTCAGAAATTTCATTTGTTTAATTTCTATAAGCTCTATATTTCTTTTAAATATTTTATATATTTTTATTAATTAATTTTTTCCTGATCACCTTTCTAATTGCCTTTTCTTTCTTGTTAGTATTTAACATCGTGGCTCCCAATTTATTTATATTTCTTCATTCTGCACTTAGTGCTATAAATATGACATTTGATTTCTATTGACAATTATCCACGTTACTTTGGCAACTGTGTTTTCTTATTTTTGATTGTGAGCTGATTGTTTTATTTTCATGTCTGGGAATCCTGTGAGCCTAAATTAGGAAAAAAATATTTCTGCAGGGATAAGCTATTTCCCCTGGTGGCTAGGAAGGGCCACTCCTATGGGGTTCCTTTACCCTTTATGAGATGAATGGTACCCCAAGCCTCAGCAATTCACCTCGATTCTGCCCCAAGTTCAATGTGCAAACAGCTTTTATGCTGATAGTATCGGGTTTGCCTCTACTTGCTTCTAGCATCTGTAGCAACAGTTTGTTTTGTTGTTTGTTGCCCTGTCTGTGGAGAAGTTATCCCTGAAGACCAAGGCTATCTCACATATTAGCGCTGCCTCTAACTGTGGGTCATGTCCATCATCTAATTGTTTTGATGTTAAAGGGGCTTTTATGTGACTAATCTACCATAAAAGTTACCAAGGAGAAAATACTCTTTTTTGTGTTTTATTTTTGGAATTGGTACAAAATTCTGCTATAATTTTTCTTTGTATATTCTTAGGTTTGCATTGTATCTTTTCTTCCTTTTGTTTTCTCAGGTTTTAACCTTTGTATTCTATGATTTTTAGGTATATACAAGTTTATGATTGATGATATCTTTCCTTTAACATTATGCTTCTTCATATTATATTAAATCAGTTTACCTTAAATTCTTGGTGTGTGTGTGTGTGTGTGTGTGTGTGTGTGTGTGTGTGTGTGTACACGCACAAAGTAATAGAATTGAGCCGAGGAGAAATCTATCTCTGCACTATACACAGAGCCCTTCTGTTATTAAAATAGTGTCTCACTAGGTTTTGAGAATCTCACTAGAGTGCTGATGACCCAACCTGTGATCGTCCTGTCTCAGCCTCCCAAGTACTCAGATGATAGGTTTTGACCATCACACAGGGCTCTCAAATTCTATTTTTTTTTTGTTTGTTTGCTGTACTGGGGATGGAACCCAGAGGCATTCTATCTCCCAACTACACCCCCAGCCCTATTTTTTTT
The DNA here is from genome assembly GCF_963383645.1 of Muscardinus avellanarius. Lineage (NCBI taxonomy): Eukaryota > Metazoa > Chordata > Mammalia > Rodentia > Gliridae > Muscardinus > Muscardinus avellanarius. Next base: position 86,332,544 of record NC_137786.1, on the reverse strand, counting down.
TTATTCTTTATTTTCTTTATTTTGAAACAGGGTCTCACTGAGTTGCAAATGGCCTCACTAAGTAACTGAGACTGTCTCTGAACCTGGATTCTCCTGTCTCAGCCTCCCAAATGCAGGGATTACAAGCATGTGTCACCACGCCTGGCTTAAACTCTATTTTTATATAATAATACTTTTGAAAGCCTCATCTAAACAATTATTTTATATTATTTTATTTTCAGCCTCTTTGCATTGTTTTACAGTAAGTTGTGGGTCATTTAATGAGAATAGTTGTGTTTTTACAATTCAAATCTCAGAATCTCTTATATTAATGTTTGTTTCATATATCTTTATTGTGGATATTAGTATTAATATGTATTTGTTTTTATTTTTGCAATCTTAAATATATGTCATGCTGTCTTTACTTCTCTACTGTTGAATCCATAAGCCTCATTTTACCACAAAACTTATTATTAAATTATACTTTCTTTTAGAAGATCATCTTTATTTTTATTTATTTATTTATTTATTTATTTATTTATTTATTTATTTATTTATTTAATTTTTTGGTGGTACTGGGGTTCCTGGAAGCCCTTCTACCTCTGGGCTTCACTCCCAGACCTATCCTGTCTCCGCCTCCCAAGCACAGGGATTACAAGCATGAGCCACCACGCCGGGCTTAAATTATACTTTCTTGGCACCCATGGTGACTCATGCTTATGGTGTTTCAGGCTTGAAATTTCAGAACTTGGAGGCAGAGACAGGAGAATTGCAGGTTTACAGCCAGCCTCAGCTACTTAGTGAGACCTTGCACAATTTAATGAGACTCTGTTTCAAAATAAGTAATAAAAAATAAGACCAGGGTTGTATCGCAGAGGTAGAATTTCCCTGGATTGGATCCTTAGTATCAATAAATAAATAATAAATAAATAAATAAATAAATAAATAAATAAACAAATAAATAATACGTACCTTCTGTTTCTAACATCATTAATACCTAAATACCAAAGAAACCTAATGGCTTTTTTTGTTTTCTGATTGATTTCAAATCAGGCAAAGAAATATGTCATTTCCTTCCACAACTTCCTCTTCTCCCATCTTCTTCTAACCTTCTTATATGCATTTAACAATATTGTTGGCCAGTTTTTCTATCATTTATTCTTACTTTCTATATTTTTCTTCTGAATTTATTTCATTTTTCGTTGAAGGGCTCTTTTTAAATTTTTTATTTGTGCACTGTATTCATACATCATAGTGGGATACAAAAAACTTTTGTAGACATACATGCACACATCGCCCAGTCAGCCCCCACCCGGTCCCCACCCCATTCCCTCCCCATCCCTTCTTCTCATGATTGGCTTAGTGGTTGGCATCTAGTATTATAGCAATTTATCCAAAATTAAAAATGATAATCTCACATAACAGTTTCATTTGTCTGATACCAAGCTTTTGATAACTTAAAGATAACATTTTAATATTTCTTTTTGCTTTCTTTCTTGCCAGAGAATATTTTTTTCTTTTTTTTAGGTGAAACTATCATATATTTATATATTTATTTTTCAGAAAAAAAATCTATCCTAATATGTAATATGGACTCTAGATACCCAAAACGATCTTGAAAAAGAACAAAACTAGAAGATATATATTTTCTAATTTCAAACCATATAAAGCTACAATAATTGAAACAGTGTAGTACTGTTCTAAAGGCAGATATATAAACCATTGGAGTTAAATAAAAGCCTAGAGATACATTCTTCCATATATTGTCAAGTTATTTTTGACAAGGTTTCCATGAACATTTGGTGGAGGAAATAATAATCTTTTAACTAAATATTGTTGAAAAATAATAATTACATGAAAAAGAATAAAATTGGACCCTTACCTAATCCCATATACAAATATTAACTCAAAATAGATAAAAGACCTAAATATAAATCTTAGTACTTTTTAGAAGAAAATCTTATAAAACTTTTAGAAGAAAATCTGGGTCATAAAACCTCACAACATTGAAATTGGCAGTGGTTTCTTGGATATGATTTCAATGGCACAGGCAACAAAAGGGTATACAAACTCCCTAAAAAATAAAATATTGTATATCCAAAGACAATGTAAACAGAGTTAAAAGTTACTGATAGAATGGGATAAAATATTTCCAAATGCTATATCTGAAGGTATATTAATATTCCAACTAGAAATCCTAAAAATTAATAATAAAAGCAAACAATACAATTTAGAGATAGGTAAAAGACTAACATAAATAATGAATCTCCACAGATAACTAATCTTAGTTGTCTGTTGGATGGAAAATCTTATTTCTCTGGTTCTGGTGTGTGTTACCTATTTCTTCTTTGTAGTTAATCTCTTTGAGTATTTTCTCTAGTGCTGGTTTTGAAGACATAAATTTCTTCAGTTTCTGTTTGTCATGAAAGCTTCTTATTTCTCCATCTAATTTGATAGAAAGTTTTGCTGGGTAGGAAATTTTTGGCTGGAAGTTGTTTTCTTTCAGAGTTTGGAATATGTTACTCCAAGCCCTTCTGGCTCTCATGACTTGGTTTGGGAAGTCTGGAGTGATTCTAATTCTTATTGTCTAATGTAGTAAGTCTCGAGACTCATCTTGAATGTCACTTGGCCCTTTGTTTTTGTTGCCTTTAAGATTCTCTGCTTGGCTTCCACATTGGTCATTTTGACAATTATGTGGCATGGGGATCCTATTCTCCAATCCTGTCTAAAAGGAGTTCTATAAGTTTCCTGGACCTGTGTATCGACCTCTTGCTCTATGTTTGGAAAATTTTCTGCTATTACTTCCTTGAAGATATTGTTGAAGGGCACTTTTTAATAGCATATTTTCCCCCTACACTCCATACATCTAGTAAACCCCTTATTATATTTTATTTATGTATTTACATTGCATTCACTTTTTTTCTTTTTCTTTTTCTTTTTTTTTTTTTTTTTGGTGGTAATGGGGTTCCTGGAAGCCCTTCTACCTCTGGGCTACACTCCCAGATCTATTTTAGACTTTTTATTTGGAAACAGGGTCTCTTAAGCCAGCGAGGCTGGCTTCGAACCTGTAAGATCCTCCTGTTTCCACCTCCCAAGTGTGGGGATTACAAGCATGAGCCACCACGCCCGGCTACATTCACGTTTGAGTAAAACATAAGCTGATAGAAATATTTAGGTTGCAATCAATTATCTCTTGAAAGTATTAACACTAAATTATACTGCCTTCTGAGTTTTAAAAATTATAGATGAGGATTTTTATAATGCAGTATTATTCTGTTACCATTTGTTTTCTTTGATAGTTGAACTTTCCTATTTTTCTTGATATTAAATCACTTTATCAAAATGTATTGCTGTATTTTATTTTTATTTTAATTTTTAATTTATTATTTTTAATTTAGTATTCTTGTGTCTCTTCAAGTTTCAAAAAGTTTAACCATTATAACTGAATTACATCTTTCCTCAATTACCTCCCAATATTGTTGTAAGAAATTCAATTATAGTATAATGTTGATTCTTTTCATTTCGTTTCTCTTTTTTTGAGTTTGTTTCTATTTCTGTTAGCTTTACATTTTAGTGTACTAATTATGTTTGATTACACATCAGTTTCTACAAAGCTTTTCTATTAGGATAAAATATTTAATTTGTTTACTTTTATATTTTTTGTTGGTTTATAATGATTTATTTTTTTCTACAGAATTAGAGTCTGAAACTCTTAAATTTCCACCAGCAGATTTTGATAAAAGTGTGAGGTGTCACTTCCAAAAACAGTACACAAATTTTCTATCTATGATTCCCCTTGCTCTTTCCATTTTCCACTGGCCTTCTAGGTGGATAAGAGCCACCTCTGAACCCAAGTACTAAATAGAAAAACTATCCACAGGTCTAAGTTTTTGATTATTTTTATGTGTCAAAGTAAATCCCCACCCTGTATTGTTATGCAAGAAAAAATAAACTTCTTTTCATTTTTTTTTTTTTTTTTGTGTGTGTGGTACTGGAGATGGAACCTGGGGGCATTCTACCTGTGAGCTACACTCCCAGACCTATTTTTAACTCTTTATTTTGAAATAGGGTCTCACTGAGTTGCAAAGGACCACACTAAGTAAGAGCTGAGGTTGTCTGCAAACCGCCATCCTCCTGTCTCAGCCTCCCAAATGCTGGGATCATAAGGGTGGGCCAACACGCCCAGTTAACTTCTTGTCTAATGTAGTAAGTCTCGAGACTCATCTTGAATTGAAATATTTCTCTTTTCCACAATATCACTCCCCCCCACACACACCCACGCAGTGTTATGTGAGGTTATTTCAGATAACCTCAGAAATAGGTCATTGAAAGTGTTCAGAACAAAAGATGATGGCGTCCCTGTCTACAAACCAGGAGGTGACTTTGCCAGGATCCAGGTTGCACTGTGCCTCTGTTTACTCTCTCTTCCACATACACACAGTTTACTTCCCTTAAAAATGGGAAAAATTTTACAAACTATATTATAAAGCTAGTCTGGCTGCTTAGTCAGAGGCTGTGTGACCGAAGCAGCTGCCAGAATTTCACCCTTGAACAGGGACAGAGACTGAACTCCTCGTTTTCATCCCATCATCTCTTGGACCACAGTCTTTATTTCCTGTTAGGACTTCCTAAATATTTCTTATTCATTTATTTTAACACTATAGTAATTATTTTATTGTTTAATAAATTATGTCTTTTGTGTTTGTACAAGTGAGAACAGTAACCTTTGAATGTTTACCCTAATAATAAATCCTAAACAGTGAGATTCATGCAGAGGTATATGAGCAAATAAGGCGACCTAACTGAGGGGGTTGGGGGTAAAGGAAAATTTCCTAATGCACATGGTGTACATTAACAAGCATATCAAAGTTAATCACTAAGCCAAACATAGGAAGGAGGGCGGAGGAGAGAGTGGTTGGGAATTGGGTAAGGGCTAAAGGAGTGATGTGTGCATGTAGGCGTCTACCATTTTGTATTGCATTAAGATGTATGACTATAATGACTAAATAAAAAAAATTTAAAAAGAATATTTATTTTAGCACTTTTTATAAAAATAATAAATTAGAAATGAAATAAATCATTTATAACAAGTGTTTAAATAAGAAATGCTATTTAAAATAGACAACACTATATAGTCAGTAAAAATAAGTATGCTAAAATCTATTGGTAAAATATGCTAACTTTAAAATTTTTGAAGACCTTTTTATGCTATAGTTCTTATAAGTTTGCATGTCTTAGTCAATGTGCACGCATAAAACACGATACAATGATAAAATATAAGGCTATTTAAATTTGTGTGTTCCAAATTTGCAGTTTCTATAAAACGTGATTTTTTTTACTTTAGAAGTGATAAGGTTTAGAATTTCTGAAGGTAATACCAGACTTTCACAGTGAAAATAGTTGGCAATGACTTACAATGTACTTAAAAAAAACATATAATTAAGATGTCATTTAGTTTGTGATCTGTTCTTTCTACTATTTTTGGCATAAAAAACAATACCTGTTCTTATTTACAGCATTATAGGTCTCAAACCTGAGCTATTTAGTCTGCTGCTTCATCTGCCATTTGTTCAACAAACAGATGAATCTTCTGTTATATGCCTCAAGGAACAGAAAACGTGGGCTCTTTCCTTTTTTTTTTTTTTTTTCTCTCTTCTTTTTTTAGTTTCTTTTGTTTTGTGGTACTGGAGATAGAACCCAGCAGCCTTCTACCTGTGAGGTACATCTCCAGCTCTATTTTACTTTTTTTTTTTTTGCCAGTCTGGGGATGGAACCCAGGGGCATTCGACCTCCGAGCTACACCCCCTGCCCTAATTTTTTATTCTTTTTTTTGAAACCGGGTCTCACTGAGTTGCAGAGGGCCTCACTAAGTAGCTGAGGCTGTCTGTGAACCGCGATCCTCTGGTCTCAGCCTCCCGAATGCTAGGATTACAAGCATGTGCCACCACGCACGGCTTTTACTTTTTATTCTGAAGAGTTTCAAGGGTCTCACTAGTGTGTTGAGGCTGGCCATGAATCTGTAAATTTCTGTCTCAGCCTCTCAAGTACTGGGATTACAAGTCTGCACCACCTCACTGGGCAACTTGGGCTCTTTCAAGTGAAGCAATAATGTTACCATCCTCACAGTTCCACTTATACTTGGATAGATCATCAAATCAATAAGAGGTGTAAAATATAGTTACATTAGCAGAAGTATAAAAATCAATGAGTGCATACACACAAAAACAAATTGATCAAAGAATCAGTAGAAAGAAAATTTGTCAAAATAAACATATATTTCCATGGAATTTTAAGAGAAATAGAGTTAAATGAGAGCAATGAACAGAATCATCATGAAAGAATGAGTTTCAAATCATTGCAAGATGTCTTTATAATAATGTTTATGTCTAGAAAATCTAATATAAAATATTTATTATGACCTATGTCTTAAGAAGATATATTTGAAACAAAATTTAAAGACTTTCTACAGCTAAGATAATAATAAAATAGATTTCTTTTAAATCACTTTATATAAACTAAGCTCCTTAAGGACTAGGCAAATAACTGTAATTTTTATTTATCAACATATCAGCCTAGAGCTCTCCATGTTGCAAGTGATCATTAAATCATTGCTGAATTGTCTAAATAGATGTTTCCAGAAGAAAATGAGATAAAAATACAATATAAATATTAAAAATGATAAGGTTTAATTTTTTGAAAACCTGCCTTTTATTTAATATATTGTATTTTCTTTCTACTATGATACAGAAACTACCCTTTAAAATATTTTTAATTTTAGCCAGGCATGATGGTGCACACCTATAATCCCAGTACTTTGGAGGCTGAGATGAGAGGATTGTAGGTTCAAAGCCAACCTCAGCAATTTAGTGAGACTGTCAGTAACTTAGTGAGACTTTGTTCCCAAATAAAAAGTAGGGCTCAGGGTGAAAACTGGAAGGAGACTGACTGCTCCTGGTTCAATTCCCAGCATCAAAAAAAGAAAAAGAAGAAGATGGAGAAGAAGCAGAAGCAGAAGAGGGAGGAGGATGAGGAGGACGAGGAGGGGAGGAATTTTAGAAGATTTATCTTTTTTTTTTCTATACCATGTACACATTCTTTCCTTTTTTAGTGTAATAATAGTAGATATAGGAATAGATTTTCTTAAGTGAAGCATTTAGAAAACATAAGAGTTTATAAGTAATTAATGTACGTTGGCATAGAATTTAACTGATGAGCCTAAGAGTTATCTATTTGGTGAGAATAGCTTATTCCTCAGCTTTTGAAGGCAATCTTAGCTTTAAGGATTACACATAGAATAAAGAAAAGAAGGCAAATGTTCAAACCATGGGCAACTATGCTAATGATGCTTAGCCAACGGATACTCTTGCATAATACCAGGCCCACTACCCATAAAAATAGAAACCTCAAGAGCATCAGTCAACTTTGATGACATGAACAGCTGCCATGTAGCACATGACCTGCACAACAGCTTTGGCAGCCTTTCCTGTGGCTTCAGCCAATATTCATAAGTGTCCGCTCTACAAGGGAACATGCTGAGGAGAAAAGGTATGGTGTGTAGGGTAGATAGGGTTCAGAGATAAGATAAAGAAATGAGAAGAAATCACAACAGAAACAAAAATTATAGGTCTCCACTAGGAACACAACTTACTAAAGGTCTCTTCCTGGTAACTATTACATTAAATATAATCCTTTATTATTTCTAATTATTCTTTACTCAGTCAAGAATTTTGGTTAATAGTGTTCATTTTCCTAAAGGCAGTATATTTTTGACAAACTTCAGAATTGGTTGAATAAGTCTCAAATTATTTGCTTTTATAATATATATTAATTAATGTCCTCTTAAGCATCTCATTTACATTCTATACACTTTTATCTTTTATTTATAATATCTTCCTATGTCATATCTTTTTATTATACACCATTATAACTTGAGGTATCACCAAATCTTAAGGAGCTGCATTTCAATATTTGAACTTTAATCATTGAACCACCGAACCCTGTTTCTAAGACTAATTTTTGTAATATATATATTTAAAAAAAAAACAGTGCGCATCTATAATCCCAGTATTTACAAGGCTGGGAGGCTGAGACAGGAGGAACACAAGTTTGAGGCTAGTGCCGTAATTGGATGCGGTGGTATAGCTTAGCAGTAAAATATCCCTGAGTTCAATTATCAGTACTACTAAAAAAAGGAAACTTTTAAGTCCTATATCATAATAAATTAATATTTAGAGCTTAACACAAGAAAAACTACTATGTTTATTACATCAATATAATATTTTACTTATTTTATTGTTGCAAAATATGTAAGGTGGGATTATACTTTTAATAGATTAAGTATATAATACAGTATTACCATCTATAGGTATGATGTTTTACAATAGATATCTAGAATTTATTCATATGCCTAACTGAAATTTAATTTTAATTTATTAGTAATTCTAACTTTTCCCCTTCTCCAGCCTCTTGTAGCTTCCATTCTAATATTTGCATTTTTGATTTTGACTATTTGAAACATCTTACATAAAAGGAATCAGGTAGTATTTCTTCTCTTATTAAGCATTGTTAACCAGCTTAGATTTCATTGCTGACGATGTAATAAAAACTTAAGCAAAATGTTTTACTTTTTTTCACTGGTGGCTTCAGTGCCTGCACATGGCTTCTTCCCTCTTATCACCTCTAAATGTGTTGTGCTCCTATGAGATACCAACCCCCCCACTTGACTTCTAGACCCTCATAACCCTTGCTTTATACAGGGTTTTTTAGTCTTTCCTGAGTCCTGATTTCTCCACTTGCATTTCTTACAAACTGTTTTCTGTGTAGTTCCTACTTAATTTCAAATTCAGCCTTAAACTTATTTTTATCTGGAATAAGTCTTCATCACTGAATCAATATTAATCTAGTAAGGCAGCCAATAACCTTCACAGTTCTGAACTCAGTGTATACTTTTCTATAATGCTTTTAAAGTTTTTAGTAATACCTGGTATAGTTGACTACTCTTTATTAAAATATTTTCCTCATTCTGCCATGATAACAATACCCATGGGTTTTCTTCTATTTTAATGGGTACTTCTTAGTTTCAAATTCTTCTATGAAACATTCCCCAATAATTTGCTCATGGTTTACTTGGGAACTTGGGGTTCAGTCCATGGGAAACAGAGTGAGAGAAGGCATGAGGTTTCACTCTCACATCATGGAGGCTGGAGGCAAGAGGAGCATAAGCAAGGGTTGGAGGAAACATATACAACCCTAAAGGCCCCACCCCAGGGTACCTTGTCCAGCCATGCCTTACAGCCCTGGCCACAACCCAGATGGACTTCTTTACTGATGGGATCACAACCAAGACTGAGCCATATCAACACTGAATTTTAATACCTGACCTCCTCAGAAGGCACTGTATATCTGACTATAACACTACCACTTAGAATTCATTTCATATAGATATGATGCAAATAACCATTTGCAATATCTTCCTATATTACTACAACATTAAAATAAGGTATAGGTAACATTATCCATTTTATTTTTCAAAATGGGGATACTAAGGTTTACAAAAATTAGGAAAGCCAGATATCTAGTGCAGGTAGTCATGAAGTTTGTGTGCAAAGCCTATTATCCTGTATTTACCACTGTGATATGATATTTTCAGTAAAGAGAGAGACCAGGGTGCCATAGATTCCAGGTATGCTCATCCAAATACCCATTCTTCCATCTTTCTTAGTTTTTTTTTTTTTTTTGGTTTATTTTTTGTAGAATAGAAGCTCCAAAGCCAAAAACTAAAGTCCCCATACTACTTCCCAATAGTAAGCAGAATCGTGATACCATGAAACATTAAGGACGCAGCCTCTGGAACAGGTGCTCTGATCTTCCAACACAGGTGATCACAGAGGCCTATTTTTCTAGGGCAGCTAGAAAAATAGCTTCTATTAAAGCATGTAGCATTCTAAAAGGAAATTTCAAGACTGTAAAGTACCTTCTGTGGAAGCTTCTGTTTTCCAGTTTCTAGTGTCATAAGAATGAAGTGACACGTGTGGCAGTTTTGCTTCTCATTGAACAATTTCTTTCTCTGGCCATTCTGGAAATTTTATGAGCTAATAACTGTGACTGAAATTAGCTGAAATGTATTGTTGTTAGAGCTACGTACCTGGATTGATTCAGTAATTGCTACAAGAAATAGGCTGTTACAAGTAATAAAAACCAAATTGTAGAATTGGCTAAATGGAACAAAAGGGAAAATTCAGGTTTAAGATACCAGACACTGGAAAGTTAATTACATTTTATATACAACGTTTAAACATTTGAGCTAATTTTTCACCTGCTGTACTTTGTGAAACAAACTGTTCACTGAAGCTTTGGTATTAGAAGAGCAGGTACTGAACAGAATGTTGGGGAGTCTTACCTCTTAATCCTTTTAGGAAAATTCTGCAAGAGTAAGATGAATCCAAGTGAGAAGTCAATAACATGTAAGCACAGGTGGGGGTAAATACTGCTTTGGTGAGGGAAACCTCCTTGCCCACAGACTGACATCTATATTGCCAGAGAATCCTATACTTGGGAACATTGGGAGATTAAAAATTAAAAGGATTTTTTGTTTCCTAAAAAAAATCATTACAAGGACATTGAAGCAGAAAACTTAGCAATAGATAAATTTGTATGCAGCCAGGGAAATGTATAGTCTCAGGACAAAAATAACAACAAGGTTTGGTCTACTCCCAATAATATTATTTTCAAATACCTTAAGCAAATGACTACTAAGGTAAGAGAGGAAAAATGGGCAGGCTGTAAGAAACAATCAGTATAGTGAATGATTCAGGTTAAAAACCTTAACTAGATAAAAATCTATAATTATAGTTACACCTACATGAAAGTGGCTGGGTTAAAGTAACCCGGTAATGTTCTAACATGTAGGGTGATTGAATGGTGTGGTTATCTTTGCTACAATAAAAAAGTTACCAAACAATTCTCAAGCTCCCAATACATGAATATGAATTATCAGGTCTGTACTGCATCTTTGAGGGTAGAACAAGGGGACAAAAAATAAAAACTGAATGAGGGTATAAAAGGTTGGCTGATCAAGAGCTTGCCCCAAAACTAGTGAGTTTTGGGGCAGCCTTGCGGCAATTCTTGGTCATCAGGATGTAAGAATTACTAAATATCAGTGACTTCTCTGTTTTTATTTTCTCAGTCATATTTTTTCTTTTTTCTTTTTTCATTCTCCCCACTCCCTTTTGGTATTAGATATTTCTCCCAAGGGCCTTAAACCCTCTATTTTCATGAGTGGAGGTTTCCATAATAGCTAACCTACTTTTTATTCAACATTGTACATGTTCTACAGACAGATGATTTATCTTTTTTAGAAATAAAATGGCAGAAAGCCATGAACTTCAAATGGTTCTATTTATGAGATTACACACCTTGAACTTTGAATTAGATGTCATTACCAGGAGAGAGTTGGATGATTCATATTATACTATTTCAAAAAAAGTACATACACAATTTTAAGTTTCTATGTGTAAGCTCTGGCAAATTAACTTCATTAGATATCTACCAAACATCCATCTTATTATTCATCAGAGGCCTTCTTTTTTGTGAGTTAATAATGAGCCTAACAACAACATAATAAAAACAATATTTTCCAACATAGTGCTATTCTCTTTCTGAACTATGAAATACTTCTGGTCAACGAGAAAAGTTAATGTCTAATCAGGATTTCTTAGTAACTTGTTTTCAATGTGGCAGATAATATATAAAGAGGACCACTAAAAATTTCCTCCCTTTCTTTTAATGTGTTTTTTATATATTAGATGTGTGCTTTAATTACTCTCTCTTTTTTTTTACTAATTTAACTGAAATAATAAAGCAAAATTTACATTCAGAAATTTCTGAGACTAAGTAATACAAAATCTTTCAGAGACAAAAATAATTTTATGATAACATGATCCAATAATATAGAAAATAAATTGAATGTTTTGGTGTGTGCTTAAAATCCCAGTACTTGGGGCTGACGCAGGAAGATTGTGGGTTCAAGGTCAGACCTCAGCAACTTAGACCATCTTGTTTCAAAAAAATAAATAAATAAAGGGGTGTAGCTCAGGGGATGAATGCCTTTGATTTCAATCCTTAGGGCCATACACAAATAATATAAGTAGATAGGTAGATGATAGATGATAGATAAGATAAAATAGAAAATATCCATGGTGAGTTATATATCAGGATAAGAATATTTGTTGGCAGAATCTTGAAAGTATCAATTGGTTTCTAATAGATAGATGCATAGGATAAGTTTCAGATGGAATGAGAGTTTGAAAAAGGACAATAAGGAGTGTTTCATAGAAAAATTTAAGGGAAAAAGAATAGTGGATTGTTTAGGTTGAAAAATAGAAAGGTTTATCATCACTATTCTTTCTAGGCAGCAAAAGTTTTCTCAAAATAAAAAATGGCTTCAAGAAAAAACTAAATCTTAAGTTGTTTCTAGCAACATATAACTTGAGGGTAAACTCCAGTTCAGTAGTATGTTTAGAGAACCCTTTACTGACATCTTAGAAACATTTATGGCAGGGTCACAACCAGAAAAAAAAAAGTCTTTTTTTATGTATACCAACGAGTATTTTGCAAAGTTTATCAACTGGAAAAAAGGGCTTTAAATAATTTATGGCTATAATTCCACATAGTATCAAGACTCCAAGCCCCAAATAGAGAAGAATCTCCCTGGGAAAACAAATGAGGGTGGTATTTGCCTAATGTAAGGTAGTACATTAGTCCTACTCCAGTAAGATAGAAAAAAGATATAGACATAGATCAAAATAAAATAAAAATAATTGGAGGACCAAAACTTCTACCAGTATAAAGTAAGCTCAGACAGCTATTCAACAAACAGGCCCATTTCTAATTGAAAGGAATCTTAGCGCAGAATGTAATGGCCCAGAGAGCAGAGCCAAGTTGCATAGAGATTTATTTTCTTGAAACAACACTGAGAATTAGTGAAGGAAGTTAGTGACATGTGCTCCGCAAGCACAGAGTGGTGAATAGTGGTAGCCAGAGACTAGTCAGTAACAGTGTCTAAAAATGGCCAACAATTCCTTCCATTTGATTCTACACATGTTGCTTCTCACATGACAAGGAGGCTCTAATTTTACCTGATGAAGAAAGTGTCATAGAAGCAATATTCTCAAATATCTGAAAGGAGATCATGGGAAACCTTGTTGATTTCATTTTGAAAATGAGATAATCTCTCTTAGAATCTAAAAGCCACAGGCATAAAAAGCCAAAGCCATTTGTAGGCACTTCTGCAAACTGCCATCATCAACTTCCATGCACATGAGTAAGCCACCTTGAACTTTCAATCAAATTGAACCTTCTGGTAGGTGTGCTGTTACACACCCTGTAATCCCAGTAATTAGAAAGCTGGGAAAGGAAGGTTAGAAATATGAGGCCAGTTTCAGGAAGCAGTGAGATCTCCAGATACTTAGACCCTGTTTCAAAAATTTTAAAAACATAAAAGGAATAGGGGTATAGCTTAGAGGTAGATTGCCCATGAGTTCAATCCTCAGTACAAAAACAAACCATAATAAAACTGAGCCTTCAGATAAACCCAGCCCCAATCTTACTGCAGTTGAAGTTCATAAAATATTCCAAATAAGAACATTCGGTTGAGCCATGTAAATATGTAGAGTCAAATGTGATGATAATGAAAAATTATAAGCTCCCAAATTTCGAGTTAAATTTGAAATAATAGATGTCCAGGACTCCTGTTCAAGGTCCAGCCATTTGATTTTGGTCCTTTCCTACTGCATTTTGCAAACAAAGACTTGATTCTTGGAAAGAATCTTGAGATCAGAAAGAAAATATCAAGGTATTTTAGGAAAATTGACCCTAAAGTCCTTGATGTATAAGAGAAGCACTAGTTATAACACACTTCCTGACATAAAGTTGTTAGAAAAAAATTTCCCATTTGGGCTTTTGGTTACATATAGACATAAACCAGAATGGCACTCTAAGAATGAAGTGAATATACCACATGATACCATAGTGCCCCCTAACCTGCTAAATGGAGGCTGCTCGTTCAATTCTCAAGTTTCAGGAGCAAAGAAAAAAAAAATCAGTTATATGATTACATAATTTCTGGAGTTTATAAAGTAAAAAATCAGACTGTTCAATAGAAAGTCAAACAACTTTGATACTGAAGTGAATATTCATCATAGATCCTTCAGCAACTTAGTGAGGCCCCCAGCAACTTGGCAAGACCCTGTTTCCAGATAAAAGATAAAAACTATAATAGGGCTGGGGGTGTGGCTTAGAGGTAGAATGCCTCTGGGTTTATCACTAAAAGAAAAAAACTGTGCAACTTTTTCATGACTAACACATTAAATGTAACCTTATATTTGTTTGTTGGTTCTGTTGATTGAAACCAGGGGCATTCTACCTCCTTGGCCATTTTTTAATTTTTGAAAAAATTTGAAACAGTCTTTCTAAGTTACCAAAAATCTCACAACGTTGCTGAGGATGATACTAAATTGCAAGGCAGGCCTAAAACCTATAAAATTTCTTTCTTGGCCTCCCACATACTAGGCTTACAGGTGGGTGACAGCATGTCTGTATTAACCTTATCTTTTAAAACTAAATATTTTACAGTATCTTGTTCTAGTAATGGCAGAATGCCACATAGGTAAGAGAAATTTTACAGGATTTAAAACAACATAGTTGAATTGAATAACAATGGAAAATTGAATTAACTCAAGGGTAAAGTTCAGAATATGGAGAGACTGATCAGCAGTAATTTCTGTTGCCATTCTTTATAAAACCTTCTTACTGGTGAGCTTTAGATAAATGAGTCTAGTAAAATCCTGCAGTGAGAATATTGCATATAATTAGAAATAGTACCAAATACCAAGGCGGTGATAGGGGAAAAACTGAAGCAAGGAATAGTTATGCCAGGGCAGAGGGCAGAGGCAAAGATCTAGCAAAACCTGAAAGTACAGAGAGCTACAAACAAAAGCAGAAAGAGTGAAGGAAAAACGACCAAGAAGGACATCAGAAACTAAGGAAGAAAGCATGATTCTTTTTATAGGTAGTTTCATAGAATATATTTGGGAAAGATTTCCCTTGATGATATTATAATTCACCCTTCAGTTAATATAAACCATTAGATAGTTGCAAACAAGATTATCTTCCCTGCTATTTCAAATGAATCATATTATCATGTGATGCCACAAGTCAGTATTGAAAGATATTGTTTGCGGAGTTCACTGTAAGTATGTTAAGAAAAATGTCCACTGCTTTATACCAGAAGACTTCCTTATATTAGTTTTTGTGAACCCTGGAAAACAAATTTTCCTCTGGTCTCTGTACTAGCAATAACTTAATAGCTTTGCTCTATCTCAAGTGAAACTTATGTCACACTTAGAGCAAGCACATAGACTTGTAATAAAAATTCATGATGGAATCTTATTTTTCTTTTTTTTGTTTCCTTATGCCTCAATTTCCTTCCTTGTTTTTACAAATTGGTTTTGTCTTTTATTATAAATACATTAGTAATTTTATCTTTTCTGACAATAAACTAAGATTCACATTAGTAAAAACAAATTTCCTGATGTTATGCTTATTGGGCCATTTTCCTACTTTTTACCTGTTTGACTTGGGACAAATTCTTCAATATTTTGGAGCCTCACTATCCTTATTTATAAAAGGTACAATGTAGTCACCCCTAAAAGACTTACTGTGAGAAGTAAATGAGTTCATAAATCTGGAGCATATAACACATTAGTATTAATCTTAAACATTAATTATATGTAGAAAACAGTACTGTAGAAATATTGAAGATAAGCAAAATGGGAAAAAAAGATAGAACCAGAATTCAATACAAGATCTACTAATCTCCAGAGCTCTGCTGCAAATCAGTGTCATTTATCTTCAGAGTGGCACAAGTTCTCAATCTTGGAATATAAGAGACTCACTCATGTATCTTTCTAACTGCTACAGATGCTTAGGACACTTGTTATACTAATATAATTTGAATCTTTGAGTGTGAATCAACACATATATATATAAATATTTTAATATAAATTATATATTAAATTATATTAATTTATATAATTGTTAAAATTAATATACATGAAACTCATCTATATGAACCAACACATATAAATATATAATTATATTACACATATATACTTAAATATTACATGTAAATAATTATATATATTTAATTTTGTAGATGAGGAACCAACACACTTCATTTAGATGTTACTTTGTTCCTCAATACTTCTATAAAATGTCCCTTCTTTTCCTGCTAGTTTTTGTCTTTCAGGTCCCCAGGTGTAATTTTTATATCATATACATCATAAAGCAGTTAAAGGAAAATAAAACTATGAAAAGAAATCCAGAGTAGGTGCCTGTGCTGGAAATAATGTTTGGTGACGCCTTAATAGGGAATAGAGTCAGGAGCAACAAGCCCCAGACCTCTGTGGATGTGGGAAATCGAGGCTATTAATTTTATATTAGAGCCTGGCATGGTGTACGTGGCTCTACTCCCAATACTTGGGAGGCTGAGATAGAACAGTTATAGGTCTGAGGACAGCAAGGATAGCAAGACCTTCAGCAAACTAGTGAGATCCTCTTTCAAAACAAACAAACAAACAAACAAACAAACAAACAAACAAACATTTAAAAAAGGGGCTGAGGATGTAGACCAGAAGTAGAATACCCATAAGTTCAATCTCTAGTCCAAAAAATGTTAGGTCTTAGCATGTGTTAAATTCATAGGTATGGATGTAATGTACTGAAAATTTGACAAGTCAAGGACAACCAACCAAAGATCATTATTACTGTTACTTGGAAAAAAGATATATCTGTACACCTCTCCATTTGTCTACATTGGTAATAGTTTGCCCAAAGCTTTGCTGATTTATCCATGAGAATCTATTAGTCCATGATAAGTTTCCTTAGTACTTGGGGAAAACAATAAATGTTTGCCAGAGGTTCTAGTTAGAAGGTTCAAATATTATCTCTTTCCAAGGCTGGCTGTGTAATATAGTCTATCTAGTTATTAAAAAATATAAACAATATGTTTTATTTCAGGGAAGAAGGTTAAACACTTTTTGGATGAATAACAATAGATTTAGTGAAAAATGCATTAAACAAGAGAGTAAGAGCTCAAATCTGAAGCATATAAATGCTCATCCCTGCTTTGGAGATAAAGGATTAGAACAAACTCAGCCTCAACTACGATTCAAAGTCAATAACTTTTCCAGGCAAGGGTTGGACAAAAGCTAGAAAGAGATGTGAGCTTCCAATCTGTTTTAGATAATAATAATAATAATAATAATAATAATAATAATAATAAATAGGTATGGACACAGGTTGATTCCAAGAGGACCTCGCATATTAAGAAAAATAACGGCCAAAAATGTGGATTTTACTTTGCTTCAGAAAACCTATTTGAGAAAAGCTACCTGAGTAATTTTGTCATGTCCCTTGTGATACAGAGTGGGTAGAGAAGGAAATCTAAATATAGGAATGGAGAGAGGTCCAAATAAAAACACAGAATACTAAATATGATGGAAAAATATAGCTAGATACCTATTTATAGCTCCTATAATGTAGATCTATAATCTATAATAAGATCTTTTAATGGGAAATGCAGTGCCCAGTTCGTTTTTCTTTTTTCTTTCTTTCTTTCTTTCTTTCTTTCTTTCTTTCTTTCTTTCTTTCTTTCTTTCTTTCTTTCATTCCTTTTTTCTTTTTCTTTCTTTCTTTCTTCCTTTGGTGTTGGGATTTGACCCTGGGGCACACATAGTTTAAGCAGGGTATTCTACCCCTGAGTTACGTCCAGCCCAGGGTCTATATTTTCTTAACCAGCTGGACATGAAAGTTTTAGAATTGATCTGTCCCCAAACTTCTCTTCTGTCTTTACCGCCTGTCTTTTAACATGTTTCCAGCACAAACAGGCAAAATACGTTGGAGATTGTGGATTAAAATGTTCAACTTCTGATGAAGAGAACAGATATTGCAAACTGAAAGGAAATATAAAATCTATGTTAGTAAATCAAGCATAATATCTGTATTAAGGATAATTTTTGCTTGATTATTATATACTGCAAAAGATAAAACTGTTTTTGAAGGCAGGCATGATGGCACACCCTTGTAATCCCAGTACTTGGGAGCCTGAGACAGGAGGATCCAGGTTCAAGGCCAGTCTCAGCTAGTGAGGCCCTCCGCAACTTAGTGAGACTGTTTCAAAATAAAGAATAAACAATCAGGCTGGGGTTATAGCTTGGGGTTAGAATGCCCCTGGGTTCAAACCCCAGCACCACACACAAAAAAATGTTTTTGAAAAAAAATCTCAAATGAAAGGACAGCCTGGGGGATATTCAAGGATGTAAGGATTCCAATGGCCATCATTTATTGAATGAATTATTAGTAGTCATTCCTCCATTTTTCTCCAACTTAATTCCAGATACAGAAAAATGCAAATTCTCTTTCATTTATTGCTTTATAGACGTAGTTAGAAAATAAGAATAGAATAGGAAAGTTATGGTAAAACATTACTAAATAGATGAGGATGTATGCAATTCAAAATTTTTTTTAAAGGAGAGAAGACAATTGATAAATAATAATAACAGATTATATTAAGATTATATAGCTGAGTGTGGTGGCACACGTTTGTAATCCCAGCATTTGGGAGGCTGACACAGGAGGTTCTCGGTTTGAGGACAGCCTCAGTACTACTTAGTGAGGCCCTTTGCAACTCAATGAGACTTTGTTTAAAAATAAAGAATAAAAAATAGGGCTGAGGGTGTAGTTCCAAGGTAGAATATCCCTGGGTTCCATCCCTAGTAGTGCAAAGAAAAAAAAAAAAAAAGAAAAAAAGGAAGAAAAATACATGGCTATAGTAAACAACTGCTACACCTGCTAGAAGTTGACAAGGTGAGGTTGATAAGTGTTTTTTTTTTTATTATGTCTTTACTTGGTTGTTTCTTTCTATAGCAATGATTATCTACCTAATAATTAAGAGAAACTGGAGCAGAAGAAGCTACATAATTTTTAGTTCAACACCAGTTGGTAAGAAACTCTAGTACAGGACATCTTTAAATTATTCCAAAACCTATCCTTTCTCTCCATTTATTCTCCTGAGCTATGGGTACAATTATATCAACTCTATTGATTTCCAATTCCTAGGTTAGGCTGTTAATAGTAAGAGAAAATAAGGAGACAAAAGGGAAAGAGTAGAATGTGTTTATAACAACTGTTATCACTAGTTATTTTTAAAATGTACATAAGAGCTTTGGAGGTGAAAACACTTGCAGTTCATCAATTTTGTTACATATCTACGAATATCCAGCTTGTTAGTTTCGTATGTGATATTATAGGTATATTATCTGGGACTCTAGTTATAATGTGGCTTATTACAATATTTATGGTAATAGACTTGCAGTTCAGAAATGATTGCATGAAAATAGTTAGAAAAGAACATTTAAAAATATGCCATAATTTCCTTTTTTTTTTTTTTTGGTGGTACTAGGGGTGGAACCCAGAGGCTTTCTATCTCCGGGCTATACTCCTAGACCTTTTTTATATTTTATTTGGAAACAGGGTCTCACTAAGTTGCTGAGAGCCTCACTAAGTAGCTGAGGCTGGCTTGGAACCCGTGCGATCCTCCTGTCTCAGTCACCCAAGCAGGGATTACAAGTGTGCGCCACCACGCCCGGCAATATGCCAGAATTTCTAAATCTAGTTCAAGGCTATCCTTATTAATGTAGTATTCTAGAATAAGTGTATATTTCTAAAAATGTTGCTGCCACTGCTCAAAACATTCTAGAAACATGCCTTTTAAAAGCAACTTAGAGAACATATATAAATGGGATCATTCTTAGTAAATGATAAGTAAAATAATAAAGTGATCTTAATTATTACAAGTCTTATGCTACCATAGATTTGATTTTATAGTTTTAAAGCAAAAGTGAACTTACAAGTAATAGCAGTGATTAACTGAGTTATCACTGTTTTCAAGCTATTTAACCACATAATTTTCCACATTATAAAATGTCAGGTATGGAGAAAAATTTAATCCAAACCTGTATTCTGTGGTAGTGGCATTTTTAAAAATAAGGTAATTTTTTTTCATAAGAAATATATAGTCTTAGCGTGTATTGGAAATTAAAAACTAAGAGTTAACAACACTGGGAAGGTATCCCCTTATAATAACTATTAGTGAGAGCTAAAGAGAGCTTATCCTTTTAGAACAAGAGCAGTCTTACCCTGGAGTCCATCCTTACCACATTGTATATTATATGCAAAGATGTCAGGATGATCTGACTCACTGCACAAAAGCAATTGGCTGTATAGTAAAACTAATTTGGCTCTTTTGTTTTAGTTTGACATGCTGACGATCAAACCCAGGGCTTCATAAATGCTAAGCAAGCATTCTACCACTGAGCTACAAATGTCTTAATTTGGCATTTTGGATGGACAAACACCATAAATTTCATCCTTAATAGAGGATAATCTATCCTTGCCTTCTCGAACTTCAGGGTTGCTTTAGGGATTGTTTTTGCCAATAAAATTCAAATGGAATTGAAATATATCAATTCCAGGCAGAAGCCTATGTGGTAGCACATAGTTCATCATGACTAGACATTTAGTAATGACACTCTATTTGAGGCAGAGGTTTCTCTATCAGTTTTGGTGCAGAGAAAAGAAAATGAAGAGCAGAATAGAGTCCACATGTCATGAATGAGAAATAAATCCTTGTACCCTACTGTGATTGGGGTACAACCATAATTTCAACCTGTCTCATCCCATCATGACAGAAACACAATAGTGTTGATAAGCAATAGCTTGTGATTCATGCTTTTCCTATACATTCTCCAATAACTTTTAAAATCTAAAAAATTGACGCTCAATGAAGTTATATAACTTGTTCAAGACAATGAAGTCAGTCTTTACATGAAGGTCTGGCTTTTTAGTCTGGCATGGTGGTGCATGATGGTAATCTCTGTACTTGGGAGGATGAGACATGAGAATTGCAGGTTCATAGCCAGCCTCAGCAACTTCTCAAGGCCCTCTGCAATTTAATGAGATCCTGTTTAAAGAAGAAAAAATAGGCCTGAGGATGTACTTCATAGCTAGGATTTCCCTGGGTTCAATCTCCAGTAGCACACACACACACAAAGGTCTGACTTCAGTCTATGCACTCACCTTACTTCCTCTATTTGCTATATCCTCAGGTGACTGTGGCTTCCAACCATACCATTTTTGCATTAATTCTATCTCAGGCAATATTATAAACAATAAAAAAAAGACTTTAAAATTTATAGACTTCTGAAATACCTAATTAAAGTAGATACTGCACCTTACTTTGTATCTTACGTTCTACTGTTAGGTAGTTATATATCCATATCCATATAAAATATGGATTTTCTGGGTTTCTTTGAGAAGTCTGCCATGGCCCTCTCCCCTTTACTCTGTTCCTGGACCCTTCAGTGGAATTTACCCAGTAAAGTTTTTCCTGGCTATCTAATGGCATCCATCCTGATGAAATCTTTCTTTTGGTGCACAAGAATGGAGGTAATATAACCTTACATGGAACTTGCTAATATAGTAAAATATTTTTGACAGATTTTTCCAGAAGTCACATAAAAATACATGTTAAAAGTAATTCTATATGCTTTAGGTTTATTTTATAAACATATTATATTTGTACCACATGAATAGAATTTTAATCATATTTATTGTTTTGCATACAATAACTCACACATTTATTTATATTTAAAAACCCCAAAACAACCTAATAAATTTGGATTCTTTTTCCCCACAAAAATGGGAAATATATTTCAGTAAAGGAAAATTTTAATTATTTTTACACACCAGTTGGTTGTTGGAGTATAGTTTTCTTTAAAATATGATACCAGCAAAAATAATTAACATGAACTGATTAGTACATAAAACAGTTTACAATAAAATGGTAAGCAAGAAACAACTCGTCAAAAAAACCCACCCGTTTTAAAGTAATTTTCAAATAGATAAACTATTACAGCAGTTTATCCCTAACAACATGGAGCCCATTTATAGAGCACTTCTATACATACAAAGATATAACAAAGTGATACAGTATTTATTGCAGCAACAACAAATAAAAGTTAGTCATAATATATGTAACTTAAATACCCCTTCCCCCCATTGATAGAGTGGCTTCTTATTCCTTAAACGTAGGGACTCTGCTCTTCACTGCGGAAGGATGAAGTCTTCTCCTCAAAAGGCACAATCTTATCTGCAAAAAAAAAATTATGATAAATGCCCCTTCTGTAACAAATTTAAATACAATTAAAATATTCAGAAGGAATTTCAGGGGAAAGAAGAATATAATCAAAGTACTTACTCTGTAAGAATTATAATAAAGGATACCAGTAAACCACATCATTATTTTATTATCTCAGATAATATATTTTCAATTAGAATTCTCACTTTGCAATGGAATTTTATATATAACTGCTATGGGTTATTGAGGATCATGCTATAGTCACAATGAAATTATGACTATATAATATTAATAAAGACTCATATAATATTAATAAAGGACTTTAATCGATTTCAGTATGCAACATACGTGCTTACAGTTTATATAATACACTTATTTAACTAATCCTTCTTTTAAGCCTTCAGAAATGAGCATTTATTAAAGCTGCAGTCCTGAAAGTACACTCAATTAAAAAAAATTACTTTTGAGTGTTTATGGTAACAAATATTAGCCAATACATGAAAGTTTCAATAAACGTATGCAACATTTTTCTCTTATTACTAGTATGTACAATATGAAATATTATATATGTGAAATATTATATTTTATCACGCAAATTTTATAGACTTTAATTCTACTTATTTAACTAAAGCCTACCACAATTTAAAGCATCTAGACAAACAAAAATAAAAGAGATAATTATAAATATTCCTTTATAATTATAAGTAACACTTAGAACTTCACTGGAGATAACATCTTTGGAATGGGTAAAGCTCTTTTTCATATTGTGACTTTATCCAAATTGTTAGCAATATACAATACATCTCTAAATAATAGGTATAAGTTAATGAGCTTCTAACAGATTTTAATTAGAGAATAATTTTAAACTTTATACAATTCTTATGCTTTTTAATGCATGAAACTCATAAATTTTTGATAATTAATTTGTGAATTATACCATAAGTCAATTTGTAAAATCAAAATTAATGTTTCATATAGTAGGGAAAAATATAGAATTACTAGATCCTGATAGAAAACTAATTGGACTAAAGAAATGTTTTAATGTATGGTTTTGTAAATACATGTTGAGACTCATAATGAACCTATGATCAAATGGGAAAGCATTAATTGTCTATTAGGACCTATCATATCCCAGCATGTCCAACATTTTTTAACTGTTTATATTTTACACAACTATATAACCAGCTCTCTTATTTAGAGTATTCTATTCCTTGTACTCTGACTTCCTCAGAATTCTAACTTGGGTGTTGCTTTGACAGGCCTCACCTGAACAACTGAAATGGCCCCAACATATCAGACCTTAGTGTTTCTTAACCTATAATTAGTCTATCATAAGGTCACCAGACTCATCATCTAGAATGTAAATATGTTATCACTCCTGCATTCAAAAGCATTTAATGGCCTATGAGCCCTCTCAGGGGGCAAAATCTAAATCCTCAGTATGTGATATTTAACATGAGATTCTAGATTCGGCCTCAGCTCTGATATTCCCTGATTCCACCACATATCTATATTTATGAAGGAGGTGTACAGCAATCCCTTGGCTCAGGATTTCAACTCCCCATAGTAGGCTACTTTCTTGTCTATCATAGCTGTTTTTTGGCTATCTTATACATTTGTTCAATATTTAAATGTGATTCCTAAGTGTGATCTTTTAAATTGCTATCTCTACCTGTTATTTATTCTCAGGAGTTCCAAAGCATTTTGATAAGCTGAAGCATTAATATTGCATGAGAAAAATATCTAAGAGTTCCTACTATATGGAGAGGTGATATAGAAGGTAGACTGATAGATTTAAAAAAAAAACCCTTAAGACAGAACCAAGAATGCATAGCATAATTTATGTGTGTCTGGTAACAAGAGGCACTTTTGTCAAAAATAGAAGAGATAGAGACTGAAGCCCTCAAACTAAAGCAGGGCAAGCTATACCTTAGCTCTATGAAGTAAACTTTGTCCCATGAACAGTACTGTATTTCATAGTATATAAAAAATGTTTTCATATTTTAACATGTCTGAACTTGAAATGCATATTCCAATTGATGGAATCTTACACTGTGGTAGTTCTTATGAAGTTAATGTTGCCTGTATGTGTACAAGGCTTATCAAAGCTCTTTGTTTTTTTTTTTAATCTCACATAACAGATTCATTTGTCTAATATCAAACTTTTGATCACTTAGAGATAACATTTCAATATGTCTTTTTGCTTTCTTTCGTACCAAAGGATTTTTTTTTTAAGGTGAAACTATCATACATTTTTTTTTTCAGAGAAAAATCTATCCGAACATGAAATATGAACTCTAAATACCCAAAACAATCTCAAAAAAGAACAAAGCTAGAAGATGTACATTTTCTGATTTCAAACCTTATAAAGCTACATTAATTGAAACAGTGTAGTACTGCTATAAAGGCAGATATATAAACCAGTGGGGTAAAATAAAACGCCTAGAAATAAATTCTTCCATATATGGCCAAGTTATTTTTGACAAGGTTTCCAAGAACATTTGGTGAAGGAAATAATAATCCTTTCACTAAATATTGTTGAAAAATAATGATTACATGAAAAAGAATTAAGATGGACCCTTACCTAACACCATATACAAATATTAACTCAAAATAGATAAAAGACCTAAATGTAAATCTTAAGACTATAAACTTTTAGAAGAAAACCTGGGTCATAACACTTCACAACATTGAAATTGGCAGTGATTTCTTGGATATGATTTCAAAGGCACAGGCAACAACAGAATAAACAAAGTTCCTAAAAATAAAAAAAATATTGTACATCCAAAGACAATGTAAACAAGAGTTAAAAGTTACTGATACAATGGGGTAAAATATTTCCAAATGCTGTATCTGAAGGTATATTAATATTCCAAATAGAAATCCTAAAAATTAGCAACAATAAAAGCAAACAATATAATTTAGAAATAAGTAAAAGACTAAAATAAATAATGAATCTCCAAACATTTTAACCAATAAACACATTAATATATTCTTCTTTCCTTTAGTTGTCTGCTGGATGGAAAATCTTGTTTCTCTGGTTCTGGTGTGTGTTACCTATTTCTTCTTTGTAGTTAATCTCTTTGAGTATTTTCTCTAGTGCTGGTTTTAAAAACATAAATTCCTCGAGTTTCTGTTTGTCATGGAAGCTTCTTATTTTCCCATCAATTTGATAGAAAGTTTTGCTGGGTAGAAAATTTTTGGCTGGAAGTTGTTTTCTTTCAGAGTTTGGAATGTTACTCCAAGCCCTTCTGGCTCTCATGACTTGGTTTGGGAAGTCTGGAATGATTCTAATTGGTTTGCCTCTGAATGTCACTTGCCTTTTGTTTTTGTTGCCTTTAAGATTCTCTGCTTGGCTTCTACATTGATCATTTTGACAATTATGTGGCATGGGGATCCTCTTCTCTGATCCTGTCTAAAGGGAGTTCTATAAGTTTCCTGGACCTGTGTATTGAGCTCTTGCTCTATGTTTGGAAAATTTTCTGCTATTACTTCTTTGAAGATATTATTGATCCCTTTGGTTTCACCTTCTTTTCCCTCCTCTATTCCGATTATTCTTACGTTAGATCTCTTAAAATGGGCCCATATTTTTCAATGTCAGATTCCTGCTGTCTGATTTTTTTTCTAAGTTAGAAATTATGCATTCGTTTTTGGAATGATCCTCTTCTAGGAGCGAGATTCTATTCTCCATGTGGTCTAATAAATTGTTTATACTTTGAATTGAGGACTTTACCTCAATGATTGCATCTTTTATACTCTCTCTAAATTCTTTTCTAAGGTCCTGTATTATTTCAACAGTTATATTCCTGATTTGATCTTCTGGAGATCTCTGAATTTCTTTGTTATCAGGTTCTGATAATATGGGGTAAAATGCCCCTGGGTTTAATCCCCAGTACCCAAAAATAATCCATGAAAGTCATCTTGCATTGCCTGCTTAAATAATAATAGGCAAGATTTATTTCATTTTATAGGATAAACAAAGTATGAATTTTTCTACTAGTAAAATACTACTGTACTTGCTGAGATATAAATTTCTTTCCAAAAAAAAGCACTAGTACTATAACACATCCCTATAAACTATTTAATCTGAATAACTGTAATGCTCATTCTGACAATATTTGATACTTAATATATAATACAGTGTTTTAGAAATTAGAGCTACTTTCAAATTGATAACTGTTTGAATATGATCTTTTAATTATTGTTTGTGATTAAACAGCTATATCAAATCTGTTTTCTGGTTCTAATAAGATGATGGTAATAGAAAGTATTTTATGGACAAGTCACATTGGGCAAAATGTAATGAATACATATAATGTAATATTAAATTCACTGGAGCGAATAAAAGTTGCCAAGAAACAAATTTATAGCTCTTTAAACTACACACTTGAAAAAATTACTAGACTAGCTTTGAAATAACAGAAGTGCTAACTTTTAGAAACTGCTCCCCTCATTTTTAAATGTTCTCTAGCATATATCATTATAAATAATATTAATAATTTTACTGTTAGTAGAAATAAAACATAATAGCATGGATATATTTTTGTTGTTGTTGTTTTGTGTTGTAAAGCTGTTTTGTTTTGTGTTTTTGAGATTAGTTTATAGGTATCTGTCATCAAAATTTCTCTTTGAGAAAAATAAAGGTAATTTTTAGTCAGCATAGGCTATCTCTGCTTCCTCATCAGATTATCTGTTTGCAGAAGCTGAAAATGCTACGCAGTAATTAAAACCCTGATATTTGTCTTTCAGTTTTACAGTTCCTTTGTGTAAAATGTTTCAGTAAATAAAAACATAATTAGGGAAGCAATAGCACACTTGAGACAAGTCACGTTAATAAAATGGCTCAAGCTATTTTTTGTCATATACCTACAAATTTTTCCCATTTAACTGTATTAACCTCAGTTGACTCAAAGTACTAATACAGTGGTAGTGGTGAAAAACTTTTCAATATCCATCCTCCTCAGATGACATATTGAACTAATCATGGTATCTCCATTTTCCCCTCTGGTTATATAGTTTAGGAAGGATCACATGACCTAATCCTGGCCAATGAAATGAAAAAAAAAATAACTGATGGAGGGATTGTAGGAAAACTTCTCATTCTAAAAAGAACAGGAGAGCTTGGTCCCTAACTTCCCCTGAATGTTACCATCTGGCTATAATGAAAGGAAGGAATGAGACTATATCCTGTTTTCAGCTTAAGGATGATGAAAACACATGACAACCTGCAGCACAAAGGGAACCACAGAACAGAGGGGCCAGTCCTGAGATGCTGTGTCTGGAGTCAGACTAACTTTTAGGAAATTTAAAAAGAAACAGTGAAAATAATTACCCCTTATCCTAATGACCAAAAATAATCATTGTTAATATTTTGGTGTATTTAAGACTACATTAGAAATATTCCTCTGTAATCCCAGTATATTGGCAGCTGAAACAAGAACAATCACAGATTCTCGGCCAGCCTCAGCAAATTAAGAGAGTCCCTCAGCAACTTCGTGAGACTCTGTTTCAAGATAAAAAAAAATAAAACAGAGCTGAGGGTGTAAGTTGAAAGTATGATGCCCCTGGGTTCAATCCCCAGGACCCCCCCCCCCCATACACACACACTATAAAAAGCTAGTTTTACAAACTTTGCTGCTGTGAACATGGGTATGGGTATGTTACTATAGTTCTCTGATTTTAACACCTTTGGAAAGATACCCAGGAGTGGTATAGCTGGATCATATGGTTGATCCATTCCCAGTTTTCTAAAGAATCTCCATACTGATCTCCATAACTGCTCAACCGGTTTGCACTCCCACTAAGAGTGTAAAAGAGTCCCTCTTTCTCCACATCCTGCCAGCATTTGTCATTATTTGACTTCTTTTTTTAATTGGTGCATTGTTTTTATACATCATAATGGGGTAAAAAAACTTGTGTAGACATAAATGCACACTTAACCCAGCAAGCCCCCACCCAGTCCTACCCCACTCTTTCCGCATCCCTCCCTCCCCAGCCCTCCCTCCCATGCTTGGCTTAGTGGTTGACTACAATATGAATAAGTACATCATGTGCTTTAAAGAGCTTCCTTTTTTCTCCCTCCCACCCCCACAGTTAGGTTGGCTTATTTGGTCCTCTATGGGATTTCCTTTTTCATCTAGAGTTCCTCCTATGACTCATTTCACCTTAGCTTTCACATATTAGGGAAGGCATCTGATTTCTTACTTTTTGCAACTGACTAATCTCCCTTAGTATAATGTCCTCTAGTTCCATCCATTTCTCTGTAAATACTGCAAATGTGCTTTTTTATGGCTAAGTAAAATTCTATTGTGTACATATCCAACAGTTTTGTAATCCATTCATCTGTTGATGGACATCTTGGCTGGCCACAGTAGTTCTCAGCAACAAAAACCATGCAGGAGAAACCACAATACCTGACTTTAAACTATACTACAATGCTATTGTAATAAAAACAGCATGGTATTGGCACAAAAACAGATACATAGACCAATGGAGCAGAATAGAAGACCCAGAAACAAGTCCACACACTTACAGCCATTTGAATTTTGACAAAGGGGCCAAAAACATACACTGGAAAAAAAGATAGCCTCTTCAACAAATGGTGTTGGCAAAACTGGTTAGCCATATGAAGAAAATTAGAAATTAATCCCACTTTCTCACCCTGCATAAGAGTCAATTCAAGATGATTCAAAGACTTGGAAATTAGACTAGAGACCTTGAGGATCCTTGAAGAAGGCAGAAGTCGAACACTGCAACATATAGGCACAGATAAACACTTTCTCATCAAGACCCCAAAGGAACAACAAATTAAAAGGTGAATCAATACGTGGGATTGCATGAAACTGAAGAGCTTCTGTTCAGCAAAGGAAACTTTCAAGACCCTCAACTGAGAGCCAACAGAATGGGAGAAGATTTTGCCACCTACTCCTCCGACAGAGGACTAATATTGAGAATATACAGAGAATCCAAGAAACTCAACATGAAAAACACAAATCATCCAATCAAAAATGGGCAAGTGAATTAAACAGACACTTCACAAAAGAAGAAATTCAAATGGCCAATAAAATCATGAAAAAATGCTCAAAATCATTGATAATCAAAGAGATGCAAATCAAAACTACCCTGAGATTTCACCTTACCCCAACTAGAATAGCAACCATTCAAAACACAAGCAACAATAAATGCTGGTGAGGATGTGGAGAAGTGGGAATTCCAAAACATTGTTGATGGGATTACAAATTAGTGCAACCACTTTGGAAAAGAGTATTGAGAATCCTCAGAAGAATGGGAACAAATATACCATTAGATCCAGAAATTACACTTCTGGGTATCTACCCAAAAGAAAGGAAACCAAACTACTAAACTAATGCATGTGTATCTATGTTCATAGCTGCACAATAAAGCACAGTTATTTGATTTCTTTATGCTTGCCGCTATGACTGGTGTTTGCAAAATTATAGGAAATACATGCAATAGAATTCTATTCAGCAATAATGAAGACTAAAATCATGTCATTCACAAGAAGATGGAAAGACCTGGAGAACATTATGTTAAGTGACATCAGCCAAGCATACAAGAGAAGGGATATGTGTTTTCTCTAATATGATCAAACTAGGGAGTATTAGGGATACCAGAGGGACTCCAAATAATGGAGGGGGAACCTCAGCAAAGCTAGAAAGGAAGGGTAGGAAAGCAAGGAAGCTGAGGTTGATTAATGGAGGAGGTACATTCAAATACGGGTATAAGTGAGAATGTAGCATGGGCAACCTGGACAATCATTGCTGGGAGAGGGAGAAAGAGGAAGCAAGGTCAGGAGGGCACCAAGCCCTGTGTGAAGGTATGCCATTTTTAATAGGATCCACATAAAATAAAAAATTTAAAAAGAAAAATCATATTACTTAAGAGTGCTCATTTTGGGGTCTGCATTTGAGAGGCATTTGAAAAAACTAAGAGAATAAGTCATAACAGAAAAACCAAATTAGATTTAAATAAAACAAATAATAAGCAAATTGAATGAGATTGTAGCAAAGAACAAATTGTCTCAGTTTTTATAGCTTTCAAATGACAGTAGTAGAGACAACTTTGCACGACTATTTTTTTTTTTTGATGCTTTAGTACATATAAGAGCTCAGCATGGTGTCTGATAAATCCATACTAAAGCAGGTGCTTACTAGCGAAAAGCTACCATAATTATTCCTACTGGAGCTCTGTTACTCCATTCTACTCAGGCCAGGCAGAATTATTCCTTTATATGAAAACCTGCACAATTTACTTAAATATCCTTTTCTATACTGACTTTAAGTTACTTGAATATTATTTCTGCTAGTGGAATATAGAATCTTTTTAAATTTTTATATAATGAAACAAAATAGGGTAAAGAACTATAAAAGAGAAGAGGGCTAAATGCTAATCCAAATACTTTCTCATTTTAAAAGCTAAGGTAGCAGAGATGTATAAATAACTTTAAATGAAATATTTCCTTTAAGAGCAAAACTGTACACAATGATGGAGTTTTGATGAAATATATATTCCTTTATCCCTCTGAACCTTACTTAACAGTATATATATATACACATAAATACACACACACATATGTATAGTTCTTTGAAGCTATATATATATATATAAATGATAAATAAAAATAATTGGTTTATGGATGAATGTCATGACCATGCACTTAGTATGATTTTCATAGAGTTTTGAAGTGACTCAAATGCTGTTTTATTAAGAAAAGGCACTTAAGGAAAATAATCTTAAGTCATTTTCATTATATTTAGATCTGTATTTTTCGGTAATGGGGATGGAACTCAGGGGAATCGTACCTCCAAGCTATACCCCCAGCCCTATTTTTTATTATTTATTTTGAAACAGGGTCTCACTGAGTTGCAGAGTGCCTCACAGTGGAGGCTGTCCTTGAACCTGCAATCCTCCTGTCTCAGCCTCCCAAATGCTGGGATTACAAGCATGCACCACCACGCCTGGCCAGATTTGCATGTTTTTCCTAATCAGTCGTGCTACTAGTTTATTTATTAAACAAACTGGGATTTTGGTAAAATATTTATTTATTTTGTGTATTTATTGATTTATTTAGTTATTTAATTAGTTAGTTGGTTAGTTTGCTTGCAATTCAGGCATTTAACTAAGAGCTTCATCGATGCTGGTTAAGAACTATACCACTGAACTACATCCCGGCCTGTAAATAATATTTTAAAGTACTTCTATAATATATTTAATAGTTCTAAGAAAAGTTTGATTAGTAACATCAGAGCTAGCAAAAAGATCCTTCTGGTATAATGGTAAATTCCTAACAGCACCAGTTTTATGTTTCTTGATGTTCTTTGATGGCTGATTTTAATTTGCTCTGGTTGACGAAATATGTGGCCAATAACAGTAAGTACAGCAACATGTAACATGTGCAGCAAGTCATCAGAGGCACTGCTATGAAAATGGTTGTAAACCCACTGCATCCAGTGCAGTGTATTTGTGGTAATCTTGACAATTGAAGGCAGAGTTATTTATAACAATAACAAGAGCAGCAAAGAGGATGCCACATTTCTCAACTCTTCCACTATTTTACTTTCTATCTTTAAAAAGATGAATGTAGCTATTAGAAGTCTTGGTTTTCAGAGCCAACAGAATACAAAAGGGAGCAATAGCAATAGAGGGAGGAAAACTGAAGTGGGAAAAAGAAGGTAATAAAATAAATGGTAAAAGAAAATACAGCTTCTGAATCAATTAATACATCAAACATACACAACTGAAAGGGCAATTTCAGTTAATAAATAGTATTTCTGAGCTATCTTAATATGTTAAAATATATATTGAATATATAAATATATATATATATACATATATATATATACTTGTATATAGACAAGTTCTATATGTCTTGTTCTATCTCTCTCTATATATCTATATTTAAATGCTTATAAGGAAAAGCCATTATGCTTAAATTATTTACACAATTGGCCACTTAAATGATTTTCTAAAGGCCTCTAATATTATGGATAAATTATTTAAAAATAAAATTTGACAATAACACAAAAAGAAACAAATATCTGAATGGTTCCAGAACTATTAAATAAATTGAATTTGTTGCCAAAATCTTTCCCCAGAAAACAAAAGCATTTCATTTCCTGATGATTTCACTAAACAATTCTATCAAATATTCAAGGAAAAATAATACACTAAACTTGTGTCTTAAAAACATATACAAAAAGGTATGGCTTACCAAATATTTTTTCCTGCTGTTTTTGGTAGCTATTAATTATATAGAAAACTGAGTGTTATATGGCATATTTATATATAATGAAATGTAATCTTGATATTTTATGAGAACAGCAAAATCCTAATATTGAAACATACATCACAAAAATATAGATATTACCCATCTATAGACACACAGACACACACACACACACACACACACACACACACAGACTATAGAAGTAAAAATCCTTAAGAAATAATTGGCAATAAAATATAAAAAGGATATCATAATGAAGTAGAATTTATCTCAGGAATTTTGAATTTTTTACATTCAAGAATCAATTCATAAAATTTACAATATTCACTGACTAAAGGGAAAAGGTAATTTTAGTACATGGAGAAATCACTTGAAAAAATTCAACACAATTCATCTAAAAACTCAATCTAAAAATACTAAAGGCATTAATGCTAACAAATACATACAAAAATTCATAGTCAATGTTCTACATAATATAGGAACTAGCTGTACCTGATATTAAGGCTTATTAAAAAGCAACAGCAATCAGAATAACTTGCATCAAAATATGCATATAATCCAGGATATTCTCCTATTTTAAAATCAGCTGATTGGACATCTTAATTTGCATTTGTCATGTAATTTAACAAATTTACATGTCCAAGTAATTAGGAGGTAGACATTTACATTGCTGTTCTCTCAACTCCTTGGTCAAATTTCTTTTAAACGGATACAAAAACATCTTACAGCACTAACTCCACACGAATGCAGAATTTTTCCCACTTTCTGGTAAAAAATGACATTAATCACGATTATCATTTATTATTAAAATGAACCACATTAATATCTAAGTGCCCATATTATGATGGAAAACGATAGTGCACCTGCACCAATAAAGAGATGAACTTAAAAAAGATCTAAGTGCATCTTTTCCCAAAGATAAATAATGTTGAATACACCGATGGATGTGAATGCTTAATCTCTAGTATAAACATTAAAAAGTCAGAGTTCCCTGCCAAATGAATCAGCTTCAAATGAATTAGTCATTTTTGAATTGAATATCTTGTATAAAGTAATTTTTAAGACAAGGAAGATAATAAAAATAAACACACCTCCACCTCCACCTGTATGGAAACATTGCCCAGTAGTAGAGAAGAAAGGTGGCCACATTTTGCAAAGTGAGAAAGAGAAAAAAAAAGTTCATATTTGTTTAAACTTTGAACAAAAAATCACAGTAGAGTTTTAGAATCATTTTGAGTGTTACTTAAATACTGTTTACCTTTACTTACAGAAGAGAATAGGCTGAGAGTATAAGTTAGTGATAGAGAACTTGCTTAACATGTGCAAATCTAATGGTTCAATCACCAGTGACAACTCCCAAAAAGCAGAGGATAAAAGGGGAACAGAGAAACTACATGACTGGTCTTGCTTCTTTGTGTCTTGAAGTAACCATTATTTTTGCTCATTTAAAAAGGGGAAAAAAAATCTAGCCTAAATAAGCATATTCTTATTCTCTGATTTTGGGAAGGCCAAAAAATAAAAATGTTGAAACCCAACTCTATTATCGCTTAAGACTTCATTTTGTATTGCTAGCTGATGTGTATCTACTACATTGTTAACTACACAAAGATGGGCTTTTTGTTTATTTTTGTTGACCACTATACGTCTAGAGCTTTATAGAAGGCCTGGGACACATGAAGATACTTAGTCATTGACGGCAATGAAAGAATGAATATATCCAGTTTGCTCTGTCTACTGAGATACCTCATAGTTTCTTCTAATTCCTCATGGTTAAAACTGACTTCACATTTTTGATCCATAATACTTGATATTGTTTGACTATGATTCGACTCTGTCCCCAAAGGGTTCATGTGTTGAAATTATATTTGAAATTAGAACAGGGCGTGGTGGTGCACGCTTGTAATCCCAGCATTTGGGAGGCTGAGCAGGAGGATCATGGTTCTTGGGACAGCTTCAGCTACTTAGTAAGGCCCTTTGCAACTCAGTGAGACCCTGTTTCAAAATAAAGAATAAAAAATAGGGCTGGGGGTGTAGCTCAGAGGTTGAATGCCCCTAGGTTTCTTCCCCAGTACCGCCAAAAAAAAAAAAAAAAAAATGAAATTAAATGTGTTAAGAGATATGAAGTACAAGAAATTATTTAGAACAAGGATAATATATCTTGAGCAAGAAATAAGTAAAATTATATTTCAAATGATTGCTAAGTCAAATTATAAATGAGTACAATATATGAATTTACATTAAGTTTTGGACATGATGAGGTTGTAAAGAGAAAACTATTACCTATAATAAAATTTTTAGAAATTTTGTTTATTAAGCAAAGTAACTAACAGAAAAATCAATGCAGATTCTACAGTAGTTTTATTATAGGATTGAACAAATGAGTAAAATTGCTGACTTTGAAGGCCAGCAATCTCATGATAGAAGAAAAATACAATCACTAAAAAAACCCATGGAGGAGAGGAGGATAGTCTGCAAAGGGAGGTACAAAGTAATAATATCTAAATTATGCAAGTACATGGATATATATGTACATATGCAAACACTACAGACCTGTCTGGTGAAGCAGACATTCCAGTTTCAAAGAGTTTACCTAGAACCACTGGAAGGAATGAGAATCCCTTGTAAATAATGATGTATTTAAAAAAAAGAAAAGAAAAAAAGAAGTGAGTCATAAGAGGCCATCTTAGAGATGCTTCTACTGGTGACAGCTAAGATCAGTTGTGTATCAAATAAGCAAGTCGAAAAACCAACTGTGGCTGGCTTTAAACTTCCTCCTGTCTCACCCTCCCAAGCACTGGGATTACAAGCATGTGCCACCACACTTGGCTTAAAAAATATTTACAACAAATAAAAGAAAAAGATAAAAGTAAAATTTTACCAAAATATGTTTTTATGAGAAAAAGAATATTTTCCTGAAATTAAAATCTGTCTCTATTAGCTGCAAAGAGGAAAACAAAATACCAAAAAAATTAAGACAAAACTTTCAATTTGTACATAAAAATGAGCATTGCTGATGAAGAGAAACAAGGCCCTGTGACTCCAGATAAGACACCCTCTATGTAGTGTTTCAGCTAAGAATGTACAACCTGAGTCTAATTATGAGGAAATATCAGAGGTTCAGGTAAATAAAAAATAAATGGTATAAACTCTTCTATATCTGTCTTTGAGAAAAAGTGACCAAGCATGAGGACAAAGAAAAATGTTAAGAATAGCCAAATCTGGGTAAAAAAGCATAGGATTTTCTTTGAACTATTTTTATTCATATAGCTTCTATAAGTTTGAAATCTTTTGAAATCCAAACAAAAATCTTTTAAAGTATGCATGAACGTATGCTCTTTAAAAATAAAAATATCAAACAGAAAAATAAAAGAGAAAGAGAAAGTGAATTATCAACCTCCAAATATCCCTCACTAAAGTTATACTTTATAAACTCAAGACTTTTGTTATGGTTTTTGCTATAGTGTATCCCAAGCATACAGACCAGTAATGATGCTTAAATATTTTTACAACATTCATTTATTGGATAACTGAATGAATGGATATTTGAATAGGTCATTTTTCTCCTTTCTTTATGTAGATATATACATTAACCATTTTTTCTTTTATTTCAAATAAACTGGGTCATACTGCTTAAAATTCAAGATGATTTCAATATCTTATCTTTGAAAATTTCTTCTGTTACTGGTAGCATTGTTCTCTCCTCTACTGTGAAAACAGACCTACAACCAACCTATTGATAAACATTACAGACGTCCTTAAATAATTCAGGTCACTGCCTGTATTTGTATCATCTAACTAAACTGCTTTTGTCATCTGACTATTTAATCTTCTATATAAATTCAGAGAAATCTTCAAATACAGCTTTATTTTTCTGATGTCATAAAATTTTCAGAATGAATTTTCATGACCTGTAGAATAATTATCATGAGTGGCATGGATTACCACTATTTTGTGATATGTGTTCTTTTTTTCCCCATCTTTATTGTGGAATAGTTAACAAATAAAATTGTATATATTTAACAGAAACAACATAATGTTTTGGTATGCATATACTATGGGAAATAATCATCACAATCAAACTAAAACCATATTTATCACTTCACATGATTACCATTTTTTTTCCTGGTGGGAACACTTAAGATCTACCCTTATAGTAAATGTCAATTATAAAAGACAGTATCCTGAGAGCGCAGGGCACGCCAGCTGGGGACCGGGTCACGGGACTCTGGGTCCTGGCCTAACTGCGCATAGCACGCCAAACCCCTGGAGAAACCAGGCCCAGTAAGATGCCGGGTTCTGGGCAGGGGTCACGCGCGGGGCACGCCAGCTGGGGCCCGGGTCGCTAGACCCTGGGCCCCAGGCGGAACTACGCATAGCACGCCAGGCCCCTGGAGAAACCGGGCCCAGTAAGACGCTGGGCTCTGGGCGGGGGTCGCGGGCGGGGCACGCCAGATGGGGCCCGGGTCGCGGGACCCTGGGCCCCGGCCGAACTGCGCGTAGCACGCCAGACCCCTGGAGAAACTGGGCCCAGTAAGACGCTGGGTTCTGGGTGGGGGTCGTGGGCGGGGCACGCCAGATGGGGCCCAGGTCACTGGACTCTGGGCCCCAGGCCAAACTGCAAGTAGCACACCAGACCCCTGGAGAAACCAGGCCCAGTAAGACACTGGGTTCTGGGCGGGGGTCGAGCACAGGGCACGCCAGCTGGGGCCCGGGTCGCGGGACTCTGGGTCCCGGCCGAACTGCGCATAGCACGCCAGACCCCTGGAGAAACCAGGCCCAGTAAGATGCTGGGTTCTGGGCAGGGGTCGCGCGCGGGGCCACCAGCTGGGGCCCGGGTCGTGGGACTCTGGGCCCCAGGCCGAACTGCGAGTAGCACGCCAGACCCCTGGAGAAACCGGGCCCAGAACAGAAAAAGATAAAGAAAAATATCGGAGAGGAGGTAAGAAAGCCGTTATGGATGCCAGGACACTGGAGATGCAGACAAAACTTATCTAAATGCACTGGAACTTATGGAAAAATTCGCCGTGAAAGAGGACTGCTATTTCTCTATATTGTTAAGAATCTCAGACATCACATATAAGGAGAGAGTTTAGCGGAGACCAAGGAGAAATGCGGTGTTGAAAGAGTTCTCCGCGATGGTGGTGGAGACTTGTATTCAGGAGAAGCAGAAACCGGATCTTACCAACTTTATTTTTTTGGAGAAATTACACCAAATGTCGAATGCTACCATCACTCATGCTTAGGAACACTGGACAACATTCAGAGTGGAAAAAGAGCCTGGGAAGGATTTGAAACGGTGGAGGCAGTGGCAATGCCAGTGGCCAATATTCGGGGGAGGCAGAGATCTGATACACTACAACTGGAACCTTTGAAATAATAACCACAGAGACAGTGATCGGAACCTGCTGAGGGGTTAGGCGGGCGCCGGGGCCAATGGCCGACATCAGAGCTTGCTGTGAGGCAAGACCACTACTGAGGCCTCCGTGGCCGGGAATGGAACCTGCAGAGGGGTTAGACCGATGCTGGGGCCAGCGAGGCCGGCATTGGAGCCTGCCATGAGGCAAGGCTTGTGCTAGGGCCTCCGAGGTCGGGTCCAGAACTTGCTGAGGGGTTAGGCCGGTGCTGGGGTCAGCGAGGCCGGCATCGGAGCCTGCTATGAGGCAAGGCCAGAGTTGGCGCCCCCAAGGACGGGACCGGAGCCTGCTGAGGGGTTAGGCCGGTGCTGGGGCCAGCGAGGCTGGCATCAGAGCCTGCCATGAGGCAAGGCCAGTACTGGGGCCTCCAAGGCCAGGATAAGAGCCTGCCGAGGGGTTAGGCTGGTGCTCGGGCCGGTGAGGCCGGTATCGGAGCCTGCCTTCAGGCAAGGCCGGTACTGGGGCCTCCGAGGCCGGGATAAGAGCCTGCCGAGAGGTTAGGCCGGTGCTGGGGCCAGTGAGGCCGGCATCGGAGCCTGCCTTGAGGCATGACCAGTGCTGGGGCCTCCGAGGCCGGGATCGGAGCCTGCCGAGGGGTTAGGCTGGTGCTGGGGCCAGTGAGGCCGGCATCGGAGCCTTCCTTGAGGCAAGGCCGGTACTGGGGCCTCGAGGTCAGGATAAGAGCCTGCCGAGGGGTTAGGCCGGTGCTGGGGCCAGCAAGACTGACATCGGAGCCTGCCGTGAGGCAAGGCCGGTACTGGGGCCTCCGAGGCCAGGATAAGAGCCTGCCGAGGAGTTAGGCCAGTGCTGGGGCCAGCGAGGCCGGCATCGGAGCCTGCCTTGAGGCATGACCAGTGCTGGGGCCTCCGAGGCCGGTATCGGAGCCTGCCTTCAGGCAAGGCCGGTACTGGGGCCTCCGAGGCCGGGATAAGAGCCTGCCGAGAGGTTAGGCCGGTGCTGGGGCCAGCGAGGCCGGCATCGGAGCCTGCCTTGAGGCATGACCAGTGCTGGGGCCTCCGAGGCCGGGATCGGAGCCTGCCGAGGGGTTAGGCCGGTGCTGGGGCCAGTGAGGCCGGCATCGGAGCCTGCCGTGAGGCATGACCAGTGCTGGGGCCTCCGAGGCCGGGATCGGAGCCTGCCGAGGGGTTAGGCTGGTGCTGGGGCCAGTGAGGCCGGCATCGGAGCCTGCCGTGAGGCAAGGCCGGTACTGGGGCCTCCGAGGCCAGGATAAGAGCCTGCCGAGGGGTTAGGCCGGTGCTGGGGCCAACAAGGCCGGCATAGGAGCCTGCCTTGGGGCATGACCAGTGCTGGGGCCTCCGAGGCCGGGATCGGAGCCTGCCGAGGGGTTAGGCCGGTGCCGGTGCCAGTGAGGCCGGCATCGGAGCCCGCCTTGAGGCAAGGCCGGTACTGGGGCCTCCGAGGCCAGGATAAGAGCCTGCCGAGGGGTTAGGTTGGTGCTGGGGTCAGCGAGGCCGGCATCGGAGCCTGCCTTGAGGCATGACCAATGCTGGGGCCTCAGAGGCCGGGATCGGAGCCTGCCGAGGGGTTAGGCTGGTGCTGGGGCCAACGAGGCCGGCATTGGAGCCTGCCATGAGGCTAGGCCGGTGCTGGGGCCTCCGAGGCCGGGATTGGAATCCTGCCAAGGGGTTATACCGGTGCAGGGGCCAATGGCCAGCATCGGAGCCTGGTGTGAGGCAAGTTCACTCCTGCGGCCTCCAAGGCCGGGACCAAAGCCAGCTTAGGGGTTAGACCGGTTCAGGGGCCAGCGAGACCAGAACTGGGGCCTCCCATGAGGCAAGGCCGCTACTTGAGCCAGCGAGGTCTGGATCAGTCCACTGAGTAGCCAGGCCACTACTGGGACCAACAAGAATGGGATTGGTACTTGCAACGCAGCATGCACAGAGAAATATCGCAGAAAATATAAATCATACGCTTCTCTTAATCAGCAATAACTAGGAGGAAAAGGGCAACAGGAAGAGGTTGAGCTATAGAAAGGGCCCTATAGTGAAGCAACTAATGTGACCAATCAGAGGGTATGTAATACTGGAGGACAGAGCCTCTTTAAAACGCAGGAGGTACATAAACAAATGTATCAAAGTAAATCACCAAAGAAGTGTGGGATGGAGGGAGGGGGAGGGAATGGGATGGGGGCTGGAGGAGGGCTAATTGGATGATGTGTGCTTGTATATCCTCTCAAGTCTTGTACTCCAATGTGATTGATATATGACTACAATGCACCAATTTAAAAAATAAATTAATTAAAAAAATAAAATAAAAAAAAATAAAAAAAAATAAAAAAAAGACAGTATCCTTCACTGCATTCATACTGCTATAAATTAGGTTTCCAGTGATAAATCATCTTTAGCAACTGAAACTTTGTACTCTACACTAGTATCTCTTATTTTTCCCCCTTTGTAGCTCCTAGCAACCATCATCCTTTTTGGCTTCCATAAGCATGATTATTTTAGATTCTACATGTAAGTAAAATCATGCAGTATTTGTCCTTCTGTTTCTGAATTATTTCATTGAACATAAAGTCCCCCAGGTTCATCTGTGTTGTCATAAAGTTAGGATTTCTTTTACTTTTAAGGCTGAATAATATTTAATTTTTTCACATATTTACATTTTTCCCATTCTTTTATCCTTATCCATTCACCAGTCAATAAATATTTAGGTATTTCTGATTCTTTGCTATTGCAAACAATGCTGCAGTGAACATAAATGTGCAGACATCTCTTTGATATACTAATTTCCTTTGGTTATGTACCTAGAACCTGAATTTCTGGGTCACAGCTTACTCTATTTTAAGTTTTTGAAATATCTTCATACTGTTTACCATAGTAGCTATACCAATTTATATTCCCAATAACAAAAGTCTTTTGTCCACTTTTAAATAAGGTTATGTGCTTTATGGTTTCCATATAAATTTAGGTAATATAGCTCTGTCTCATTCTCTATTTGTGTGTGTGTATATGTGTGTGTCTATGTATATATATGTATATGCGAGCATGTGTGTATAGTTTGTGTGTATATTCCAAGGTCAAAAAAACTCTAAAATCTAAACTAGATTACTCATAGAGATCTCAGATAAAGGATACTCAAATTTTATTTTTCTAGTTACACATGTTGCCTTTTTTACTTTGTTGATGTTGTCTAGGCTGTGTGGAGGCTTGTTAGTTCGATACAACTCTATTTTACTTTTGTTCCCTGTGCTTTTGGGGTGATATTAAAAAAAAAAAAAAATCATTGCCCAGATCAATAACAAGAAGGTACAGAATTGAATCTCTTTTTCTAATCCCAAGAATTTTGTATTTTACATTTGCAACTGATTCTGGAGTCTAATTATCTTTAACCTAAAAAAAAAAAATCTTCCTCTGTACTAAAATGTCTTTACTTACTGGGTGAAATCTTTGTTGCCTTAACATATATATCTACAAAAAGTATCTTCATCCTCATCATCTTTTTCTAAAGGCGTCAATCACATGTTTTCTATGGTATTATCCTAAACTCCTGGTATATGGAATTAAATTACTGAACACTTACCTTCTAGGATGATTGGCATCAAACAAAGTGTTATCATCATCTTCGTCATCTTGTTCTAAAGGTGTCAATTCCATGTTTTCTATGTTAGTGTCCAAAACTCCATATCTCCTGGTCTTTCGGTTTCTTCTTCTCATTCTATTAAAAAAGCAAATTAATGATTAGAGATAGGGAATTATTAGTTTATATTATAAAGTAAAAATTCTTTTAATTTTAATTTTAATTATTATTTTTTCTGAAACAGAAAATAATAATATACGGATGGCTTATATAAGAATAATTTCCACCATTCACTGCCTATACATATATATATATATATATATATATACATATATATATATACACATACACTCAAAAAGGATGAAACAAAAGATAGTGTTTGAAGTATAGTATTTACATTTACCAAAACAATCAATTTA
The DNA here is from genome assembly GCF_963383645.1 of Muscardinus avellanarius. Lineage (NCBI taxonomy): Eukaryota > Metazoa > Chordata > Mammalia > Rodentia > Gliridae > Muscardinus > Muscardinus avellanarius. Next base: position 86,290,691 of record NC_137786.1, on the reverse strand, counting down.
ATTTAGGTTTTATGAGCTGTATATAGTCTCTATCACATATCCCTTTTCATTTTTATTGTTTTATTTAAATTATTTTAAAATATAAAAATTCTTAGCACTTGAACTTCAAAAAAACATACCAGTAGATGATATTTAGCCTGTGTACCAACCTCTGATTTAGACTACTGAAAGTAATTTCTGTACTACTACTGGATATGTTTCCAAAGGGATTGAAACCAGAATATTACAGTGATACATGCTTATAGCAGCACAATGCATAACACCCCAATTATGAAACAATGTAGGTGTCCATCAACAGATTAATGGATTATGAAACTATGAGGTACACATACAAAGGAATTCAAGTTGGCCATAAAGAACAACAAAATTATGTCATTTGTAGGAAAATGAATGAAGATAGAGAATATGAGGCTAAGTGATAACAACCAGTCACAAAAAATGAAGGAAGGGTAATATGTTTTCCCTCATGTGTGGAAGCTAGAGAAAAATTGGGATGAAAATAGATGCCAGAAAAAGGAGGAGAAAATCAAGTTGAGCGATAGAGGTAGTGTAGGAGAGGGAGAAAGGTGAAGGGAGGGAGGGAGAACTCATGAAGGAAGCACCTCAGGTGACATGCACATAGTTATCAATGTCAATCTCAATATCATGTATAGGGAAGGGGAGAAGGTAGAGTAGGAGCCAGGAAAAAGCTCACCAAGTACTGTGTGCATGTATGTGTGTATGACTCTATCATGTTTAATTTCATTATAATGTAAAACATAATGTACCAAAATTTTTTTAAAAAGTTAATAAAGGATTCACTTTGGGATGCAAAAAAAAGGTATTGAAAGCTTTTTCATTGATACCAATTATTTTCTGATGATGATTATAATAAATAGTAAAACATGTTTTGAACTTATTTACATTGCACAAAAAGGAGAAATTAAGAGGCAGTTAAAAGAGAGAATAAATAGCAATTAATATCCCCCCAAAAGAAAGTAATTAACAGAGAAACTCAGAACAGAAATGGGCAAAAACATTGCCTCTGGAAAGAAGTAGAAAAATAGAGAAGTTAGTTCACTATCAGTTCTTTTGTACAACATAATTTGATAATTAAGATGGTTCTTATTATTGAAGGAGTTTTAATGCTTCCCTTTGATTTAAAAAAAACTATTAATAAGTGAATAAAAAATTATGACAGCATGAGTTCTATCTCCAAACTATATCCCCAGCCATTTTTATTTATTTTTAATTTGAAATGGGGTCTAAGTTGCTGAGGTCCTCCTGTCTCAGCTTCCCAAGTACTGGGATTATAGGCATGAGACCTGCCTGGCCATTAGCCAATCTTTTAATTTTCGAAACCACATAGCTTTCTATGCATTCTGCATTTTTAGCCAATGAAGTGGAATTTAATGACACATGAATATATTTTTAGAGATAAACAAGAGTCTCCAAATTCATATACCTCAAATGCTCAATCTCCTATTAATCTGGCTACTGTCAGTTACAGGATATGATGGTAAACAGAAAAGAGAATAAACATATGTTACATAAACAGATATGTTAAACAGAGTGCATGAACATAGAACTTAAGGACTATTAAAATTAATTTTAGCAAACATTCTTCTCCATTCTAAAGGTCTTCATCATACCTTGAATAAATTCCTAATCTTCAATAGAAGGGCCTAATCTACCTAACCACACTATTTTCCCTATTTATGTGTAGCATAAACATTTTATTGCATTAGTTTGAACACTTTATTATTTATTAGAGCCTAACTGTACAAATATATTATCTCTATATTTTATATTCTTGTTTTACCCAATCATGGATGTAAATACTGTCTTTCAAACAAGAACCTATTTCATATAAAGAGACAGAATATTGTTAAGCTCTAAATAAATAGGGACTACAGTTCATTTTAAAATAATTTAAGATTTTAGTATAGGTACTCATTCATAAAAGATTGAATAAATTTTAAAATCTATGATAGAAATTTAAACTTGAAACAGAATAAGATAGATAGAAAGTTACATTAATTTGAACTTGAAATTCTATTTCTCTAAAAATGTATTTCCTCAGTCCCAAAACACAGGCAATAATGGCTACATGAACATGATAACCACATGGCCATGAAAACATCAAAGACAAGCTGGGTGTGGTAGCACACGCTTGTAATCCCAGCATTTTTGAGGCTGAGACCAGAAGATCACAGTTCATGGACAGCCTTAGATACTTACTGAGGCCCTTCCTAACTCAGTATGACACTGTTTCAAAAAAAATAAAGAACAAAAAATAGGACTGGGGAAACAGAATGCCCCTGGGTTCCATCCCTGGTACCGGAAAAAAAAAAAAAAAAAAAAAAAAGATTTTACTATATGTAGTGATTTTTCTCAAGGAAAGTAATAAACAGAAAACTAGATAATTGTGCTGAGCTATTTAAAATACTAACAGTGCAAAATATAATGCACAAAATATATACAAAAACTCTACAAAAATATTAATAAGAAAGGCTATGTTAACTTTTCATATGGGGCTAATATTATTTTAAAAACGGAAAAGAGGGCTTTAAGTAATCTTCAACAACTAAATGATTTTTTTTACAAATACATGTTTCACTAAGTTCATAACACCTGTACTAGCCTATGTGTTTATTTTATATTATTATGTAATTAAAATGTACATGTTTTTTCTTTTTATTTTTTTGTGGTACTAAGGGTGGAACCCAGAGGCTTTTCTACCTCTGGGCTATACTCCCAGACCTATTTTATACTTTATTTGCAAACAAGGTCTCACTAAGTTGCTGAGAGCCTCACTCAGTAGCTAAGGCTGGCTTCAAACCTGTGCGATCCTCCTGTCTCAGCCTCCCAAGCGCTGGGATTACAAGCGTGCGCCACTACACCTGGCTAAAATGCACATTTTCTGTTAGACATAATCAGTACTTATTGAAATATGAAAGTGTCTTTTGTTGGTTTCTAATGAATATGAAGAAAAGCTAGATGGTTGATTTTACAGAATTAGATTCACTTGTCACATGGCATGCACAGATAAATTATTCTGATCACATTTATTCTATATATTCAGGTTGATATTCAAAAGCTTTCTTAATATAGATGCAGATTACTTAATGTTCAACTATACTCAGGTGAGTAAGAACAGTTTCTGTTCCAATAACATGTACAAGCTATTGTATCAAAATAAAACTACTAAAGTAAGCTTGATAAATTTTTATATAAAAATTTTATGCCACATAAAACAAGCACAACAGAATTAAACTCCACTTCATTTTACTACTCTGTGAAAGAAAGAGTAACAATCAATGTGATTTTCAGTATCTAGAAATTAGGATCTTTTATTATTTTAATAGAATATGTATAGTATATGTATTAAATATAGATTATATAAGAAATAATATTTCTTAATTTATTTTGTTGCACATTTGACTAGACTGAAGATTTTGTAACTGTTAACTACATATATACATACTCTCCTCTATGTAAATAGATGTGACAATAAAGCAGGGTATTATGAGTATTAAAATATATATATAATGATTTATATAATTTCTGTCTTGACTATTTCTGGCTTAAAATTAACCAATGATGAATCCAAACAATCAGTGACCAAGAATTTGAAACTAAAATTTTGCCATAGTAATACAAGCAAATAAAACTTACTAAGCTACAATCTTAGTTCTCTATATTAGTTTTCTGTATCTTAGTTATCTATATCAGAAAATACAGTCAAATTGTATATTCAATATATAGTAAAAACTCTCTGGACTAATTTGATATCTCTCTTATTTTCAAACCTTATGTCCATAATTCAGCATATCAGTTTTCCACTCCAGTTCTTAAGAAAACAAACACCAAATAAGGGGGGGATAAAAACATGTTAGTTGAAAAATGTCCTTCAAAATTCGTATGTTGAGGTCCCAATGCCCAGAACTGGATAATGTAACCTTAGAGATAGGGTCTTCAAAGAGGTAATCAAGTTAAACTGGGGCCATTAAGTTGGGCCCTAATCCATTATGTCTGGTGTTCTTATAAAAATGGAAATTTGAAGACAGGCATATAAACTGAGTCACATGTGAGAATGAAAGAGACTCATCTACAAGCCAAAGAGGAAGGCTGGGAAGAGATTCATCCAATATGGCCCTCAGAAAAAACCTACCAGGCCGGTACCTTAAGTTTGGACTTCACTCCTCCAGAACTGTGAAGCAATTTATCTCTGTTGTTTGAGCCACTCCATTTGTATGACTTTCTTACAGCAGCTCTAATAAAATTAACAAAAGATACAATAGATGTGTTAGAGGAATGGTGATGTATAGAGAGAGAACTAGAAAAGGAAAGGGGATAAAGAAGGTGATGTTAAGTCTCTCACCTCTGGGGGAAAAAAAAATCATAGAAAGGCAGGATAACTGGGTAGGAAGAGCTCTATCCTGCAATAAACTTCTGAGTGTTGTTTAGGCCTATGGCGTGTCCACAAGGAAAGGCTACCCTTAGAGGAGTACTGTGAGTCAGGAAACACAGGCTTTGCCACACTCAGTCATTAACTGGGAATATGCCAAAAAAGTCACTGTTCTGTCATGGCTGCTGTGACAGATTTATGGCTGTGACTGATAGAGGCTGCCAGCCAACTGTGATTCCAATAGCAGATCCTTCTAAGAGTAGGTTGGATTACTGTATCTCCTTGGCTCCCACAATCACAAGGCTTAACTGAATGTACTTCCTGAGAATCACTGGAATTTATTTTGCTCCTCCATAAGATTACTATCATCTTTTTTTCCTGACTATTAAAATAAAACATTCCAATTGATGATTTATATAAGGTCAGGTAGCCCACCTACCTCCTTGCCAACCTTCAAATCCTCAATGAGCTCCTGTTACTCAGCATTTGGAAGGAGACTGTACAAAAGGCTACAGAGATAGCTCATCCTAGTAACTCTAGCTTTACTTTACTCTTCCTTCCCCATTCCACTTCACTTTCTGTATTCCAGACACAGCCCTCAGTTCCTTATGATGACCTCGTTTTCTCTACAACTGAACGCAAACTTTTTGGACTCACATTATTGTTGCGTTCATGCTTATTAATTTTAGATTTCAACTCAAGTTATCACTTCCTTAAGGAAACTCTGCCTGGTGTCTAGGTAGTAACATCTCCACAGTATCTATGTATCTCTCTTGCAAAGTACCTGTCAAAGGTGCAATTATACACTTACTTAAGTAACTATTTATCTTCCCTACTGGAAGCATCAGCTTCATGGTAAAAGAGGCTATATCTGTTCTTGCTCATCATTCTATCCACTGCACAAAGCAAATGACTAATAAATACCTGTTAAGTAAACAAACTGAAATATATGTAATAATATGTGTTGAGGTATAAGGAATCCATTGTTGAAGTTCTCAGACCACCATATTTTTTAATTCCTTTAGCCACTTTTTATAATTTGTATTGGGTCCTGTCTAATAGGTTGAAAATTGCTAAATTCTACTAATATTACAATCCTGACCAAAAGTATCTTTAAATTAGAAGGTCCCCCCCAGAAAAGTATCCTGCCACTACTCATCTCTAAGAAAATATTACCTTTGTATAATCAATGATACAAGCCTATCCTCATTTTATACAGAAAAAAAATAGGTAAGGGTTGAGGAACGTTAAATTTTGGGACTGTAAATGGTGGAAAAAGGATTAATAAAAAAGTAATTTTATTACAGAATTTGAGTTTTAAAACATTAAACTATAGTGTTTTCATGATAAAGTAACTATAATACAAATATCATGACATTAATCCACAAATAATCTTCTGATCCCCAATACAATGATTTCATATTATATGAGGCTTGGTATTTATTTAGTTGAAATACACTGTAGTTCATTCTTTTTTGTAAAAAGTAATGATGTGGCATCTACTTGTATTGACAAGTACAATGATGTTGTTCTGATTAGTCCATCTCTTAGTTTTGATCACTGTAACATAACCTTTTTGTTTAGACAGTCTTAACAGAACCCTTGTTCTGTTGGAGATCAATAATGCCTAGCCCTAAGAAATACACAGTGATCATAATAATTGGTGTAAATCAATCATAAAAATATAATTTACCTTTTGCCAGTCATCATCTAGGATGGGAAATAAAACAGCTCAGACAAATTGAAAAGGGTATGTCTCTGTTGGGGTTTCTAGGAAAGATTTTTCTCCCTGTGGGGGGGGGGAGATACAGAAAGAGAAGCCCTCTTTTCAGGCTTCTTCCCATCATCCTGCATAACATACTATTTTGTATCAATATAATATTTAGAGCTGAGGTAGCCCTCCTACAGAGAGAAAAAGATGAAGAAATCCAGAAATCTGAATAATCCTTAAAGTCACTGAACCAAACCTGGGCCTATTCATATTCATGATAAGAAAACAACAGAATGTGTCCTTATATTAAACTCACTTTAAATTGCTTATTCTATTTCTTAGAACTAAAACATTTTATAAAAGCACTTAGTATCTTAGCTTCTATGATACATTTCTATCTCATATTACCTAAATGTATATATCTTTGCAACCCTCTTCTAAGAATCGTGTGTGTGTGTGTGTGTGTGTGTGTGTGTGTGTGTGTGTGTGTGTGAGAGAGAGGGGGGGGGCGCTGAGGGAGGTGTCATAAGAATCTTTAAAATAGGTGCTATTATCAAGTCCTCCACTCTGAATAAACTGATCACATGTTATCTCAGCAATTTCAATCTCAAAAAAACAGGGCCAGCCACAGAAAACCCACTAATTTTCCACACCCTAATTCTACACTTGTTTTTTTCAGCTTAACATAGAGGACTCACCAACATTCTCATTATATTTTTCATCCTATTCTCTCCTCAGACATTTTATTGTCCAAATAAAGAACACAACTGTTTTCAAATTAGGCTCCTCAAGCCAGGTGTGGTGGCACATTCATGTAATGCCAGTACTTGGGAGGCTGAGACACGTTGGTGGCCAGCCTCAGCTACTAAGTGAGGCCCTCTGCAACTTAGTGAAACTTCGGTTTCAAAATAAGAGAATAAAAAATCAGGGTACAGGTGCAGCTTGAAGGTAGAATGCCCCTGGGTTCAATCCCCACAGCACCATACACACACACACACACACAAAAAAAAAAAAATAAATAAATAAATAATATGCTCCTCAGTGTCCTGAGCTTTAGTGGAGGTTTGGGTAATTGGTGTAGCATTTCTTTTAGATAGTATACATATTGGTGATACACATCTAAGAAAAATGGAAATACATTATATTAAAGCAAGACATAAGACATATTATCATGGTGCCCAACATGTTCACTGATCTACTTCTAAGGAAAAAACTGCTCTTCCTATAACCTCTTCTGCATGGGAAGCACTGGTTAATCATGTTTTCTACCATGCAAAAATCACCTACTCTCACACACAACTAATATAATTTTCAGATGGGCATCTTTTCTAAACCAGGACTGTTGCTCTTGAGGCTGCACTGTGACCTATGCTGTGGTTTGGACTACAAAGATAGGATAGGCCAACCAGAATTTGTCCTTTAGAAACCCAATACAGAGCAAATACATGCTGTATATGCATACAAAACAAGAATGAGATGAAGAAAATTAAAGGATTTTTTGTGTGTGTGACACTGGGGATGGAACCCAGAGGCTTTCTACCTCCGGGCTATACTCCCAGACCTATTTTATATTTTATTTGGAAACAGGGTCTCACTAAGTTGCTGAGAACCTCACTAAGTAGCTGAGGCTGGCTTTGAACCTGTGCGATCCTCCTGTCTCAGCCTCCCAAGCATGGGGATTACAAGTGTGCACCACCACGCCCGGCAGATTAAAGGATTTAAAAGGACACTGCAAATCGTAGTGAAGGGAATGATAGCTCATAAAACACTTAAAATTCTTGAGAAGCCATTAAGTAGAAAGAAATACACATAGAAACTATGCCAATCAAACAAGAAAAATATAAGCAATTAAAGAACATATAAATTCTGTTGATTTTTCTATAGTAGCATCACATTTAAGCTAGGGTAGTTGTGCTATATGTATCAATACATATCTGTATAACCTATTAAACTTATAAGAAAATAGGAGGAAATAATTCAGATTGAGGTAATTGCAAAAACATTATTTCCAGTCACAACAAATATTGGTTTTGCTATTCTTTAAGATGCAAATTCATCCCAATGAAAGAATAAAAAAGGCCATTAATTAATTACTTGAAAAATTCACTGAAAAATATAAAAGAAATGACAAAATTAGAATGCAAATTTGGGGCTCTGCAGGAGCTCAGGCATTTTTTCCAGGTATTGTGACCTTTAGGTGAACCACTTTTAGAGTAGATATTACTAGTGGTCACATGTAGACCTTCCCCCTGACACACATACACTTACTTCCCAGCCTTCATATAGTTATACTCATGTCTAGTTCTGCTCAGAAAAACATAAATAAAAGTAACTTCCATTTCTTGGCTGAGGCAGTTGAAGCTCCTGTACATTCTCTAGTCTCTCTCACCAAGTTCTGATGGCTTTAGAGGACATATGTCGAAATGAAAAAAAATATATATATATGAATATGATAAGTCATAGTTAAAATGCTAAGTTGGCATTTGGAGGACAAATGTCCTGGAAGTTAGCCCAATCTACAGCTGAAACTTCATGAGTACAAACAAATACAGAAGATCTTGAAATGTGGCTCATGTATCTAATGAACTGAAATTTTTGTTATTTTTATTAAGGTTTTAAATAGCCACATGTGTGTGCTGGGTGTGGTGGCGCACGCTTGTAATCCCGCACTTGGGAGGCAGAGACAGGAAGATCATGTAGGTTCGAAGCTAGCCGTGCTGGCTTAAGAGACCCTGTTTCCAAATAAAAATATAAAAATAGGTCTGGGAGTGTAGCTCGGAGGTAGAAGGACTTCCAGGAACCCCAGTACCACCAAAAATAAATAAATAAATAAATAAATAAATAAATAAATAAATAGCGACATGTGGCTAATGTCTACTATATTAGTATCACCACAATGGATTACAAGTACAAATATCATGATCACAATTATATTATAGAATATTATTTATAAAACATTGAAGACAAATTGAAATTAAGACATATTTGGACCACAAAAAAGAGATTAGAATAGTATCTATCACAGTAATCAAATGAACTGAGTCTAAAATAAGGTCAGAACCAGGCATGGTGGTACATGATTGTAATCCCAGTACATGGGAGGCTGAGTCAGGAGAATAGCAAGTTTACAGCCAACATCAGCAACTTAATGAGGTCCTGTTTCAAAATAAAAGAATAAAGTCGATCTGGAGGTATAGCTCAGAGTTAGACTGTCCCTGACTTCCACCCCCAATATCACTAAATAAATGAATGAATCAATAAGTAAATAATTTGCAAACATAAATTTGTGCTATTCTTAGGAAATGTTTAGAAACTGAAACCAAAGGATTGGATGGGAATGGTAACCTTAAGAGGGAGAACTTTAGTTGCTCAGGTTTCTACAGAAACAATGTAGATATGAGGTCATTCACCGAATGAAAATACTAAAGCAAAAGTTTGCTCAAGGATAAAAATGGTTTCTATGTTTGTTAGCTTTTTGTCACTGACACCAAAATAACTGATAAACACTTCTTTGAGAAAAAAAGATTTGGTTCACAGTTTCAGCCCATGATAGGCTAGCTGCAAAGCACAGACATCATGGTAACAGGACATGAGGAGGAAAGCTGCTCAGCTTATGGCAACTAAGAGGCAGAGACAGAGAGGAAGAATAAACCATAGTCCTCAAGACTGTGTCCCCCTTGTCCCACCTCCTTGATCCAGGCTCCCATTCTGAGCCTTGCTGCTTTGGAGACTAGGCTTCAGCAAATGAGCTCTTGGCGGACCCTCCAGAGCCAACACATAACATTCACACTGTCACAGATGTATGATACACCCTGTAAAAAGTTAGCTGACTATATATGTCTACAACTCAGCAATTAACGGATTACAGGTGGTAATTAAAAAATGAATTTTAGATAAACATTCAGACAACAATGGTAGTCAAAGCAGAGTTAAAGGCCTAGAAATCACTGAGTACAGAGGTAAGTCATTCCCTTCTACAGACATTCAAGCAATGCCTTTGTATTTCAGGAGCTAGATAGTGCCTTTAGGGACCAAAGACGAATATTATACAAAGTTCTCATAAACAGGATATTGAAGTTATTGAAGAGTCCTAATAGCAAGAAGAATAGTTTTTGAGGGAGGAAATTCAGGGAGAAGCAAGAGATTAAATATTCAAAGATATAAGAAGAAAACTCTGAAAAGATGTCACAGAAGCGATAGAAGAGAGGAGAAACTATCTGTAAAATTGAGACGTTGTTACTAATTATGCTCTGCATAGGCAATATTAGAGTGACACAAATAAAAGCCAGACTGTAGAAAGGAGAAAAGGAACAGTATGGTATAGAAAGGGGCCATTTCAATGGGAAAATGGTCCCTTGTACTGCTCAATTTTCCTACACATGAGCTTTATTTGGTTTTCTCTTCATATCTTCTCAGGTTTTTTACATTCCGATGCCTTCAAATTCTCTTCTGCATTGGCTCTTTCCCCTATTCTGGTGTTTAAATATAAGTGGATATTCAAATCTTACATAGATATTTTTCTATATTTCCAATACAAAACTTCTCCCTGCCTGGACAGTTAAGATTGCTAAGAATGACCACAATATAGTCAAAGAGTTCAGATCAACTCAAATAGATATATAGAGCAAGCTGACAGCTTACTCATGTTGAACAGAGATAAAGACTTCAGTTTTCTAAACAAATATAATATTTTTTGTTATTAACTGGCTTTTCAAATGGCCTTGTCTACAGGAATAAGAGTACAGAGTAGGTACCTCCCACCAGATTCCTCTCTTGCTATTGTACTCCTCGAAATTCAATTTATTACAATAAAAAGCAAGAATGCTCCTCTCCTGAAAGACAAGTTCCTGGAAGACAAACATGACTTTTGTATTATCTTTGCAGTTCCAATATCCAGAAAAGTGTAAGAGGTAGAACAGTCATTCAAATGCACCATGAACTGACTTGCATGAGTTTAGAGGTAGCTTGTATGATAACTTATCTGACCATTTCTTTACATAGTTCTCACTTACCATAGTTCACTCCCTACCCAGCAGGCTGTACATGCAAATGGTCACTGATGTGTTGAGACAAAGTTCCCTCAGTTTTTGAAGTCAAATAGGAAGGTGTAAGGTGGAGAATATCAGGAAACATAGTCTTGTTGATTTTACACCCCCCTAAGGGATATCAATTTCTGTGTGTCACAATACAAAAAAGAGGTTTCAAAGGCTTTAAAGCACTGTTCTGGCCTAACATCCTCAGCAAATTAGAATTTATTTTTACCTTTCAAAACTTTCCATATAACAAACATTGCTTAAATGTAGAAATACTGTTATGATATACGTAAGGACAGAAAAAAACATAAGGCTTTAGAAGCATCTGTGAAAACCTTGATTATGTTTATGTTACAGAATAAGGATAAGATCTGAAAAAAAAATGAAAAGAAAGAAAGTCATTATCACTACATCACTACTAAAATGTAATGGACTGGTTATAATGTGCCAGGGACTGTGCTAAGTACTTTATGTAGATTTTTAAAGAATCATTTCAGATAGATATTATTTTTCCCTGTTTTACAAAACCTGAACTGAACTGATGATATGTAACTCACATGTGAAGCTGGAATTACAGACCTCAGGGATCTTAATTTCTCATCATCCTACACTGAAATGGGATCAGGATTATACACAGGTTCCCAAAGTGGGCAATACCACCCATTGCGGGGCTTTGGGGGCACATGAATAAAATAATAGTGTTATGGTTTGAGATGATATGGTTTTGGGGAAACTGTCCTCGAGGACCCTTATTAGGGTTCCAGACACAATTTCCCTCAAAACACACACAAAAAAACAAAAAACAGAAAAACCGCTGGTTCTTGTCCTGAGCTAAGGGTAAATACACATTAGCCCGGACTCTTGCTGAAGATCTAAAGAAATTTATTAAAAAGAAAGAAATACAGAAGACAGTTAAAGCCCCATGCCATTCAGAAATGGCATGGGGGTGGGGGAGGCGGATTGGAACGAATTCACCCAAAGATACATCACGTGGACCGGACTTTTTATACATGACACCCTCCATCTTGTTCACGTAATTCTGATGTAGTAAACATCCCTGTAAGGTTCCTCTCCGGCAAGGTGTCTCCTTTCACGCAGGTCAAGCCCTCCTCCCATCCTAGCTAGATTATCCAATTATTATGTAAACCTGTCTTTAGAATGAAGATGAGGAAGTCCTAGTTCCCTGCTCCTATAGACTTGCTAATTACTTTTAGCTAAGTCAATCTAAGTTTTAATAGCTGTTTGCTTCCTGACTGAAACCAAGTCTTTCTTTCCCCAGGTCTGCCGCCAGTTTTACACAATTATTTTTGAAATATATCTATTAATAATCTGAGCTTTCTCAAATCTTCCTAGGCCATTCCCAATACTGGTACAAATAGGACTCAAATTTACCACCACATATCTTTAGAGAAGGTGAATTTCTAATAGGATGCTGAGTAATTATTTTCCTTCTTCCTGAAAAAGGAGGGGAAAGGCAAAATAGTTTGGGAATTTCTAGAAAATAATGAAAGAGAAATAAATAGAAGGAAAAAATAAACTGATCAATAGTAACAAATGCCACTGAAGTATTCAGGATAAAAACTCATGTTGCAGAATAAGAAAGAATAATGTGGACATGATCATTATAGACTGCTTGGCTTTCAAGGAAGTTCAAGGTTCCTCTGCCCTACTACCACCATTCACTTATCTCTGATAATAAGAGGGGAGTAATTATCTTAACTAGTCAAACTGCAGGACATTTTTTGAGTCATTCTCAAAGACTGAAGCTTTTAATAGGTGGGTTAAAGATCTAGCAGAGCTGGGTGTGGTGGTGCAGGCCTGTAATTCCAGCATTTAGGAGGCTGAGATAGGAGGATCAAGATTCAAGGACAGCCTCAGCTACTTAGTGAGGCCCTTTGCAACTCAGTGAGACCCTGTTTCAAAATAAAGAATAAAAAATAGGGTTGAGGGTGTAGTCAGAGGTAGAATGCCCCTGGGTTCCATCCCCAGTAACACACACACACACACACACACACACACACACACACACACACACACATCTAGTAGCATAAAATATATAGCATTATAGCATCCCTTAATTCCTTTATTTGAAAACCATCACATACTCATTGTTTTGGCTTCTGTCTTCTAAGCCTACTTCATTCCTATCTATTCCAAAAACCCTATCCTTCAGCTTTTCCTATACGTTTTGAAATCTCAAAATTCTTTCAGCAAATTCCCTTAAGTTAGCCAGAATTTTTAATATATTTATCAATTCACACAAAATACCATGTCTTTAATAGTAAAAGAAAGCATGTAAATATACATAGGAGGAGTGAGATGAGGAAAGAATATTTCTCTTAAAAATATAATAAAACAATGACTATTTTCCTTATTTGAGCCCTTATTTCTTTAGTCTTTGCAAGCCTACATCAATTAATTAATGTTTGGGTGCAAGCACATGACTCAGTGTCTTGTATAAAAACAAAAAATGACATGTAAAATGGACACTGTGCTCAAGTTTTTCTTAGTCTTCTCCAGTACCTTCACTTCACAGTGATCCCTGACATCTTTGGCCGCCATACCACTTAGCTTATTAGCTATCAACATCTTCACATTTTGTCAGTTAACCACATAGCCACCTTAGTATAACAATATTTTAAATGTATGCACAAACACTTTAGTAAGGTAAGTTTCTTCTCCATAGAACAAAATTTCCTTGAAAGCTTGTACTTGTCAAATATATTTTAAGTCTCTGGGCCTCTCTACATTTTATATATACATATATACATATACATATACATACATACATACATACATACATACACATATATATATGTATACATATATACCCCCTAAAATATAAATAACTAGAATGGGAAGTACTGCAAATGCAGAGTTTCCAAATTTATACACTACTAGTACTTATCTCAGGGCCTAGTATTGATAGATAATAGGTACTCAATAATATTTACTAAATTCAAAATTAATGGCAGTTACTAGATATATAAATGTTTAAGTAGACAAAGTATTTCCTGTTTTTTCCTCAAACCGAATTTCTATCTATATCTGATTTATAAGTAGAATTGAGACAATATGTCTTCTGAGAGACAGAAAGTTCCTTTAATTCATATTATTGAGTAACTAAATAGGAAAAGGATGGTTGCCAATCCCACATACATAATTTATTAGTGTCTGGCTTCAAAAAGAGTTAAAGTGGAAATATAATCGGATGATAGAGAATGCTTTAAAATACTGCTATCTCCTGAGTAAATTTAGCAAAATAGGAAAATCTTTGTGTAAGGGGAGGGTAGCATACTAAATTATTTCAGCCTGGCACAGATAAGATGACAAATAAATGCTAATGTTGACTCAGTTTCTTAAAGTATAAAATTTGGAGGATTAAAATTTAGAATTTTAACAATAAACAAAAAATGTGTTAAGCAGAAAGGTAATGGGCATATAATATCAATTCATTTTTTCCATAAATCAGTAAACCATCTTTATGTATAATATGTGTGTGTGTGTGTGTGTGTGTGTGTGTGTGTGGTGTGTGGTGTGTGTGTGTGTGGTGTGTGTGTGTTGCTGAAGATTGAACCCAGGAACATTCTACCTCTGAGTTACACACCCAGCCCTATTTTTTATTGTGAAACCGGGTCTCACTAAGTTGTAAAGTGCCTCACTAAGTAGATGAGGCTGGCCATGAACCTGGATCCTCCTGATTCAGCCTCCCAAGTACTCAGAATACAAGTGTGCACCAACCATGACCACTCCTGGCTCAGTGGTCTTTGAATTAGTTACTTGTACCACAAGAAGCAGCACAATGAAGTAAAATGTTAAGTTAATGGAAAGCTAAACAGTCCTATATGGCTGCTCCTGGACAAATTATTTAACCTTGTCAAACCTCAAATTTCTTAAGAAGAATACTACCTACTTTCAAGGTTTTCACAAAAACCAAATTTGAAAATGCATATAAAGTATGTGGCATTATCTCTGACATACAAATTGGCAATTAATAACTCTTAACCATTAGGGTAGTAAGTAAAATCTCAAAAATAATGGAGTTATAAAATTCTTTGAAAGAAATCTAATTTCATACTTCATAGGCTTGGGCAATCATTTAATTAATATTGTTTATTTCTACAGATGGCAAGTATAATCTCAAAAATAATGTTGCAGTTACAGAGTAAGATTCTTTGAAAGAAATTTAACTTTATGGTTTAAGGCTCGGGTGATCATTCAATTAAATTAATATTGTGTATTACCTATATGTTAAGCATTAATAGAATCTGCATTTGGGGATTTTCACTTTTATTTACTAATTATACCTGTTATGAGATAGGATGATGATTTAATATATCTATAAAATATGCAATGATCAAATCTAGATTATTGGCATTTCTATATTCTAATCATTTCTTTTTGTTTAGAGCCTTCACACACCTCTATTTTCAGGTCATAAAATATATAGCACATTGTTGTAAACTATATAATTACCCTACTATGCTCTAGCACACTACAATTTATTTCTCTTATCTAACTGTATTTTCTAGAAGATAATGTTAAATAAAATAAGGCAGACGCAGAAAGAAAATATGTTCTCACCCATCTGTAGAAGGTAAGAAAGCTAATCTTAAAAAAAAAAAAAGAGTAGAATAGTGATTATTAAAGGACAGAAAGGGGAGGGGGCAGGGATAAGAGAAAAGTTGCCTAACAAGAACCTCTGCTTGATGCCCTTTTATTGCATTTTAAAATTATATGCTTAGTTGGTTGGTGAATGTCTTTCTGCTCTTCCAATCTCTAAGTACCATGGAAGCAGAAATATTTATTTTGCTCACGGCTGTATCTCCACTGTCACTTATTAGGGAGCTAAATAAATAGTGACCACCTGAATGAAAGCAATGAAGGCTAAATGTCATATTCATCTTCCCCATATCCAGTACCTTTTATGTCCATGTCATAGGCATCATGAAATTAAAAAGGTGACTTGCTAAAGATCACAGCTTATAAAAGTACATAAACTTATAAATAAATGGAAGGATTGATATCCAAACATTGGTCTCCTTCCAATGTACCACACTGAATAGGAAAAGAAGAAGTGATGCCATGGCAGGAAAAAAGAAGTAATTTTCAGCTTTACTGGCAAAAATGATTATTTACAAATATACCAGAAATTGATTTAAAAATAATACTCCTCTAAAGAAACTTTATTATTGCAGCCTTATATATTTTTACTAGAGGAAGAGAGCCCATAGAGAGGAAAAAAGCCCTCAGTAGGATTGAGATTTTCACACTTCTTTATTCTACCAGTCAGGAGCAATTATCCCTAAGTTTACAATCCTCACTGCCTATCTCTACAGTAATATAAAGTATTGACTAAGAATGCTCATTTGTTAGGAAACTACTCATTCAGTACTCACTACATATTCCACATGCAGTAAAAAACAAAGACAGAAAACAAGCCCTTTCTCAAAATACTGTGTCCATCTTAGGATACTTTGTCCCTTCTGTGTTCTCTGCATATATTTTTCAGTTTCTACAGAAACAATCTGTTCTTTAGAATATTTCTAGACCCAAAGTAGAAGTTATTTCTAGCCATATGTCATTATAACTGAATCAGATTAAAACAAAACAATGTGGAAGTCTCATATAATTCAATATAATAAAATTTTACAAGTGAAATGTTTTCAGTGTCACCTCATAACAATTAAAGAAATGATGATTTGGGGGGCACTCGTCCGTCTTGGCACAAATAACTAATGCTGGTAGGCCCTCATCCATATTTTGGAAGTGGAGACCAAAATGAGCATCCACGAAAATTAGGATGAAAAGCACAATCTGGAAGCAAAAAGTATGGGGTTCTGAACATTGCCCAGACATTGTTAGCATCAATCAAGCTTTGGACGTTAGGTAGCCAACTAAATTTAGAACTTGGACTGAATGAATGTGTTAGATGCTAGATA
This sequence comes from Muscardinus avellanarius, assembly GCF_963383645.1. Taxonomy (NCBI): domain Eukaryota; kingdom Metazoa; phylum Chordata; class Mammalia; order Rodentia; family Gliridae; genus Muscardinus; species Muscardinus avellanarius. Next base: position 86,273,615 of record NC_137786.1, on the reverse strand, counting down.
AAGAATGCTGTTTTTATTAGGCATACTTCAGAATTTGGCTGTTCTCATAGAACATGATAGGAATCATCCAAGAGAATATTACTGAAAAAGCTGCATTCTTCCAAGTTTTACAGCAATTAAGATAGAAAATCAATGGCAATAAATATTTGTGTATAAAATTATACATAAGGTCCAAACAAGACACACAACAAAACAATTGTCATCCTACTCATAACTTATAAGAAATATAACAGGGTACTCTGAATCTTTGTAGGAATTGTACAAAAAAGCATTAAATAACAGTTATATACGGAGAAAAATAATTTGTTTCAATTTTCTTTCAATCTTTCTTTATATCAAGAAGAAAGTCTCAATTTGGAAAATCATAAGCCTTTCACACCTGCTGAATATTTTCTTTTCTGTGTGTCTGGTATTACGGATTGAACCCAGGGGCATTCTATCTCTGAGCTATACCCTCAGCCCTATTCTGTATTTTGAACAAGGGTTGTGTTGCAGATGGCCTCACTAAGTAGCTGAGGCTGACTGAGAATCTGAGATCTTGCTGTATCAGCCTCCCAAGTACTAGGATTACAATCCTATGCTACAATGTCCGGCAACATTTTCTAACTTCCCTTGTAACACAAAGTGGGCCTGGATTTGTTAGCCTTTGTGAATCAATAATATGTTGCTCAATTATATTGCTTATACTAATGGCTCCAAATACTTTGAATTCCTTTACATTCTTAAAAATTATTCAAAGCCACATGTTATGATGCACACTTATAATCTCAGAATTTGGAAGACTGAGAAAGGAGGATCACAAACTGACACCCAGATTCAGCAAGTAGTGACTCTCATCAACCTATTGAGACACTGTTTCAAAATAAAAATAAAATAGGGCTGGGGAATAGCATGGAGGTAGAATATCCCTGAGCTGAATCCCCAGTATAAAAAGAAAAAAAAAAAAATTCAGGGAGGTCATCAAACTTCTATTTATGTGGATTATATACATCAATGTTTAACATGCTAATTAAACCTAAGAAAACTTATTGATTTTAAATAACATAATAAATTAAAACTTGCCCCCCCCAAAAAATAGTAAAAACATTGGCACTGATTTAGTTTCTTTTTTTTTTCCCTATACCCCTTTAGTAACTTTGGCCTAAAATGGTCAAATTAAATGAAAAAAAAAAAAGTAGCTAAAAATAGAAAAGAGCTAGATTTTCCTATTTGCTTCTACATCCGATCATTTGCAATGTGTTGCTTGGTTGATGGGACAAGAGAAACCCAGCTCCATATAAATATAATGTTGAAAAAGGTCAGTGTGTTGAAAAAGGCAAAAGTGGCTAATCTTTTACTACTACACCAAAACTTGACAAGACATAGTTTCTTAATGTCAGCTGCAAAGTAAAATCTGAGATTCCAATGAATATTTTGTAGTTTAAAAATTTGTAAACAAATGTATTATTTGAAAAAATGTTTTAATACTATAGGTTTCCAGAAGATGTCTCAAAGAAACCCAAATCCCCAAGGTTCCCTAGACCACATGTCCAGAAACATTGGCTTAGACCCTTTTAATCAGTCTATTAAGACAAATGATATTATTTTTCCATTCACAATAATAATGACTTTTTAAAAAGCAAATTTGGGGTTTAAATAATTAAAAAATAGTAGGGAGTATTAGAAATACCAGGGGGACTCCAGATAATAGAGGGGAAACCTCAGCAAAGCTAGAATGGAAGGAGAGAAAGAAGGCTGAGGTTAATTAATGGAGGAGCTACCTCCGAATACGTGTAAAAGTATGAATATAGCATGGTTAACCTGGACACTCATTGTTGGAAGGGGAAAGGGAAAGGGGAAGGAAGAGGGCACCAAGCACAGTCTGAATGTATGCCATTTTCAATATGTTCCACATAAAAATAAAAAATTAAATTAAAAAATAACAAAAATAAATTATTTTATTTGAATAACTAAAAAATAGAATACTAAATAACGATAAAGGATAAATAATTATGGAAAATATGTGAAGCAGTTTGGAAAACAATCCTGCAAATTCACCTCTACTCTTATTTTATAAAGGAAGAAACTACCAAACAGCTTTTCCATAGCACTTCTCTTGGCTTGCCTCTATATGTCCTCTTCAGAAAGGTTGTTCCCAGTTAGTTGGGTACAATTTAATTACTTAGGTACTGATTAAGACAATTCCAAGACATACTAATTGTTATGGGAGAACTTTTTTTCTAAATTTCATAAAAATAAAATATTGATCTGGACATGGTGGCATGACTGCAATCCCAGTACTTGGGAGGCTGAGACTGGAGGGTTGCAGACTCCAGGCCAGCCTCACAATTTAAAGATAAAAAATAAATGTATTTGTTTGTTTTTAAAGGCTTGAGGGCTTGGTTCGAAGGTACAATGCCCCTAGGTTCAATCTCCACTAGAGAAAACAAAAATAAAATATTCACTCTAAGGCCCTTTGCACTACTATTAACACAGTGGTGAAGGAAAACACTGAGTTACAAATAGGCATCCTTCTCTAAAGGAGTTTGTATTCTGATAGGCAAATTTTTCACAGACTACACAAAAATGGTGTGTGTAGGGAGGAGAATTACAAGATAGTGTGATCGAACTTCAAGGGAATATGAGATTGCTTCCATTTCGGGGAGAGGGTGTCCTTTGAAGCTGAGGCAGGACTTAAGACAAGATGATGAGATCTGGGGCGGGGGGGGGGGTGGTAATTTACAAAGAGGCAGCAAAGACTTATGGGTTATCTCTCCCCAAAGGTAATACAGGCCTTTGAGACAATTCACCGCACATTCTCTCTTGGGTAGGGAACCCAGATGCTGGGGTTGGGGAGGGAGCAAGGCTGGGTCACAGAAATCGGCTTTGCTTAAGGAGGTCAGTGGTCAGCCCACGTCAGGCCAGCCGCGGGGTTGCCCCTGGAGGCTTCGCCTCACCTGACGGTCCTGACCACGAAGTACACCAGCACCGTGCTGCTCACCACCATCAACACCGTCAGCGCCCGCTGGGTCATGGGCTTGTCGCTGGGGTTGGGGCTCACGGCGAGACCGCCACCCACGGATCCTTCAATGGCGTTCCCTCCGTGCTCCTCCGCCTCACGGCCCGCCCCGGGGCTACTGCCATTGCCGCCGTCAGAACCCCGCGGCCGCGCGGCTTCGGCCTGAGCGTGGCCGGCCGGCTGGGCTGCGGTGGGCCCGGGCGGCAGCGGCGACAGGGTCCGCGGGCCAGGGTCAGGCGGTCCGGGCCCCGGCGCGGCCTCTGCCGCCTGCAGCGGCGCCGCCGGGGACCAGCTCAGCGCCGGCAGCAGCAGAAGCGCCGGGACCAGGAGGCAGCGGAGATGGCAACAGCCGCGCGAAGCCTCCATCGTCCGGACCTCGATCTCACCACGCCCAAGCCGCAGGGCCCGTCGCCCAGGCTGCAGGAGGAACCATGGGCGCGCTGGGGAGTGGGGTGGGCACCAGATGCTGGGCAGAGGCCCGGGGACGGCAGGTGGCAGAGACGCCGGCGGCGGCAGCGGCAGCTGCCTGGAGAACCGGAAGTTCGTACATCTCAGCAGCCACTGCTGTTACGGACGCTTTCGGTTGCTAATATGTAGGGGTGGGGGCGCACTCAGTGACGTCAACACTCGGGGCCAAATACGCATGCGCAATGGCGCATGAAGACCTGATGCTTGCAGAGGGTTTGCTATTTGACTACTGTACTTAATAAAGGAATGGATAGGGTGGGTAACAAGAAAAAAGACAAAAAAGAAAGAAAAAAAAAAGGAAAAAAGAAAAGAAACAAAAAAACAAAAACAAAAACAAAAAAACAGCTGTGCACAAACCTTGAAAGACGAAAAACATAATTACTTGCTACAAAACTGAAAAAAGACTTCAAATTAATAAAGGTGGACTTACGTTTCCTTGGCTTGGCAATACACCTTAAACAGACCTTTTTTCCTTACTTCATGGCTCCCAGATTTCATTAGAACATCTATTTTAGAAGATGCAAAATTGTAGAATTTCACTGCTCCTTTGAAATATCAATCTCTTTAAAAGTTTCTGCTCCTTTTCAAAATCTGGAAATATCCTTTTTGAAATGAAATGACAAGGAAGAAAGTGCCCCAGTCTCCTAGTTTGTGGGCAGATGGGAGCCTTGAAAAACTACCTCCTGCCTTAAAAATAGGAGAAATTGTAGTTTTCTTTTTGGTAAAGAAAATTAGCAAATCCCTGTAGCCTAAGATCTGATCAACCAAGATCTTAAAAGCTTTCTTGTTCTTTGTTTCTTTGACAGAAATGGAGCTCAAATTAAGATCTTGTCTCTCTCCTCTAGTGCAGTAGTCTGCCTGTTACCTTTGCCATCCTGTCACTGAAGTTTGTTCAGTGATATAGAATGAATCTGAGCAGAAATCAGAAAGAAAACATCTGATTTGGATCATTTAATGTTTAAGTTCTTAAAAGTTTACTTGAAGCCGGGCATCATGGTGTGCACCACTACATGGGACCTGAGACCTCAGCAATTCAGCAAGAAATTCAGCAACTAAACAGACCCTGTTCTAAACACACACACACACACACACACACACACACACACACACACACACACACACACACACACTATATCTATCTATCTATCTATCTATCTATAATCAGGGCTATAGCTCAGAAGTAGAATGCCCCTATGTCCAATACACAGGACCACATTTGTTCAACATGTTGTTTAGAGTTTCTACTCTTTCCGTACATTTTGAGTATTTTCGATAGTGAATAAATACGACTTACTCCCTACTTTCACAAAGTGAAAGGTAACAATAGTGTTCACATTAATGTTGAATTCTGAAACATTTATTTTGGAAATGAAAAGTACAAGATCCATAGTATAAACTTTTTAGAGGACTTTTAAGTAGTTCTGTGATAGTATAATGAAGCAACTATTCTTAAAAATTGATATGTAAAAACTTTGACTTAAGAGTTTCAAGAAAGTCAGATATCAGTAAGGAAGATAAATACAAAGACAGTCATAGTAATAACAGAGCCACTCGTTTCAAAGTCCTAAGTAGAAATAGCTTCAAAGAAATCAGAGAAAAAAAATATTGCACACTGAACAATAACACAAATGAAGAAGTGATTTTCATACAAGACAGTGGACAACAGAAAACAATGCGGTAACATCTTCAGACTGCTAAAACAAAACAAAATCTATCAATTTTGAATTATTTTGCCAATAAAATCAACATCAGAAAAGGATGGTAAAAAAGACATTTACAGGCAAATGAAAGCCAAAGAAATTCATTTCTAGACTAGACTGTGTTACAAGAAATAAGTTTTTTGTCAGGCTAAATGAAAGGATAAGAACTTCAGTTTGCAGGGAGAAACTAGAAAATGGAAATAGAAAATTATTGTGTAAGTTAATACATCTTTTTGTCCTCTTCCAATTTATTAAAAGCAATAAAATGTCTTGTAAAATAATAGTAACATTTTAATGCATTTAAAAAATTAAATATGATAACAACATAAAGGTAAAGGTCATAGAAGTGCAGGGAATGGTAGTATACTATTGCACATTTTTTAAATATAACATGCAAGGAGGGAAGTTTGAAATGATAGGAATGAAAAGGAAGATGCTTAAAATCACTATTATAATATAATGCAAGACTATTAAATTTGTGAACTGTTAGGTGGGGAATGAAAAATGTGAAGTGAGTTTTGGACAGGAGGGAGATTAAAATATTGAGTGCAGTTTAAAGTGGTACAATATTGAAGGTAAAACTTACTCATTGTTAAATTAAAAGATATTGTTAATTTTCTAGCAATCAGTAAATATAATGAGAAGAGATATCTATAAAAATGATACTATAAAAAGGCTTTTTTAACACTTTGGTAAAATTAAAGGATGAGGAAACGGCAGGGTGTAGAATGTGTTTCCCTGTAATCCCAATACTTGGAAGGCTGAGACAGAAGGATCACAAGTTCAAGACCTGCCTGGACAACTTTGTGTGACCCTGTCTCAACATAAGTGGGACTTGGGTATAGCTCAGAGGTACCCCCTGTACCTAGTACTGCAAAAATCAAAAAGAAATGAACAGTATTACCCCCAAACTGCTAATATTTGCAAAGTGTATGCATAGAATTTACCTTTGTTTGATACATTGATAAAAGTATAATCCCAAAGTATTATAATACCCACTTGTATTATAAAATGTTCTACCAAATTGTCTTGTACCTAGATTTTCACAAGTGATTACATCTTTCTCTTTATCCCATCCTCTTTGCCAGTATGTTGACAAAATCATCCCTTAGGTATGTATGGTGGATACCTTAGCAGTAACATCACAACTCTCACAATGGAATTTATTCAATATGGCTGCTCTAAGTGAAAGAGTTTCCTGGCTACTTTTATGTTTGTACATCGGGAATTGAAATAAAAGAAGACAAGAGAAGAAGGTAAATGCAAATATAATCAACTGGATAGTGACGGTGCTACTTAAAAGCAAAAGGGGTTATTTTCCGTCAGATTTGTCATACAAGAATAAAAGGCATAATTTGCTTTTCTCAAAACAAGACAAATCTGTATGTTAATCATTTTTGAATTGCAAATAAAACAATAAAAATAAGATACACCATATAGTCAACAATTCAGGCAAATTAAAATATATGCATAACATGTAGGACTCAGGAACTTACAAACTTCTGTAGAATTTTTTGAAAACAGGAATTTGTATCTATCTTTGATATCTAGGAGAATTGTCTGGAATATGGTGGATGTTCAATAACATCTGGTTAATGTACAGACTCAATAAGAAAGTTAAATTTCTAAATTTGAGTTTTTAATAATATTTCTAGTATGTAGATATTTATTTGTTTATTCATTTATTTAATTATATTGCAATACTGGGTATGCAACCCAGAGGCATTCTACCTCTGAGCTACACCCTCAGCCCTATTTTTTAATCATTTATTTTGAAACAGGATCTCACTGAGTTGCAAAGGGCCTCACTAAATAACTGAGGCTATCTGAGAACCATGATTCTCCTGTCTCAGCCTCCCAAATGCTGGGACTACAAGCATGTGCCACCGTGCCTGGCTTTCTGGTTTGTAAATAATATGTAAGTTTTTTATTTCTCTTATTCATTTTTACAAATCCTTGAATATTAAAAAACATAGAAAGATATAATGTAAATCATTCAAGTTAATAAACTTCCATATTTAAAATAGAATTAAGACTAAATAGAATTTTGTGTATTTGTAGAAACATTCAGATCCTATAATGAACCATAAATGAAATACATAATACCCTAAACTTAATTTAAGAGAAAAGGAAGGTATAGATTTTGTATGATTTTTTTGGTACAAGTTACTAAAATCCAGGACTAAACACAAATAATATTTTATTTTAATTTTAATTTTGATGTATTGAGTCCAGAGGTATTTTACCTCTAACCTACACTCCCAGCCCAGTTTTTTTTTTAAATTTTTATATGGAAACAGGATCTCACTAGGTTACTGAGAGCCTTGCTAAATTTCCTAGGCTGTCACAGAACTTGCTATCCTCCTGTCTCGACCTCCCAAGCACTGTGATTACAAGTGTGCACCACCACACTTGGCTTAATCATCTATTTTGTGTGTGTGTGTGTGTGTGTGTGTGTGTGTGTGTGTGTGTGTGGTACTGGGGTTTCTGGAAACCCTTCTACCTCCAGGATACACTCCTAGACCTATTTTTATACTTTTTTTTTAAATTTGGAAACAGGATCTCCTAAGCCTCTGAGGCTGGCTTTCAACCTGCGGGATCCTCCTGTCTCCGCCACCATGCCCGGCTTAATCGTCTAATTTTTAAAACTGGATTCTTTTAGACCTCGTGAAAATGAGAAGAAAGACCAGTAGAGCAGTGGAAGTGGAACTGAGGAAGGGTAAAAAAAGGGAATATGTAGAGAAGAAAGCAGACCAAATAATTATATGCGCATATATGAATGTCACTATGATGCATACTTGCAATGCACCAATGAAAGATTAATCAAAACTGAGCCCTTTAGACTACACAATTTTTTAAATCTTACACTAATATACCTCAGAAAACAACTGAATAACAAAAATTTACTTCCTGGTTTTCATAACAGGTTTATTTAATTATTTGTTTATTTATGCAGTAATAGGAATGGAAACCAGGGGCATTCTATTTCTGAACAACACTCAGTCCTATTTTCTTATTCTTTATTTTTGAAACAGGGTCTCACTGAGTTGCGAGAGGCCTCACTAATAGCTTAGGCTGTCCTAGAACCGTGATCCTCTAGTCTCAGCCTCCCAAATACTGGGATTACAAACATGTACCACCAACCAGGACAATAAGAGTTTTAGATTAAAAATAAATTGCAACTTTTTTTTTTTTTTGGTGGTACTGGGGTTGGAACCCTTCTACCTCCAGGCTACACTCCCAGACCTATTTTATATTTTTTTATTTGGAAAGAGGGTCTCTTAAACCAGTGAGGCTGGCTTCAGACCTACGCGATCCTCCTGTCTCTGCCTCCCAAGCGTGGGGATTACAAGTGTGTGCCACCTTGCCCGGCAAACTGCAACTCTTTTTAGTAAGAAAAACAAATGGTTTTTCCTTTTAAATTAAGTTAACTTATAAGAACAAATGGGAGCTATGTTACTGTATAGGAAAAGATTAAAATTTTACAAAAACCAAATTAAAATAAATGATTATCCTCCATCACAACATGCATTTTATCTCCTCTACTTATTTAATAAGTAGATTATACATAAAACTAAACACATGTAATCTGCACTAGTTAGCTTTAACTGTATAACTGGAATGTTATTTGGATTAAAATTAACTTATATTTGTTTAACTCTTTTAAAATATATAGTAATAAAATAATGTATAATCTCACATATGAAAAATGTAAAAAATCAATGATAGCATAATTAATGTGAAAACAATAAATATATTGCTAGAAGAATATAAGATCTTAATTTTATTTGGTTCAGTTAAAATTCTAAATGTGTATTTAAACATTGTTTAAAGAGAAAAATGTTAAGGTATAAGATGAACATGTTCTGGAGACCTGATTTACAACATGGCGATTCCAGTAAGTAATATTATATTGTATGTCTTAAATTTGCTAGGAGAGTAGATCTTAAATATTCTTACCTCACACACACAGGCACACACAAGAGGGTGTCTATGGTGATATTCTAATTAATTAGAATTGGTCACCTCAATGTGTCTATCAAAAGATCACATTGTACACAATAAGTTTGTAATTTTTTTTTTGTCAATTCTTAAAGCTGAGAAAAAAAGTTCTGAATGCCTACTTCTGTAGAGCTCTTCTATACTGGCTAACCAGGAAATTCTTATACTACCTTGTACAAAATTAATACTCTCACACAAGTGAGATTTTAATATTTGTAAAATCCTCAACTTTTAAGTTTAAGTTTAAAATTAAAAGATAAATTGTTTCAAGTGAGAATCCTACAAAAATGCCCATGGGATTAAAGGTAGCATTACTTTAGTGTTAATCAAGACATTTCAACCTTTTAGAGAAAACTACTAAGTTTGTTTTGTAAAGTAGAGTGGAGTAAAGATCTTTTCATGAAGGAAAAATAATTTTTTTTCCAGAAATGTTATTATTAAAGAGTCCTAGTGAGGGAGAAAATATTTTCTTATGGAAATTTTAATCTTTTTCAGGAAGAGAATCTTTCAGATTTCTACTTTGGAATGACAAATCTTGAATGTCAACAAATCTTAGTTGCTTGGCATATTCAAAATATGGTAAAAAAATAAGGCATTCATCTCAGGTCACAACAGAATAATCTTTATAAGCTACAAAATGCATAGCTAATGAATATATAGGGAACATTTTAGGGTCAGATGCTAGAGTACTCTGTGGTAAAGTCAAATTTCTTATAAAGGTCCAGTGTGATGGTGCATGCTTGTAATCCTAGTACTTGGGAGGCTGAGACAAAAAGATTGCGGATTTGCACCCAGCATCAGCTATTTTGTGAAGCCCTCTGAAACTTAGTGAGATCCTGTTTAAAATTTAAGAATAAAAATAATAGGGCTGGAGTTGTAGCTCAGAGGTAGAATGCTCCCAGGTTAAATCTTTAATACCAAAAAGAAAAAGAAAAATTCTTATAAAGGAAATTTATAAAGGGTGCCAGAAAAAACAAATAACAGTTGTACCTACAAATTTAATTTATTTAAAAAAATGAATAAAGGAAAAGTATATATACTGATCTGAGCAACACAGAGTATGAGTCAAAAAAAATTCTTTTACTAAACTAATAGGAAAAAAATAAAACCTAGAGCAGACATAGGTACAATAGGATAGAGGGCTCAAAAGCCTGCTAACAACCCTGGACCCCAGGTATCCTCAAGGGGAGAACGTTTCAATGGGTGATTCTGACACAACCCAGAAACTTTCACTCTCTATGCCCTACCATCTTCAGGGAAAGAACAGGGATTTGAAACAACAATGTGTGTGTATGTGTGCGTGTGCGTGTGTGTGTGTTTCTTATATATTTTATATATTATATACACACATATATATTTATTATACATATTATGTGTGTGTGTATATATATATATATATATATATATATATTTCTGTAGTGTATGTTTCCTAATTAGCTATTGTCTACTAATGACTCTTGCTCAAATTTTATTTCTTTAACTCTGCAAATTTGCAATCACTCTCACTGCTATCATCCAAAGACCTAATCATGTAACTTTAGGAAGGGAGAATTATTTTGCTGATGTTTTTCTTGGGGATTTTGGGGTTGGGTTCTTTGGGTATGGTGACAGCAGAAAGCTGGGAGGAGAGTGCACAGGCTCTGTGCCATACATCATGGAGTTTGGAAGCAAGAGAAAGTGAGCCGTGATGGGGTGTGTCTATACAGTGCCTAAGGAGATTCAGCCTCAGCGGCCTACGGCCTAAGGCAAAACTTTAAGTAAAGTGATTCAGCAAAAAAGGGTCAAGATGGCGCCTGGAGGAAGCTAGGAAGGCGTGGTTTCCCCATTCATTATGGGTGGGGAGACTGAGAGGTTTTTCCCTTTCTACCTTTAAAGGAGCTTTCCGCACACATGAATGGCTCATGTACTGGCCTGGGATTGGCTGTAAACTGCGTGCTAGTGATCTTTATCCCAGATAGGCTAGGCTATTTCTCATGGATATTCCTCTCGTGGCTTGGTACAATATAAAGGATGGCTTGGAGAGAAATAAATGAGATCTCTCTTGACTTGACTCCCGGCTCGTGGGTTTGTGTTCGAGTCGTCGGTACTCATCATCTCGCCAAGCCCCGTCAGCTGTCGGGCCGGATTCCCGACAGAGCCGGTGAGGGAAAGCAAAGACACAGGCACCGTCCCCATGCCCATGCCCCTAGGGACACACTCCAGCCACACCCCGCCACCCTGGGTTTATACCCAGCTAAATCCATCATCATTGATGAAATTACAGCTCTCATGACATAACTATATCAATTCTGAGCTTAATACATACGCTTTTTAGAGGGTGCTCTATATTTAGCCCTGACAGTGTCTATCTATGTAATAAACTTAGGTCAGACACATCTTTTCTGATAATTCTTTATGCAATGTTTAAATTCAAAGGTAATATTTAAGTTTTTACCACTGACAAACTGTTCAGGAAGGCACAGTTTCTGTGAGAGAATTCAGTCAAGATAAATATATTTCCTTATTTTCCTCTCTTATATAAATTTTATTTTCAGAATAGAGAATCTGAAAATGCTTTGTGGTAGTAGGCTGGGGGCTGGGGAACCTCAAGCAAACAAATAATAGGGTTGCATAATTTCACTGTGTTAGTCAACCTTGTATCACTCTGACAAAAATACCTGCAAGAACAGTGTAGAAAAAGAAAGGCATATTTGGTCTGTCTTAGACTTTATTCCATGGTTGGATGTCTCCAAAGTAGAAACACCATGGCATCAGGCACAGAGGAAGAAGATTGCTCAACTCATAGTAGCCAGAAAACAGAGAGAAAGAAAAGACCAAGGATGTGTATAGTCCCCAAGGCTCTGCCTCTAGGTACCTACTTCCTCTAGCCACACTCCACCTGCTTAAAGTTGCCATTCAGCAAATCCATTGAAAGTTTCAACCCATCAATGGATTAATCTACTGATAGGGTTAAAACTCTCATTATTTTATTATTTTACTCTTGAACATTTTTGCATTGCCTGAGGTTTGAGGGAACATTTCATATTTAAACCATAATATCCTTCAATCTAATATATTTATACATTTCCATAATATTTCAAGCTGCAATAAAGTCAGCCTATAAATTTAAGAACAATATCCCTTGAACATTAAACAGAGATACAAAAATATTCACATAGTTGAAACTAAAAGGCATATTTTCAGTAAACAACCAAACAATTAATTGTATTTGAATTTTATGCTCTGAGGTTTATGTGATTGCTTTTCTAACTTCAGTATAACAGATTGGGAATCAAGCTTTCCTGAAGCATGAGAAATGGTTACTGTTATAGTGTGGGCCTGGAATATCCCTCATTTGTTGAAGACTTGTTTCCTAATGCACCAGTGTTCATAGTTGAGGCTTTGGGGAAGTGGTTGAATCATGCAAGTGTTGACCTAATTGGTTAAGTTAATCTATTGATGGATACACAGCTGAATGGACTATGGTTCTGGCAACTGTAGGAAAGGGTCTTAGTTGAAGGGAGTTGGTACTTGGAGGCATCCTGGGAAATGTATTTTGTCTCTACCCCTTTCCTCTATCTATTTCTACTTCTCAATCAACATAAAATAAGCAGTCTGTCTCTTCTTCTGTTCCCTATTATGATGTTCTGTTTCACCTATGGTGCCAAGTGACTATAGACTGAAACCACAAGTTAAAATAAATATTTCCTCCTTTAAGTTGATTTCATCAGGCATTTTGTCATAGCAATGAAAAGTGACTAACCTAGTAGCTATGAATTAGAACTTGTGACAAGAAGATTAAGCACCTAATTTTCTAAGGACAAATAAGAACAAATGGAGGTGAAACGCACTTCAGGGCTTATTTGAAGAAACTATGACCGCTGTCATTGTATGGACCCAAAGACATCCTTAAGAGTGGAGGAGGACACTTGATAGTGTTTGGTAAAGTCAAAGACTAGAAAAATATAAAATCGATATCTCTCATCTCTCTCTCTCTCTCTCTCTCTCTCTCTCTCTCTCTCTCTCTCTCCTCCTCTCTCTCTTCTCTCTCTCTCATTTATTTATTATTTTTTGCAGTACTAGAGATTGATCCCAGGGTCTTGTACTTGCTAGGCAAATGCATTACTGTTCAGGCCTTTTTTAAAAAAAAAATTTCAGCTCATTATGTTTATATAGAATAAAACATTTTCCCAAGCATGGAAATTTTCATAATTATTTTGGCAAAGACTGCTATGAAAGACAGGATTCTTAGCAGTATAATGCCATGTACCTACCAGCTGGACTTTGATGTCAAAGAAAGCTACATGAAGAATTTCTCTTGAGAAAATAAAACATTTATAGCTTGTAGCTTTCAAGCTTCTGCCTCACAGAAGGAACCTATACCACAAGTGAGTAGGTTATGTGACAATATCTACACTGAAATACTTACATATTATTAAAATTATCTAATTTTTATCTACAAACAAATTCAATTTTACTTTATATAAAACAAATTATAACATATGAGCTGCTTTTTTTCAATTACATAAATTACTTTGTGGTTGAGCTTTAGAGTTCTGATAAAGCTATTATCCTAAATCTCCAAGATGATTAAATAAAATTAATCAAATAATTATTTTATTCAATATATTTAATGCAGAGAAGTTAAATCAAAGCTTAAACTATGCCATAATTATTAAAATATTTTGAAAATAACCCTGCATTTGTAGTATGATTTGATTATATATCTTAAATGTGCATGTGTTAGAAACTTAATCCCCAAGTTTATGCACTGATGTATTTAGAATTGGAACTTCTGGAAATTGATTGGAATTAGATGAGCCATGAGGATTAGGCCCCCACAATGGAATTAGTGGCTTTTTAATAAGTGTTTTATACTACCAGACCCTACAAATGAAATGATTTATTTAAGAGAAAAATATTTTCATTATTATTGAAGAAAAAAATATTTTCATTTTATATAGCATTAAAGAGTTAATATCCATAATATATTTAAAAACTTCTATAAGTCAAGTGAAGCAAGTCATTTTAAAAAGTTTGAAGCAAATCTCACTATGGGTGTAAAAATAAATTAGCATGTTTACTGCTGCATGGCATACAATGACAAAATATTAGAAAAAATTAAGATATGCATCAAAGTGTCCATAGATATTTCAGAGTCAGAATATTTCACAATGGTAGACATATGAAGGGTCCACTTGTTTTATACCGCCTCTAATAGAGTATTTTCATTGTCTTCAATCATTATCTTTGTATGGCTGTGTAGTGTTACATACTTAATATTTTATCATATATATATATATATATATATATATTGGATTACTACTTTTTTTGCAGTACTGGGGATGTGACCCAGGGACATTATACCTCCAACTTCATTCCCAGCCCTATTTTGTATTCGTTATTTTGAAACACAGTCTCACTGACTTGCAAAGTGTCTTACTCAGTAATAGCTGAGGCTGTCCATGAATCCCAATCCTCCTGTCTCAGTCTCCCAAATGCTGGGATTACAAGCATGTGCCACCATGCCTGACTGGATTGCTACTGATGTTCAGAACATTTTTATATGCTTATTGATAATTTTATATACCTTTTTGGCCTAGATTCTGTTTCCATCTATTGCTATTTTTTCAATTTGATAGTTTTTCTTACGTAGTTATAGAAGTTCTTTATATATATTTGGATATGAATTCCTTCATAAAAGTAAAAATTGAAATTTTTTTTCTGGAGTATAACATTTTTAAAATATTTTAATGATATCTATTTATCACAGAAGTTCAAAGTTTCGATGCCCACCAACATTAATATCAACGTAAATAGAAATGAGAGCCAGACGTGGTGGCACACGCTTGTAATCCCTGTGCTTGGGAGGTGGAGACAGGAGGATCGTGCAGGTTTGAAGCCAGCCATGCTGGCTTAGGAGACCCTGTTTCAAAATTTAAAAAAAGTATAAAATAGGTCTGGGAGTGTAGCCCGGAAGTAGAATTGTTTCCAGGAACAAAATAAAAACAAAATAAAACAAAACAAAACACAAAAAAACCAGAAATGAGTATGTATCCACAAAATGACAAATAAAAATGGTCAGATTAGCTTTCTTCATAGTAGCTTAATGTAGAAACATCCCAAATGTCCATCATCAAGAGGATAGATAAAATAAATTTTATATATTCATACAAAAGAATGTCACATCATGAAAAAATATAGCTACATGCAAAAGCATAGATTGGTCTCACAACTTGAATGAGTTCATCTTTTCTACAACAGCACAAATGTGTCTATACTCAACAATAATGATGTGTTGAATTAAAAAGACAGAACAAGATGTGTAATGTTAAACTTAGTTTGAACACAATTCAACAAAAGGAAATATTATATTAATAGATGACAGAATAATTTCTACTATTTTCACCAAATGTGATAATAACTTGCACAGTTTTCAACTACTCAGTTAATTTCTTTTATGAAATCTTATTCATATTATGGCTAGAAAAATATTTTTCACATGCTAAATATAAACATTTTTCTACTACTGAAAAAAAAAAAAAGCCAGGCTGAAAAGGTTGAAAAGGTTTCTTATCATATGATTCCAAGTATTTTGCTTATTTTTTCTTTTTTCTTTCCTTTTTGGTAATACTTGGGAAATAACCCAGGGGCATTCTACCTCTGAGCTACACTCCCAGCTCTATTTTTTATTCTTTATTTTGAAACATGTTTTCACTGAGTTTCTAAGGGCCTCACTAAGTAGTAGCTGAGGCTGTCCACAAACTGCGATCCTCCTGTCTCAGTCTTGCAAATGCTGGGATTACAAGCGTGCACCACCATGCCTGGTTTATGACATTCTAGATAAGGCAAAGTCAAAGAGAACTTGAAAGCATCAGTGGCTTCCAGGAGTTAGAGCTGAAGGTGTGATGGATATATAGAACACAGAAGAGCTTAAGGGCAGTGAAGCTCTATATACTCTAGTGATAGATACCTGCCACTAAAACTTTGTCCCAGACCATAGAAGGTAAAAACCTCAAGAGTGAACCAAATTGTAAACTATGGACTTTATACAATCATGATGTGTTGACATATATTAATCACTTATAACAAATTAACCAGTTTTGTGGAGGATTTCAATAATGGATAAAGCTGTGTATGTGGGTACAGAGGCATATGGAAAACTTTGCCTGTTTTTGTTTTCATTTTGCTGTCAACCTTGAATTTCTAAAAAATAAAGTTAACTAAAGTGGGAGAAAACACATTAACAGGCATAGGAATGGAAATTGTGGTTGTAGATTACTTTTGAAGGTCTGAGTTAGAAGAAAAGAAAGAAGAAAATGCTGAAATATGTTTCTTTGTTAATTTTCTGAGTGGAGAGGACTAAGTATGTATGAAGACCAAGGTCCAAGTATTAATCAAGAGGTAGGTAAAGATCCGAGGATACTGGTTAAAGGGTTATACACACAGAGAGGACGCCAAAGAAGATCAGGAAAAAAAATATGTTAATTAAGGTTGCTATACCTCCTTTATATAAATGACTGCAAAGTTTTATGCTAAGACTATAAAGAAAAAGGTCTGCATCCAAATAAGAATTTGAATTTAGTCTCAACAGTTAGTTCTGCATCTTATATTCCCTCCATTCGCTGAACGTACATCCAAGTATGAGATATGCACATTACTTCTGAGACTCTGGCAAGTAGGAAAAAAAACACATAAAAAATTATTTTAAGTTTCTTATTTTGCTTTAGCTTTTTCTCTTTTATCATTTGTTATATCTCATCTACCTTTTATCTAACTATCCATCTTTCTAAAACATGCACATTTGACAAAATAATCTAATTTAACCTTCATGTAGAAAATATTATTTTATGAATGCAACCTATAGGAAAAATGATCCAGTGCCATAGGTCATAGAAATTAGCTATAAAACAATAGTTATGATATGCAATGTAGTTTGGTTTTGACATTCTTGACCAGAAAGGAGAGATAAATAGTAATTACTATGCCTGAGAAAGTTTGGCTTATCAACTAATAAAAATTATCTAAATAAGAAAAAATATAAACAAAATCATCAATCTTTCCCTTGGTTTGCTCAGTGGCCAACTACTTGTCATATAGAATTCATCAAGTGGAATAAAAATCCCAATTAAAGAACAAAGACAGCCATTAAGTACAGAAATGTTTGTGGAATCCTCCTCACTTAATTCCAGATCAATACTACTATTTTGCTCTATAGTATTAGGAGACACTTAAACGGTGATTGTATTGTTGAACATTTCAATTGTGAGTTTGTCCTTGCTGGTCCCTACGTTTTTCAATGTCATATGCAGGGTTAATTTGGAGTGTTTAAAGCAGCACTTACCAATGGTGAGCTATAGTAAACAGTTTCAATTCAGTAGTCATGTCATATTTGGTCAATAGCCAGAAAATGCCATTAGTAAGAAATGAAGCACCTATAAGAAGTGCCAAGTCAGTAAGAGAAACAAATCAAAGGGAGACAGAGTGACCTGTAATGAGCAGAGAAAAATCAATAAGGGGGAAAGAGAGCCTATCTCTTAAAATGAATGAAGAGACCAGTCAATATTTGAACTACATTTGTTCTACTCAAGTAGTTGCTTTGAGAAGGAAAACTGAACACAAGATATGCTGGATTTCTCTAATTCTCCCTGATCGTAAGCCTGTTTTAAATGTGTGTATTCATTATGCTTGATAATACATTGCAAAAATGTGAATTTCTATGCTATTAATTATGCTTAAACAGGCAAACCCAGAAGAGAGAGGCCTATATTGTGCCAATACTACCTCTACGATAGTAAGCCAAAAACCTGATTGCCATCTCAGACTACACAACTATTAGCCTAATTAAGGTTGAATAAATAAAAGTATGTTAAGTCTAGTGTGTAAGTGATATTTGAGACTAATTTAATTCAAGTTCTGTCTCGAAATATATAAGAAACTTTGCAGGAAAATATCAAAGAAGAATTCAGAGTTCCTTGAAGAACTACTCTGTGTCATGGATCTTTGGGAGGATAATCATGGACAATATGGAACCTCAAAGATGTACAAACAGTGGTCTGCCATTTTGTTCAGCTTCTTTCATTTAGTAAACTGATTTGGTTTCTGCTTACAAACAGACTCTCCTTAGTAAACCAATTATGTTAACTGGAGAACAAAAAAGAGCAGAAGAATTTGTATTTTCAGGGGAACATATTACACATCTTCACTAATAAATATACTATTGCTTTATGACTTTCATGAATAGGAAATAACCAGGGAAAACTCAAGTATTTCCAAAGTGAAAGGAAAAAAAATAGGTCATCTTTTCTATTAATAGAGCTCTGGAAGAAGTCTATAAAAATGTTTTTTTTTCTTTTTGTTCCTTTCTTACTACCTGAATAACTATATTAAGTCATTTTTTTGGAATTTGTCAAAGGTCCGTGCTATTTAGACTTAAAGATGCCCCCCTCAAACGCTTCACCATCTCTTACATAATTTTTTCTTAGGATTGGATTGAACCCAATCAATATAGTAGAAAGGATGGTATGTCAGTTTATTTATGTCAGTTTAGGTATGTGAGATGCTATGTGAGTTTAGGTTATGAGTGATGATAATTTACAATTTGGGTCCTATATCCGTTGGATCACTTGTTCTGGGGAAAGTCCAATGGATTGCCTTAAAATGTAAGAAAATAAAACCTCTCATCAAAAGCCACATGAGTAAACATGCAAATAGTTTCTTCAATATCAGTCAAGCCATAGAGATGCAGCCCAGCTAAATGTTCGACACTATACTGGAATCATACTCCTGATTTCAAAATATATTTTAAAACCATAATAAGCCAAATAGTATATAACTGGAACAAAAAGAACACTCACAAATCAAAGTAAGAAAACAGAATGTCCAAGAGCAAACCCACAGATACTCAGTGAACTAATCTTCCACTAAGGCATCAAAAATGCAAAGTATAGTGTTGACAAAAATGAATACCTACATTCAAGAAATATAAAATTGGACTCTCTAATCTTATACCACATTCACAAATCAATAAAAAATGGATTAATGAATTCAATTGCAAAATTCCTTGTGGAAAATATAAGAAAAAGATTTGGTCTGGGCAGTGATTTATTGGATATGATGCCAATAGTACAGGGAACAAAACAACAAAAAAAAATAAACAGAAGTACATCAAACTAAAAGGCCTTTTTCTAACAAAGGAAATACTCTCCCATTCTATAATAAAAAAAAGGCATTTTCAAACCAATATTTGATCAATGGTTAATATCCAAAACATAGAAGGAATTGAAGCAATTTAATATCAAGGAAACTTTTAAAATAAAAATTAAAGCCCTAATTAAAAATTGACCAATAACCAGAATAGAATTTTAAAAAAATTCAAATGATCCACAGGTCTATAAAAAGGTGCTCTGTGTCACTAATCACCAGGCAAGGGTAAGTTAACTAAATTCACAATTATCTGTTACTTCATTGCATTGGGATGTTTATTATCAAAAGACAAAGATAAATGTTAACAATAATGAGGAGAAAATGAACCATTGTACATTTTCTTTTGGGAATGTAATCTACTATAGCCATTATGGAAAATAAGATATTAATGGTCCTAAAAATTAAAAATAGAACTACTGCATGATGAAACATTGCAGGTTTTAGGTATATATTCATGAAATAAAGTTAATGTCTTAAAAAGACATCTGTATTTCCATATTAGCTGTGGTATTAATCATACTAAACAAGAATAGAAAAAAAAACAGTTGTTCATCAGTGGATGAATAAATTTTTTAAAAAAGTTGTATACACACAATTGAATACTATTCAGCCTTTAAACAATGGAAATCATGATATTTGTGACAACATGAATGAACTTGGGAGACATCATACTATGTAAAATAAATGCCATAAAAAGACAAATACTGCATCATTTCATTGACATGTATAATAATAAAACAAAATGTAAAACTAATAGAATCAGAGCGGAAGACAGGTTATCAGGCATCAAAAGTGGAGGAAATTGAAAGATGTTGGTAAAAGGGTAAAGACTTTCAGTTATAAGATGAATACCTTTTGGAGACCAAAAGCACAATATGCTGATAATAGTTGATAATTATATATTATATATTTGTAGTTTATTAAGAGACTTTAGGTATTCTCAGCTCACCACACATACTCTATCGCTGTCTTTCTCACACATATGGAAGTTAACTATAAAATGATGGCTTCTCGCATGAGCCTATATATGCAAGATGGAGATCATATTTGAGCTAGGTTGTTGGAAAGAAAAAAAAAACTAGTAAAAAAAAACTAGAAAAAATAGTTCGTAAATTTTTACAAACAGTGCCTGGAACTTTGTAATTATTTTGTACATACTCCTTCCTGGATTACCTCCATTCTATTATTCTGATATCCAGGGAGATTTCAACCTTCCATTAAGATTATAACCTCTAGCAGGGCATGGTGGCACACGCTTGTAATCCCCATGCTTGGGAGGCAGAGCCAGGAGGATCACACAGGTAAGAGACCTTGTTTCCAAATAAAAATATAACATACTTCTGGGAGTGTAGCCTAGAGGTATAAGGGTTTCCAGGAACCCCAGTACCACCAAAAAAAAAAAAAAAATCTCACCTCTAATTTAGAGTTTATTGTCCTTGAACCTGTTTTCCTATATTTTTTTATTATGATTTTCTTGTTCCTTAATGTATTCAGCAGATTTTGAATTCATCTCTTTGCTAGCAAGAACATATTTTAAAACATCCAATTTTAAATATAGCTGAGCTATCAAATAACAGCCCACTTCAAAGTATTTAAATTAACAGTTAAAAGGAATTGTTAATAATCAGTCATTGCTCAGTTAATGAGAAAAGAAAACACTGGCTGATTTATAATCTACACTGTCCATTAACTTAAAAGTAATAGAGAAGAAGTATTAGCAAAGCAAATTTTAATAAAGACTCTGTCACATAAACAGGAAGACCAGAACATCAGTAATTTCTATTTTGCTTATGTGGACAGATTTTGATTTAAGATATATTCTGTCTTTAAAAATAGCTTTTCCTAGATAGCTCTTCAAGATGGTAGTGGCCGGGGTTGCAGTGGTGACCGTGGCTGCCAAAAAGGACATGCATTCCTCGGAGAAACCCTAGACACCAGATTTTGGTTTAATATCTGATTGGGACAACTTAAGGAGACATTTCCAGCCACGCCTTCCTATCTAGAATACAGGAGAGAGATTGGTTAATGGTGGAATTAGAAGCAAGCTGACAAGGAGGTGCATGCCATGCAAGAAAAGTGATTTTTGGAAGAACATCACAGAAGAGATTAGAGAAAAGACTGTTTCAGATGCACATACTGGGGACACTTAACAACATACCTTGTAAGAAAAATGATCCAGATGTGGTGGAAGGAGAGCATTAGAGCCAGGCAGGAAGCCCAGCTGTGCGTCCGGGGAAGCTCAGCGGGCCTGGCTGCTACGCTCCTCTGTGCTGCAGTGGGGTTCTTGTTGGGCTTGGAACAGCAGATCCTGCTCTATGCGGTGAGGCTGTGTTCCTCTGTTCTTTGAGGGGAGATAAAATTCATTACTGCTGAGTGCTCAATCCCACAACCTCTTCAAAGCACACATACTGCATTTCCTTATTAAAAAAAATATTGGAGAGGGACCAAGATGGTGGCGGCAGCAGCCAGGATTCAGGAGATGCAGACAATCCCTATCCAATTCACCTGGAACTTTAGGAAAAAAATCCCCGTGAAGGGGACTGCTCCTGCCACACATGCTTAAGAATTCTGGACATCATATCATGTATGGAAGGAGCTCAGTTGTGGCAGTGGCTGTGGAGGCTAGTATTTGGGAGAGGCAGAGATCTGATCCAACCCACCTTAATCTTCTGAAGAAATTGCCCCAAAGGTAGAGTGCTACCACTGCAGATGCTCAGGAATTCTGGACAACGTCTGTGTGGGAAAAGTGTTTGGGAGAGGATTGAGATGGTGGAGGCAGCGACAATGGCAGTGGCCAGTATTCAGGAAAGGCAGAGATCTGATTCAATCCACCTTGATCTTTTGCAGAAATTGCCCCAAAGGTAGAATGCTACCACCAAGGACAATCGGAAATTTGGGACAACATGCTGTGTGAATAAGGTACTCAGAAGAGAACCGAGATGGCTGTGGCAGTGGCAGTGGTGGTCAGTGTTTGGAGAGGCAGATATTCAATCCAACCCACTTCATAATTAAAGAAATATCCTAAAAGGTATATTGCTACTGCTGCACATGCTCAGGAATTCTGGAAGACAAACTGTGTGGTAAAGGTGTTCAGGAGAGAACCGAGATGGCAATGGTGGCATCAGTGGTGGTGGAGACCAGAAATGGAGGGGCAGACAGATCCAGCCCAGTCTACCTTGAACTTTTGAGGAAATCTCCCCAAAAGTAGACTGCTTATGGCACACCTGCTCGGGAATTCTGGACAACATGCTAAGTGGTAAAAGGGTTTGGTGGGGGGGTTCTGAGGGAGCCCCACATAGCCAGGATGGGCTGCCTCTCTGCTTGTTCTGAAAGTCATCAGCCTTCATGTCCACCGCGCTGCTCTGCGCAGAGCAGGAGGCCATGGTGCACATGGAACAGCAGAGCCTGCTCTCCGAGGTGAAGCTGTAGACCTCTGCCTTTGGAGGGAAGCCATAATTAATTGCTACTAGGTATTTGGGGTCCCAGCTTTCACAAAAGACATGTACTGCTCTCTCATATTAAAAGAAAAAAAATTCAAAGAATGCCCGGCATGGTGGTGCACACTTGTAATCCCTGTGCTTGGGAGGTGGAGACAGGAAGATCGCCCAGGTTCAAAGCCAGCCTCGCTGGCTTAAGAGACCCTGTTTCCAAATAAAAATATTAAAACAAAATTGGCAGTGATTTTTTGAATATGATTCCAAAGGCACAGGCAACAAAAGAATAAACAAACAAACATCATAAAAAATAAAAAAATATTGTACATCCAAAGAAAATGTAAACAGAATTAAAAGTTACTGATAGAATGGAATAAAATATTTCCAAATACTATATCTGATGGTATATTAGTATCACAAATAGAAATCTTAAAAATTAGCAACAATAAAAGCAAACAATACAATTTAGAAATAGGTAAAAGATTAAAATAGATAATGAATCTCCAAATATTTTTATATGACCAATAAACACATGAATATCACTCATCATTATCATAATATAACTAATCATTAAGGAAATACAAATAAAAACCATAGTGAAATACTACTTCACAGTTGTTAGGATGGCTACTTAACATGAATTACCTTGCTCCAGCCCTTTACCTTGAGTTTGTAACTCTTTTTACTTGTAAAGTGTGTTTCTTGTAAGCAACATATGGATGGATTCTGGTTTTTAATCCATTTTACCACTTTATGTGTTTATATTGAGGAATTGAGGCCACTTAAATTCAGTGTGATTATTGAGAGATAATTTTTAATTACCAACATGTTAATGTTTTATTTCTGTTTGAAATACTGTTTGTTCTTCTTTGCTTGGTTGTCTACTGGATGGACAATCTTTTTTCTCTGCTTCTGGTGTGTATTACTTTTTTCTTCTTTGTAGTTAATCTCTTTGAGTATTTTCTCTAGCGCTGGTTTTGAAGACATAAATTCCTTCAGTTTCTGTTTGTCATGGAAGCTTCTTATTTCTCCATCTAATTTGATAGATAGTTTTGCTGGGTAGGAAATTTTGGGCTGGAAATTGTTTTCTTTCAGAGTTTGGAATATGTTACTCCAAGCCCTTCTGACTTTCATAACTTGGTTTGGGAAGTCAGGAGTGATTCTAATTGGTTTGCCTCTGCATGTTACTTGGCCTTTTGTTTTTTTTTTTTTTTTTGCCTTTAAGTTTCTCTGCTTGCCTTCTACATTGGTTATTTTGACAATTATGTGGCATGAGGAACCTTTTCTCTGATCCTGTCTTAAGGGAGTTCTATAGGTTTCCTGGACCTGTATATTGACCTCTTGCTCTATGTTTGGAAAATTTTCTGCTATTACTTCTTTGAAGATATTATTGATCCCTTTGGTTTCACTTTCATTTCCCTCCTCTATTCAAATTATTCTTAGGTTAGCTCTCTTAAAATGGGCCCATATTTCTTCAGTATCAAATTCCTGCTGTTGAATTGTATTTTCTAAGTTATGTTATGAGTTCGTTTTTGGAGTGATCATCGTCTAGGATCGAGATTCTATTCTCCATGTGGTCTAATTGATTGTTTATAGTTTGAATTGATGCCTTTATTTCAATGACTGCATCCTTTATTTCTTTTAGAATCTCTCTAAATTCATTTCGAAGGTCCTGTATTATTGCTAAAGTTATATTCCTGATTTGATCTTCTGGAGATCTCTGAATTTCTGTCTTATCAGGTTCTGATATTGTGGGGTTGTGGGTGTTCATGGCTCTATTGTTGTTCCTCTTTCCCATGATTTCAGAAGTTTTTGCCTTCTCTGGGTTCTTCCCTGGGTTACCATGACTTCACTTAGGGTGCTCTGGATCTCAAGCCTGTAGTAATCTCAGTCACCATTACTCCTTTACTAGGTTGTATTGCAAAGTCTCAGATGCAGGGAATTAATCGAGGCTGCGTGATACCATGGTGATGCCAGCCTGGGCATTTTTCCCGGGGAGCTGAGACTAGAGTGTGGTATCTTTGCCACCACTACTCCTTCACTGGGTCGGACTGCAAAATCTCAGACCCAGGGAGATTATCAAAACTGTGCAAGTCCCTGGGGGTGCAATGCTGGGGTTTCTTCTTTAGGAGCTGCAATTTCACTTATGGTTATTGTGCATGCTGATCTGGAGCTGTCGTGGGCCTCGTGAACTTGCCACTGCTGCTGGCAATATGTCACCACTGCCACACCCTTGGCCATGAGGCTGGTGTATTTCTTTTCTGGTTTTGAGCTCCGTTCTGAGTCCCTAGAAGGTGTGATGAGCTTGGCCACTGGGAGTTTTAGACATTCTTTTTGCTGAAAGAACTGCTGAATTACACCTGAATGATCCACAGCTGCTCACTTCAGCTCTTTGTTTACCTTTCCTCTCTGGAGCCTGGTGCTGTGAGGGAAGATGGTGCCCGTGTGGTGCGGGCTGTTTTTTTTTTCTTCTGGTCTCCAGTTGTTCTTTGAGTCTTCTTTGTCTCTGTCCTTTGTGTTCACATCTATGCTGATAGTGTTTTCTGGCTATGAAAAGCACTGTTTTTGTGGCAATAGAGATCAATTGTTAGCAGGTCTTGTAAATGCTGCTTTTCTCGGTCGCCATCTTCCGGGAAGTCCAGGGCTTTTCTATTTAAATATTTCTGCTTGAAGGGCATATTAGCATACAGCACAATTATTTCATTGAGTTATTATTCATTTGCTCAGAATAATATTAAAAAATACAAAACTTCTTATTAACTTTAACATGATCTTTTATTCAAAACTTTTAAAATCAACTATGGGCTACATCTACATGTATTATGTCGGGGCCCACTCGGCAGGACCGAGGTGGCACCCAGGCTTGTTGCCAGTGTGGACTCAAGATGGCGCCTGGGCTTGCAGCCAAGTCACGAGGCTCACGAGGCTGGCGGTGCCCTGAGCCTGCGCAGTGAGCCCTATCAGGCGCCTTACGGATAATTAGTGACGCAACGCCTCGTGCTACCACCTGCCCGCCCAGGAGAAGGTTAAAAAGCGCGCATGCCCTAGCGGGAGAAAGGAGAAGGAGCTAAGAGGGTTGGTGGACAGGAAGAGCAGTTCCTTGGCGGACTGCTCCGGGCTCCGAGCTGGGACGGACATGTTCACAAAGCCACCATTGTGACCGGTGTGTGCTGCAGCAGAGACATAGAGTGCCAGAAGGAGGGTTGGTGGAGTGATGAGGGAGAGGATAGAAGACTGATGTTGTTTTTACCTGAGAGGGCGTTGAGAGAGCATTGAAACTGGGGTAATAAAACTGCTTGAGGAAGATCGTGTAAGAGTCGTCACTGCGCGCGACAAATGGTGGCCCGTACGGGGACGGCGCTTTGATCAGAACCTCGGCAGTCCAGGGCGGCCGGCTGGTAAGTACTCCTTTGACTCCGAAAAGGGAGGAGGAGGCTCCATTAAGGAGGATATTTTTTAGTATTTTCCCCGATCAAAGGGGGCTCCATTAAGGAGGATATTTAGTAAATAAGGCTCGCGGATAAGCGAGGCTCGCGGAAAAGCGAGGGACAGCGCTGTATTTTCCCCGATCAAAGGGGGCTCCATTAAGGAGGATATTTTTTAGTGTAAGCAAGTTATTTCCCCGATCAAAGGGGGCTCCATTAAGGAGGATATTTTCCCCGATCAAAGGGGGCTCCATTAAGGAGGATATTTTTTAGTGTAAGCAAGTTAGAGAATCGGGCTGGTCCTGATTCGACTCCCTCTCCTAATCCGCCACCATAGATGGAAGACACCTGAGGTTAGTTGGAAAAGGCGCCTAATGTGTAAAGGATAGGTCAGAAGATTAGTTCCTAACGTAAGAGTTGTAAACTGCTGCTTGGTACTGTAGAGATGAGTTGTTTTCTTTAAGATCTTTGGGGAATTATTTCTACTTTCCCTCTTCCTTTACCTTGGTTAATGATAGTTTAGGTTGTTTTATTGATACCTGTTTTCTGACTTTCTGCTATGCTTCTATGCACCCTTGGAGACTTTGGAATTTCTGCTCTTATTGCTGTAATTGTGGCCTCTGTGGCCGTGGCAGTTATTGCAGCCACTATGAATGCTCTATCCTCACATGTGGCTGCTGGCATGGCTCAGCAAGCTCAATTATCTGGACTATATGTATAACGTATGTGCAGTATCAGAATTTCTCCCATGCAGGCAATTTGTTTCGTCAATTAAGCAAGACGCTTCTGGGAACTTGGAGCCGTGAATTTGAACACACCATGATTGAGCTACGAGCGTCCATCGCTGCAATTAATTCTACCCGCGTGGAAGTCGCCGCAGTGCAACAATGAATGGACTTAATACACGGAACATTGGGTTTTTTAAAAGACTGGGGTGGCATGGCGTTCTGGGCATTCTTGCTGGTGGTAGCATGATGTTTCATGGTTGGATATATCAGGCGAACTCGACAACGCACACTGCAACAACAGCGCATATTGGTGCAAGCTCTGGCAGCCCTAGAAGCTGGCTTATCTCCCCATGTACGGCTCAGTATGCTGGATCGGTACAAAGAACTCAAAGACTCTACACTAGCAAAACAAATAACCCAATCAAGAAATGAGCAACTGAGGGCACCAAGCATAGTCTGAATGTATGTCATTTTCAATATGATCCACATAAAAATTTAAAAAGTGTGGTTTTTTTTTTGCAGTACTAGAGATGGAACCCAGAAGCATTCTACCTCCAAGCTGTATCTCCAGCCCTATTTTTGTTTTTTATTTTGAAACTGGGTCTCACTGAGTTGCAAAGGGCCTCACTAAGTAGCTGAGGCTGTTCGCAAACTGTGATTCTCTGGTCTCAGCCTCCCAAATGCTGGGATTACAAGTGTGTGCCACCACACCCGGCATAAAAAAAAAAAAAAAGTTTTTAAAATAATAATCTACACCGGGTGTGGTGGTGCACACTTGTAATCCCCGTGCTTGGGAGGCAGAGACAGGAGGATCATATAGGTTCGAAGCCAGCTGCACTGGCTTAGGAGACCCTGTTTCAAAAAAAAAAAAAAAAAAGTATAAGAAAATAGGTCTGGGAA
This sequence comes from Muscardinus avellanarius, assembly GCF_963383645.1. Lineage (NCBI taxonomy): Eukaryota > Metazoa > Chordata > Mammalia > Rodentia > Gliridae > Muscardinus > Muscardinus avellanarius. The sequence goes on along the minus strand of NC_137786.1, from coordinate 86,245,775 downwards.
TGTAGCCCGGAGGTAGAAGGGTTTCCAGGAACCGCAGTACTACCAAATAAAAAAAAAGAAAAAAAAAAGAAAAAAATAATCATCTACTAGTCTCACTGACTAATATTATGAAGTTTTTTTGTCTTTCCTATTTCTCTTTAGCTTCAACATACACTTGAAAACATATAACCCTTGACTTTGTGACATTGGCTAATCTCACTTAGCCTATATGAGTATAACTGTCTCTCTCTGTATGGATGCTGAACACTGAGTCCCAAGTGCAGGGTCTACCCTAAATCAAGCATAGAAACTGCACTGACAGAGAACACTGTGTTTTTTTGTTTGTTTGTTTTTGTTTTTTTGGTGATATTGGGGTTCCTGGAAGCCCTTCTTCCTCTGGGCTACACTCCCAGACCTATTTTATACTTTTTTTTTTATTTCTGGAAACAGGATCTCTTAAGCCAGCACAGCTGGCTTTAAACCTGCACGATCTTCCTGTCTCCGACTCCCAAGCGCGGGGATTACAAGCTTGGGCCACCACGCCCAGCTGGTCTGTGGCTTTTAAGTAAAGTGTTTTCTTCAGAGTTTTATGTGCAATGTGAAGCCACAGTCTGCATGGATTCTCATCTCCTTTTTATGGTCTTGTGAGTCGGCACTCACCTACTTGGGGTTTGTACACTCACTTCTGCTACAGGGAGCAGATAGGAAAGGGGTGGTTGTCTTTCTCTCTTTTGTCCCTGCGGGACTGTGTGATTCTGTGGCTGTTGTCCTCCGTGTCTGTGAAGTAGGTCTTAGTTGTCTGGATATAAGATTTTTCAGGACTTCCAAAGTTCCAGCTTGTCCACAGCGCTTCTCCTGTCTCTGCTTGTTCAGGGATTTCTTGCTTCTTTTTACTTTCTCAGCATTGATATTTAAAAGTAGACTCATAGATAATATTGAATTTCTCTGTGTTTAGTTCTCTTTCATGAAGGTAGTCTGAAACATGGGATGTTCATTTCAGAGATTCCCAAGATGAGTTAGAGACAAGCTCACCTAAGGCTTTTACTATATCTGCCATCCTCCTCTTCCCCTTGCTAATGCATTTTTAATGAAGTAGTAAAAGGAGAAAAAAGCCAGCATTGAACATAAAAAGAAACTATTTTATTCTAAATAGTAAAGCAGAGTAGGCTTATCCAAACCCTTGAGGTTTAAAACATTTATTCACCACTCATTTTCATGGATGTACTGCTTTTCAGTCTACTTTTCAAAAAATCTGACAAAATTGAATATAGGATTCATAATATGTCTAACCTCTATTCAGGCTATAAAAGTAATTATGAGTTTCTGCTTTGGGAGGTATTTTAATGAAAACTACTATACTTTGCCTGTGTTTGTGCTGATTTAACTAAACATTTTCTCTTAGTAAAATTATAGTGATTTATAGAGCGCCTGTTTTCATTTTAATTTCTTTTAATTTAAATCTTGGCTTTGTAAAAAAATAATAATAAATACTATTTTTTCTGCTGTTTGGTACAAATAGGTTGATAACCACCATCTTATTGTATTATAGTAGGTTGAACTGATAAATGAAAGGGAATAAAAGAGAAAATTGATTTTTCTCTTTATGTTCTCAGGAGAACTGCAATACTCAAACTACTATAATAATTAGAACATAAATTTAGTGAATGAAAGATTAGACAAAACTTTTACAGCACTATTTTTAAGGCCAAACGTTATTGATATATTTATTGGTGATTTTAAAAATTGGTGCATAACAATTTTACAGATTAGTGGGAAGCTGAGAGTGGTGACATATACCTGTAATCCTTCTCTTGGATAATTGCACTGGCTAAGATTTTAAGTAGCATATTATATAGAAAGGGTAAGAGTGGACAACCTTGTTTGTTTATGAAGAGGACATATCTTCAGATTTTCTCCATTCAGTATAATATTAGAATAGGGTTTATTATATATAACATTTATGATGTTATGTAAGTTATAGTATCTCTAGTTTTCTCAGTTTTTTGAACTTTGTCAAAGGCTTCTCTTGCATCTATTAAAATTTACCATGTGATGTTTGTCCTCGATTGTATTTCTGTGGTATATTTTATTTATTGATTTGCATATGTTATGCCATTCTCATACTCCTTGAATGAAACCATTTTCCTGGCATATAATCTACTAAATGTATTATTAAATTTCATTTGATAGCATTTTGTAAGAATTTTTGCATTCATGTTCATCACGTTTATTGGTCTGCAGTTTTCTTTCCTTGAAATGTCCTTCCACTATTTGGCCTTGTTTGTTATGGCAGAGTTTAGACTGTTTATTTCAAATAAAACCACCCTTCATTTTTCTCTGCTCTCTAGATCTGAGTTCAGAAGCTCCATCACTACCCAGATCTTCCTTTAAGTCCGTTACACAATTTCACTTGGAAACCAAAATTGATTTACATCTTACATACCATGTTTTTTTTTTTTTGTGTGTGTGTGTGGTACTGAGGTTCCTGGAAGCCCTTCTACCTCCGGGCTACACTCCCAGACCTATTTTATATTTTTGAAACAGGGTCTCTTATGCCAGCGCAGCTCGCTTCGAACCTGCGTGATCCTCCTGTCTCCGCCTCCCAAACCCAGGGATTACAATTGTGCGCCACCACGCCCGGCCCTTACATAACCATCTATCCAGTAGATGATTCATAGGTGACATTTGGCCCTACAGTATACTAAAGGAAAAGAAAGCTAGAATAAGACCAAAAAATATTTAGATGATTTTAAATTAAGTCAATGAGGCTTTGTAAGCTGATGCAATTTCCTACTTTTGCTATATCTGCCCGGAAGTTCGGGTACTCTCTTCTTTCCAGCTCACTTTTGCCACTTGTCTGAAATTTGTTGTTTTGCCAAACAATGGGGCCTACTTTTATTAAACTTGTAGGGAAACTTTCAGTTCTTTAGAGTGGAGCTTTCTCTTTCTCACTGAACCACAGCACTCCTGGCACTGTTTCAGTGTATCCCTTTCATTAATTCTTTTTCTAATCTAAAACCAGGATATTTTGCCTTCACTAGGTGGCTCTCTGAGTGGCGTTGCAGTGCTTTCCACAGCCTTCCTACTTCATCATGAAACCATAGAATTGTTGTTTAGATTCCAGTCTTGGGAATATCTATGTACAGTGGATTGCTCCAGTCTATTTAATTTTCCATGATATTAAATCACTACTATTAATTTTTAATATCAAAAGATCCTACAGCTCTCCTTTTTGAGTATACTGTGTGCCCAAAAATGTTTCATGTGCTCACATAAACTGGAGAGTTTTGCATATATGTATCTCACCTATCCTAGGAATAGGGTTAATTGCAGAAAAATTGATACCATTGTAGGAAAAAAGAGGTCCTCCACAGGGGACTTATGACTCAGGCATATCTGTCAGAGAAGAAAAGTGTAGTGCCCTGGTTATCACAAACCAAGTTTGATGAATGAAAATGGAAGAGCTATCTAGTAGGTCCTGGCAGGGAGCAGATACATATTTTGCATTGTGTATACCCTGGAAGGGAGCAGATACCCTTGTGCATTGTGGGTAATTTAGTATTGGGGTAAGGCATATGTACTTTGCTCTATTAAACTTCTTCAAGAGTATAGATTGATGGTTATAGTAGGGGCAGAAGACATGAGCAGCACTTTCTTTACAAATAATGCAGTGAATTCTACTGTACAGGTTTCAATAAATAAAGATCTGTGTTGGTCTTTTTAAGGGATGTTGACATAGACAAAAGGACAAAATATCCAAGTACTCAACAAAATGGTATGGAATAGTAAAATCATGACACTTCAGAATGAAGAGATTTCTGGGTTTGAGACTACCCTTTGAAAAAAAGCATCTAGAAGATAAATTTTAACTTTGAAGAAACCAGTGTTACAGCATAACATAACCTATATATGAAAATAAGTAATTAAGTATGCATTAAGAGATATTAAGTTAAAGAAGCTTGAGATATGATTCTAGTTTGGAAAATATTTGGACATGAATCTTTTCAATTAATTTGTTCATGTCTCTGCATTACTACTTTATTTGTCAGTATTTGCCCAGAGAATTCAAATATCTAAGAGTGATATTAAATAAGATCTTGATCACAGAAACTTTGACCTCATGTGATTGGAGGAAAAGGCACAGATATCTATCCAAGGCAATCAAAGCCCATAGCTGGGAAGAAAAGCTAGGCATGAAATAGAATAGAAGAGAAAAATATTGGAACCTGTGAAGAGAGGGGAGACTCACATTTGTCTTCTACTGCCACCTGAAACTAATACCACTTGTAATACACCCAAATATAAAACTTCAAGTTCATGACTAACCTAAATTTTTTCAATAAGGGACTTTTTATCATCTTATAACTATCACCTCTTTTAACTCTCTACAGGACATTTAAAAAAATAAAATCTTTAAAAGTAAAAAAAAAAAAAAAAGAAAGAAAGCATATGCTTTCCCAAATATGCGAAAGCTAAGGCTAACTGGGTAACAGGAGGAACTCTAGATGAAAAAGGAGATCCTATAGAGGAGCAAATAAAGCGACCTGAGGGACAGGAAGGGGGAAGAAGGGTACTCTCTAAAGCACATGATCTACTTAAACATATCAAAGTCAATAACTAAGTCAAGCATGGGAAGGAGGGATGGGGAGGAAATGGGGTGGTGATTGGGTAGGGATTGATTGCGTGATGTGTGCATGTATGACTAACAAGTCTTGTATCCCATTAAGATTTATAAATACAATGCACTAATAAGAAACTTTTTAAAAAAAGTTAAATATGTACAAGTTATCATCTAAAAAATTAACTATACTCATCTTCAAAATTCAGAATACTTTCTGTAGAATTTCTAGAATATGAGTGATTTTCTAAGATGGTAATTCTAAATATAGCAAAATAAAATTTTCTGTTATATTTTTAGAATTTTTACACAGTACTTGTTGATAATAAAAGGGATTAATTAGTCCTGTAGAAAATAAGACTCTCACATCCTTTCTCCTCCAGAATTAATGTTCTGTTTCATAGCAATTTTGACAAGTGCTATGTCTATTAAGTTAACCCTATATCACATGAAGATTCTTCATTCATAGTCATACAGATGATCTGTTTTATAGTACTATGCTTTTCAGGAAATTAATGCTAGTTTACACATGACTGGCTGAGCAATGTATTTTCAATATGAACAGCAGTAACACTATTTTCATTATTTCCCTAAGGAGGAACACCGGAGGTTGGATCTTTAAAAGTAACTAGTGTAGAAAAAAGCAGCCATATGGCTGATTGCAATGATGCTTTCGATTTTATTTTGCTTGTTATTAAGTTAGAATCGGATAGTAAAAGTACTCTCTTATACAACACCAGAACAAAACCTAGATACGTCAGTCTTAGAATTTAGCTATGTACAAAAACCTTGACATTTCAAATATAATGTGAAAATTACATGTAATCATTTAATTTGTTTTTTATGTTTATATAATGGTTTACTGTAATATATATTGAAAATATTCAGAAGTTTAATAGAAAATTGAAGAAAAATGTGCCCATAAGAAATACTACCAAAAAAGAAATTTACCAGACAAATTTGGTCCAATGCAGATAACCAGGAGTCAAGCAATCCATATATGACATTATCAGACATTATGGTTCAGTACATATCATAAGCACATTAAAAGAAGATATTTGGTTACATGAAAATGTGGTTCTTAACAATCTTCTCATTCCAAGAACTAATGTTGTTTATTGTAATAAGTTACTATCTATTTTATTGATGTCTCTTCATAAAGTAAAAGGTACAATAATTAAAAAGGAGAAAAATCAAAGACATATGAAATATATAAAATATATTTTTTCTACAATAATTTAATTTGTCCAAATATTTTTATATAAAGTTTGACAAAAGAACCCAGAAAACATTATTCCCAAGCACAAAGCCAGAAAAAAATAGACAAATTATCACAGTAAGCTTCAAATAGAAAAAGATGATTTTAAGTTTTAATTAAGAATTTGCTTTTTAATATATATTACATTATATCTAAATCTTGAAATATAAATGTGCAGTCAGATAATATCAGATATGGGAAATTAATGCATTTTGGTTTGATTTTGAATTGCTGTGTAATCTAAGAAATTTAATTCTTAGACATGAACACACAAATTTTAAAAATAATATTTTGTATAAACTAGAAAAAAGTTGTGAAGCAATTGAGAAAGATTTAAATGGAATGTCAGTTACATTTAGAAATTTGTTTCAGTGAACATAACTTTATTCTGTAGATATCATGTTTGTCAATTATATTTGACATTGGAGGTTTCCTCGAGGAGCCTGTAAAGAACGGTGACCTTGTCTTTCCCTGAGAAGCCCTTGTCTGTCAGATAATCAGTCAAGCAGTTAGTCTTTATGTCGGTCAGCCAGTCAACCAATTAAGTCACTTGTACAATGTGGAACATTTCAAAATTTGAGACAGTGTAAGCCTCCTCAGTGCTACAACTCAATGATTCTGTTCTTCATCTAGACTGATATATGAGAAAAAATAGAATGACTTGGTAGCTGAGAAGTTTCAACTTGAGGATAGATTCATGTATTAAAATCAAGTGCTGCTGGGTGTGATGGCATATGCTTGTAATCCCAGCATTCGGGAGGCAAAGACGGGAGGAGGATCGCCGTTCTTGGACAGCCTCAGCTACTTAGTGAGGCCCTTTCCAACTCAGTGAGACCCTGTTTCAAAAAATAAAAAGACTAAAAATCAGGACTGGGGATGTATCTTAGAGGTAGAATGCCCCTGGGTTCTATCCCTAGTATCACACACACAAAAAATAAATAAATAAAAAAAAATCAAGTACTATTTTTTCCAAAGTATCAGTGCCATTTTGGGAATTGTATGGTCTTAGGCAAAGTATGAAAATGTTGTGTACAACACTTAGTCCAAAACCTTGTTCAGCTGCCAATGCATTATATTTTTCTTAAGTCTGGTTTTTGTTCCATGACCTTTTTAATTATAATATTGGCCTAATAATTTCTATACATTATAATTCTAGAATTCTTTTGTTTTATTTTTCCTTCTGTATCAATCTATGAAAGAGTGATCTTCAACAATTTATTATGCCTTTTCAAATTGATCATTGTGGGCCATTTCTCTTTGTTACAATCAAATTGACAAACTGTTTTAGTGGTATCTGTCAAATATATCATGCAACTCAGCAGAACATGCTATAACATGGATATGCTTTAATCAGGTTTCCTTCACTGTTCATCCATTTTTAGTTGGCTCCATTGCTTTTGGGCCTGTGGCTAAGAACATGATGGTGGTGAGCACAGAGTACAATAAAACCATTCTCATCATACCAGAACACAGAAAAGGAAGAGGATGGCCAGGCATGATGGCGCATGCTTGTAATCCCAGCATTTGGGAAGCTGAGACAAGAGAATTGTGGTTCATGGACAGCTTCAGTTACTTAGTGAGGCCCTTTGCAACTTAGTGAGACCCTGTTTCAAAATAATGAGTAATAAAATAGGGCTGAGGGTGTAGCTCGGAGGCAGAATGCCCCTGGGTTCCATCCTTAGTATCGCAAAATTAAAAAAAAAAGGAAGAGGAAGTGGCCAGGGTGGTTTCATCAAACACGTGGACCCAGTGAGCACCAGACCTGACCCTAAGCCCCAACTCTTAATGTTTCTACTAGCTATTAGTAGCAGGTAGCTAGGAAGCAGGCTTTTAACACATGATCCTTTGGGGGACATTTAAGATTCAATCTACAGTGAGGTACAGTTTGCTACAAATAAAAAATAAGAAGCAGGATGTGAGGGTGATCTGACTGTGACATCTGTCACCCCATTGATCGCCAGGGTTGATTCAGCTGATCTGGCTGGCTAGGCGGGTGTCCCCTTCCTCCCTCACCGCTCCATGTGCGTCCCTCCCGAAGCTCTGCACTCGGTCAAAGAGGACGACCTTCCCCGAATAGAGGAAGACCAGGACCGGTCTTCAGTCAAGGGTAAATGAGTAGCTGCACTCCCCTGCTAGAACCTCCAAACAAGCTCTCAAGGTCCATTTGTAGGAGAACGTAGGGTAGTCAAGCTTCCAAGACTCCAGACACATCCAAATGAGGTGCTGCACGTGGCAGTCTGCCTTTCTTTAAAAAGAAAAGAAAAAAGAAAAAAAAATAAGAAGCAAAGGATACTGTGAATCAATGCTAAAGAAAGATTATACATTTTCTTTAGAGAGTATTAAGATCATCGCTTAAGATAATAAAGAGTTGAGATAACATCACAGTAGAAATTGTGAAAATATGTGAGTGGTTTTATATAAGCATGGGTTTTAGGAGAACCTGTTTTTTACTAGTAATTGTAGTTGTCTTTTAAAAAATATTGAATTTGGGTCTCTGAAACTTTTGAGCAGGACACAGTGGCACAGGTCTGTAATTGTAGTGCATGGGAGACTGCAATAGATGGATCATAGATTGGTGACCAGCTTCAGCAACTAGAGTGAACTAGAGCGAGGCTCTCCACAACTTAGTGAGAACCTGTTTCCAAATTAAAACAAAAAAACAAAACAAAACAAAACAAAACAAAACAAAACAAAAAAACAGGGCTGGGAGTGTAGAACAAAGGTATACTGCCCCTGGTCCAATACCCAGTACCACAACAAAGAAATAAACAAAGAAAAAATACTTTTCTAGTGTTATACTATAACTTGGCTTTACAAAGAGTTTTACAAATAGAAAATACAGGATCATTATAAAAAGCTAAAGAATTGAGCTAATTCACAATAAATTCCTCTTAACCTAAAAAAAAAAACAAAAAACTTACAACACCACCCTTCACCCTCAAATTCACATATTTAGACACAGACCACTTTACGTTTTATATGGTTTAGTGCAGCATTGTTTTTGAATTTACTTTGACATGGAAAAATACACAAAAAGTAAGGATTGGGTATAATGTTTTCTTACGTCATTAAGCTTTGAGGAATGTACAAAGCAAATTGATATACTGAATATGCAACTCCCACACATCTTTAGATTTTAAAGTTGTTTTCTTGATAATTATATATTATCCAAGTTGTACAATTTCTATATTAATATTAGTCAAATGCTTTTAATTTATGAGATTAAGAATCAGCATGAAGTAATACCTTGGCTCTGAAATAGAAGAATGAAAATCATGAGTCAGAATGTATAGCAATTCTTTGACAGTTTGACAGGAGGCCAGAGGCAAGAGTTTACACTAACCGTTGTTTTTAAAATGCAACCTTTAGTGTTATTTGACTTTTCTCCCCGAGCAAACTAAGATGTGATATTTAATAATCCTTTTAGACAACTTTATAAAAAATGAGTTGCCATGCTTAATTGATGAGGGGCCCCTTCAATGCCACCTCCAGGCCTTCACTGGGAGTTACTAACACAGAGTTCGTAGCCTCTATCCCTCAGCTCTTGGGCTGCATCTGTGTTATTAGCCTTTGGGTTGATTTGAGAACAGCGTGCCCTGACTAACTGGCTGTCTTGTCCGCTTGGCATCTGGCCCTCACATGTTCTCTTTCATATTCATTTTGTCCCTCAAGATCATCTGAACAGACAGAAACAAAGCGATGTAGCCAATTACCTTGTAATTTCTGGATTGCACAACTTTTCTCCTGAAATAGTGCCAGGAAAAAGTAAAATTCCAAAATATATGCATACTTGATTCACTAGAAATAATAGCCGTCAAAATTTTTGAATCATAAAGTCCCAAGTTTTAAATTCAAATCCCAATTTATGTGACTTGTTTTTTGCAAGATAATGAACCTCTCTGGTGTTCATTTGAAAAAGGAAGAAAGTGATCTGGGGGTAAAGGCAGTGAATTATTTTCTACAATTCTTCCTATTTTTGATAATAGACTTTATTTTCAGGGGTAAATGTATTTTTGAAAATATTAAAAAGAGCATAAAATAAATAAATCAGTATGTTGCTATCTCATCTTTCCTTAAGGCATTAGAAGGAATCTGTAAACGTGAGGGACTCAAATTTATGCTTTATTAGTTTCACACTAAGTCCAGTAAATTCACCCTGGCCAACTCTGCCATATGCACACATTTTAGGGTTCTTGCTGCCTCATACACTGCAGAGCCGTGCTCCAAGTGAAACCAACTGAATGCATTCTGGCCAACAGGAGGGCATAGCAAGCTTTGGATCACATCCTTTCTAAATCACATTTGTTCCCCATTTCCTTTTTCCCTCTTTTAAATGGGTGGAAAAGGGCAACAGTTAGTTCTGGTAAGCAGAAACCTGGACTCAGAGCTGGCAGTGGTATCTTGGTTCTCTCAGAGCCCTCTCAGGACAATTCATTATAGATCACCCTATTTATTTAAGTGTTTCTTGAGAAAGAAAATCCCAGTATTTAAAAATAAGTCAATGGATAATTGGATTTCCTTAAGTAGCTTAGCCTATATCTTAAAAATAGAAACTCTCATGTTATAGTATTGTGTGAGCATTAAATGTATATTGCATGCCAAGTGTTTCTATGTTATATTCAGCAAATATTAGTTCTCTTGTAGACTGAATTATGTCAAATATTTCATTATGATTTGGAATTGAGAGAGCAAAAGTATCACCCAGAATTATTCGCTTATCTTCATATTTATTTTTTTCTTATGCATCTTTGTATGCATTAATAAAGTATATAAAACTCATAATGCATATAATGGTAGTTGATACATAGTGAAACCCACTATATCTCTCCTCCTACCACACTTTGTATTAGATACAAAATGGCCTTCTACTCACACTTATTTACCTATTAACTTTCCTGGACTTTCAAGAAAATTTATCTACTCCCTACATTCTTTTTTAAATATACTTTTTTGGTGTATTGTAATTGTGGATCATAATGAAGTTCTAAGTGATAGAAATAGTCACACACACAACACTTGGTTAATTTCCCCCCAGATTCCACCCCACTTCCCTTTCTTCCCTGTAAATGATATTGAGATTAGTATTAATAATTTTGTTGATAAAGATTTTACCTGTGCCTATGTTGCAGTGTTGGACATATGCCCATTTTTAAGATAGGATTTTGCCAAGTTACTCTCCCAGGTTGGCCTCACACTTGCTATCTTCCTTTCTCAGCCTCCCAAGTAGCTAAGATTATAGATAAGTGTCACCTCTCTGGGAAAAACATTGCATTTTCTATAACCTATTGATCATAATTTTTATCATTCCATGTTTGAAAGACTCCATAGTTCTCTTGAACCCAGATGTCTGGAGACATCATTATTTGCATACTTGCTAAAAGCCCTTCCACAGGTTTTTACCTCAGTGTTCTATATATCGGCTATTCACAGAGTTCCCATGATGGGTTGTATCTATAGTAATCACTACTTTTACTTTGTTATGAATAAGCTGGTCATCCAAACCATGATATTATCAGTGTAAAAATACATAGCAAATATAGGTAGTTTGACAGCTTAGTGTACTTTAAAGAAAAAAAAAATGAGTACAGATATGCTTTTTGGAGAAGTTAAAATTAAAATTGCTCTAAAATTTTATTCCATAAACAGTTATTTAGTGCTATCTTTGGTCTAGGATATATGGAAGTATCATAAGTATATAATTACATATAGTTTAGTGCGATAAGCATACCAATTTGTCATGTACCTGTGACAGGCTGAATAAAAAAAACAATACCACATAGTTATTCACAAAAGGATAAGATAATTCCTAGTCTGTAAAACTGTGCAATTTATTTCATTTCTATTTTTATATTTTATTTGGGGTGTTTTTGTAAGATAGAATTGAATGCAATAAAAATTTTAATTATCAACAGGATAAAATATATTCATTTTACATCAACAACTAAGTTCTTACTGCTAAACTATTAAGAGAAACAATATTTATATAGAATCTACTGTTTGATCATGATTGTTTATCTGCCTAAAATAAAAATTAGCAGAAATTTACTTATATACAGATAGTTTTCTCAGTTATATAAAAATATTGTCAGCCAGATATAATGGCGCAAGCTTGTAGTGTCAGTACTTGGGAGGCTGAGACAGAAGGATCACAGGCTGGAGGCCAGACTCAGCTGCTCAGAGAGGCCCTCTGGAATTTAGTGAGACCCTGTTTACAAACGAAGAATAAAAAATAGGGCTAGGATTAATAGCTCAAAGGTAGAATGCTCCTGGATTCAATACCCAGTACTGAAAAAAATAAATTATTTACATGGCTGATTATACAACTTGCTTTTATTACCAGTCTCATTTATAAATTTATATTTCTTATTAAGAAGCATTTTTATGCTTTCTATATAGTTACTAACTTGAAAAACTGGAAAACTCTAAGAAACAAGGAGAGAAATGTTTCACCATTTTATTTTTTGAGCATTTACTTTAGAAAATTTGTAAGATTTCTCATCTGAAAATATTCTTTTTTTTTGTTTTGTGGTACTTGGGGTGGAACCCAGAGGCTTTCTACCTCCGGGCTATTCTCCCAGACCTATTTCATATTTTATTTGGAAACAGGGTCTCTTAAGCCAGAGCAGCTGTCTTCAAACCTGCGTGGTCCTCCTGTCTCAGCTTCCCAAGCGTGGGGATTACAAGCGTGTGCCACCACGCCCGGCTGAAAATATTCTTAAAGGCTAAATGAGGCCTTTTGCCCATGTTACAGAGTTAAATTTTTTTTTAAGAACATGAGAGCTATCTTCAAAATACAATCACCAAGAAATATAGTACATTTATCTTTTCATTTCTGTGGGATGGTAGAAGCTTAGTTTTGACTAAGTTGCAAAATGGCTTCCAGCTATTCAGTTAGGAGCACAGTTTTCCTTTAGGTAAAGCCAATTATTTAGTGAAGTTGAGAAAAGTTATGCGTGACAAATGGAGCTAACCAGTTTTCTCATCTAAGCACTCTTATTATTTGTCTGGCGAACATGTATGTAATGGATTGTGTCTGTTATTTTTCTGTCTTTGGGATCTCTTAATGGATTTCCTATTATGTTTCTGACATTTGAGATTAATGCTTATTCGATAATAAAACTCTTTTCCCTTATTCAACCTTTGTAGAGAGGTTTTCTGAGTTGTCAGGAGATTTCATTTTTATTTATTCCCTTAACAAAAGTGAAGAGATTTATCAAAGATTCATTAAACCATTCATATTAAAATATTTGAACATGGTTCAAACATTTTATTTTACAGTAAATAAAACTCTTTCTGTATGCATGTGTTCTAAATTGGGCCACCAAGAGTTGTTCTGTGCACAAAAAAAAATAGTAAGATATCAGCAACTTTAAATGTTTTAACCTATATTGTACAGGTATGGGGAAATGAGAGGAAACATATCAAACTGTTACCATCATTTAATAAGTTGAGAAAAATTACTTCTATATATCCTTGTTTTAAATTATTGTATACATTTGTAATTCTGTCTTTTTTACCAAGCAGAAATTAATAAAGTATGCTAATGAATTTGAAACATAAGTCATTAAAGCATAAATGGTTTATTTTGACTCATTTTTATATTCTAAAAATATAATGCTACAGTACTTTTTGCTATTATACTGGGGATTAAACCCAGGAGCATTCTACCTTTGAGCTATACCCTGAGCCCTATTTTATTTTTTACTTTGAAATTGAGACCCACTAAGTTGTAGAGGAATTTGTAAGTTGCTGAGGCTGGGGGCGAACCTGTGATCCTCCTGTCTCAACAACTCAAGCAACTGGATTACAGGTGTGTGTCAGTACACACAGCTAATACTACAGTATTTGTTGAAGAAAAAGTGGGAAAAAGTGAAGAATGGCCTTATTTAGAGAATATTTTGAGAAATGAAAAAATTTTCAAAAAGCTAAGCTGGAATGAGTTGAAAAGCTTTTGAAAGTAAGAAAACATAAGTCATTTATAATAAATACGTTCTGTGAAGTTTTGGCTAATTATAGACTCTAAAATAACATGAACATTGGTAAAAAGAGGTCTCTTGTGGATATGCATTCCTGAAGAGTAATTACATGACAATTAACACAATTGATGTTGGCAAAGATGCTAAGTGTGTAGATCCAGTTAACTAAATGCTGGAGATCACCAAGAAAGCAGCAGGGGGCAAGAGCATTAAATAAGTACATATTGAGTTTCTATGTTCCAGCCAAAGACAAGAAAAGGCCACAAATACAGGCCTATGTGTAGATCTTTTGGTGAGAAAATTGTGGGCATCATGGATGCTGATAGATGGTTCCGTTTCTGAAAGGTAGGTAAGTAATATATGATGCATGTGTTTTTAATGCTACAAGGTACTCCTGATCAGCCTGATTCCTGCAGAAGCAGAGGTGATGCCTCACAGGTGTTAGTCACAATTTCCAGTTGTCAATAGCAGCCCAACTCTAATCCTGAAGCAGCACACTTTTACTTGGGTACTTTTCCAAACAATAAATCTTGGTTTTGTTGATATTTTCTATTATTTTTATAGTTATTATTTTATTTCTACTCTGATTTTAGTTTGTTTTCTTTTTTCTGTTAAGTTAGAGTTAGTTCATTTTCTAGTTTCTGAAGATGTAATATGTAATTTAGTTGAGGTATCTTTTTTATGATATAGACTTTCAATGTTATAAACTTTCTGCTTAAATAATTTTTCCTGAGTTCCATAAATTTTGGTATGTTGTGTTTGTCTCAAAATATTTTATTATCCTCTTTTAATATCTTCTTGAAACATATAGTGCTTTGGGACCACATTGTTTAATATCTACATATTTGCAAATGTTCTTGATTCCTCCTTTTATTGATTTCTAATTTCATAACATTGTAGTCTAAAAGGATAGTGATTTTTATTTCAACCTTGATTCCTTCAGTTTTATTTAGTGGCCTAAACTATTATTTGTCCTAAAGAATAATCATGTGTGCTTGAGAAGAACATGTATTCTTTTACTGTAGGATGGACTTTCCTGTATGTTTATTAGGCCCATTTGTTCTAAAGTGTAGTTCAAGTCCAATGATTCCTGATTGATTTTCTATCTGGATGATCTATGGTTTAATGCGTGGTATGGAAATTCTCTCCTCTGATTGTATTGCTGTTTATAACTTACTTTAAATCTCTTAATGAATGCTCCCTATACTCACGTACCTTGATATTAGATGTACATGTACTTAAAACTTAAATATCTTCTTCATGAATTGCCAGTATAATATCTGATGATGTTTGTTGTGTCCTTTTGTGTTTTTTTTCCCTAAATTTCATGTTGCCTGATGTACATTTACCTCTCATCCCTTTTGGTTTCTACTTGTATATATGTTTTTACACCCCTTCATCTTTAGTCTATGAATGTCCTTTACAACGAAGTTACTCTTTTAAGGTGTAAGCAGTTTATAGTTGGATTGTGGGATTTTTATACTTTTATGAGTGCATTTCAATCATACAATATAGCGAACATTAATGTGATATAAACATAACTGCACATAGTTCCTAATGTACTTTTCTCTAGATGCCATTTCTTTACCTCTTCCCTCTTCCCCATACATGCTAGCAAAAGCAGTAATAATACCTTCATATATTGTCAAAACATTATTTGAATTATTTATTGATCAATCCTTTTTTACCCCTCCAAACTTTTCCCCCAATACCTTTTTATTATTCCATTGTTCTCCTCCATATCTATCCAAATTTCTTTTCTGATTTCTATGTTCTTTCTAGCCTCCACATAAGAGAGTAAACATACAACCTCTGAATTTCTGAGACTGGCTGATCTCACTTAGTATAATATAATAGAGTTTCAACCACTTTCCTGCAAATGGCATTGTTTTAAATGACTGAGTAGAATTCTATTAGATATACATACCACATTTTCTTTATCCATTCTTCTTTTGACAGATAACCAACTTGATTCCATGATTTGACTATAGTGACTTGTGCTGCTATAAACATGGACATGAATGCATCAAAACAGGCTGGCTGTGGTGGTGCACGCTTGTAATTCCAGTGCTTGGGAGGCTGAGACAGAAGGATTATGCAGGTTCAAAGCCAGCCTCAGCTGGCTTAAGAGATCGTGTTTCCAAATAAAATATAAAATAGGTCTGGGAGTTTAGCCTGGATGTAGAAGGCCCCTGGGTTCCGTACACACACACACACACACACACACACACACACACACACACACACACATATATATATATATATATATATATATGTATATGTATTTTAATTATTAATTCATTTGGAAAAATAGCAAAGAGTAATATAGCTGGATCATATAATGGTTCCATTCTTAGTCTTAGATTGAAATTTTAAAATGATTCAGCAATCAGGGCATGGTGGCACACACCTATAATTCTATTATTTGAGAGGCTGAGATAGGAAGATCTCAGGTCTCAGGTTTCAGGTCAGCCTTGGCAACCATTAAAAAAAAAGTAATATAATGCTGGGAGTGTATGTAGCTCAGGGGTAGAATGTTCTTGGTTTCAATCTTTAGTATCACAAAACAAAAAAGAATAGAAATAATAAAAATTTCTTGTCCACTTTTTACGTGTTGGCTGGATGATTTAGTCCATTTAGATTCAATTCTTGCCAGGTAAGGACTCACTAGTGCCATTATGTTAGTTGCCTTCTGGTTGTTTTGTCCAACCTCTGTTTTTTTCTTTTTTTTCTTTCCTTTTTACTTTCTTTCCTTAGGGTTAGACAATTTTGGGTAGCAATGTACTTTAAACCTTTTCTTATTTTCTCTTATGTTTGTATTATAGATTTTTTGCTTTGCAGTTGCCTAGGGCTTACATAAAATATCTTATACTTACAACAGTTTACTTTAAGCTGATTATAATTTTGATTACATACACAGACTCTATACTTTTACTTCTTTCTCCTTTTTTTGTTTTTTAGTAAAATTTATTTTTCCCTTAGAGCAGTTTGGTTGCTTTTCCTTTTTATATTTATATACTTTAATTGGTATATTATAGTCTCATAATGCAATTCTTTTCAGAGTTCTTTCCAGTCCTCTGCTCTTTGTGCTGCTTTTAATTCAAATATATTTCAACTGTCTTTCCTCTGTTGAGTTTTGACTACTTTTCCTCTCTTGCCAAAAAACAGTCTTTCTGCTTGTTTATTTTCTTTATTTTTATTTTTGCAGTACCGGGGATGGAACCCAGGGGCATTGTACCTCTGAACTACACCCCCAGCCCTGTTTTTAGTCTTTTTATTTCTGAAACAGGGTATCACTGAGTTGCAAAAGTCTTGCCAAGTAGCTGAGGCTATCTGTGAACCATGGTCCTCTGGTCTCAGCCTCCCGAATGCTGGGATTACAAGTATGTGCCACCAAGCCGGGCTTGGCCTGCAGGTTTTTGCTGGAAAAAAAAAGTTATGACAGCACTTTGGAAGATTTCCTGTACATACAAGTTATTTTCCAGCTTTCAATATTGTCTCTTTTTAAAATTTCTGACGATTTTATTATGATGTATCATGGTGGGTTTCTTTGGATTCAACTTATGTTTACCCCTATCTCACCTTCAGATGTGGTGTAATGGATGGTAACTCATGTAGTTCTCAACATATCCCTTTGTTTCTTAAGTTTCTAATCTAAGCTAGAAAGTGGGATGTGCTAAACAAATTGTATCACATTCTTGTTAGACCAGCAAACTCATTATGTCAGAATATTTTGTGCTTCATCTCTGGATAATGAGATAATTAAGAAGAAATTAAGGGGGGAGGATTGCCCCATATCTCTGTGGTCAAAGTTTGGAATCAGCCTAAGATTTTGAAGGCTTCCCTTCCCAACTCTTCCTAACTCTTTTAAGGAACTAAGGAGTTACTTATTGAGCACCAATAGAAAACTTAATGATCGGCAGTAGAATAACATTCTATGTTCTTGTACTTCATGTTTCACTTTGACATGCTTTTAGTGGTACCACAAAGCATAACTACAATACCAAATAATCATACATGGCACATTATAAAGTTTGTGTATGCTGCCTTTGTGTAAATTTATTTTAATAACATATGTGTTAATTTTCATTAAAGAAGCATGAGATGTTAAGGGATCACTCTCAAGTCTATTTTTAGAAAGGCCTTAGTTGAAAATCATCAGAAGGAAGTGAGAAGGTACAAAAGACATGATAAGTGAAGAGTATAAGGAGTATGTATCTAGGATGGCCTGGAAAGAAAGGTGCTAGGGTGACCTCGGTAGATAGGTTTGTCAAGTCGAATTGTCATAGGTAAATTTTGTAGGTGTTTTTTGTATCTGTAAGATTATCAAATAAAATGTAGAAGGCCTAGTTAAATTTGAATTTCAAGTAAGTGAAAAGTAATTTTTGTTTTAGTGCATGTACCACTACTTATACAAAAATTACTCATTGTTAATATGAAATTCCAATTTTTAAAAGTATTCTGAACTTTTTTTTTTTTTTTGGTGGTGGTACTTGGGTTCCTGGAAACTCTTCTACCTCCGGGCTACACTCCCAGACCTATTTTATATGTTTTTTATTTATTTATTTATTTTTTGGAAACAGGGTCTCTTAAGCCAGAGGAGCTGTCTTCGAACCTACGTGATCCTCCTGTTTCTGCCTCCCAAGCGCAGGGATTACAAGTGTGTGCCACAACGCCCGGCAGAAGTATTCTGAACTTTTATTGACTTAAACAGGTAGCTCTACCAGTTATAAAAGTTCTTAAATATAAATCACTTTTTAAAGTTAGTGATTCTAAAATAACTAAGAATCTTTCAAATTATGTATTTATG
Source organism: Muscardinus avellanarius (assembly GCF_963383645.1). Lineage (NCBI taxonomy): Eukaryota > Metazoa > Chordata > Mammalia > Rodentia > Gliridae > Muscardinus > Muscardinus avellanarius. The sequence goes on along the minus strand of NC_137786.1, from coordinate 86,227,134 downwards.
TGTTTCTCTTTATTTAAAATTTAATTTATTATGCTTTGAAACAATATATGGCATCTTAAAATAACAAAGGTAGAAATTCTTCTCAAAAAAGTCATTTCTTTAAAAATCTTTCAGAGTGCTCAGTATTTACATTTTACTAGTTAATTTATATTTACTGAGTTAATATTGCACAGATATGTTTCTATGTTTCTTATAAACTGTAGCATATTAAAATTTAAAAAGGATAGCAGAAACCATTAAATGCATAATTTAATTTTTAATGTGTTGTAATATGAAGGAATAAGCAAATTATTTATGCATGCTTTGTGTAAGTCAGATCAGGGGAGCAGTGGTATAAGACCAGCCGTTTATGCACACATTGCCTAGGTAGAGCCGACTCCCAAAAGTGTTTCAGGCTGAATGACTTTAGTCATTACCACTACGCTCTATTTGATCTTTACTTTAAATTGTTTCTAATTATATTAACTTCTTATGTGTCTAAATAATCGTGTAAATTTTTAACTATTTCAATTTTTATGTTTCTCTGTTCTCTTATATTTTAAATTCTTCTCTATACTTGGAGCTTTTAGATATTTTAAATCTTTGTTATGTAAGCTAAATTTTTATTTAAATACATTAGATTCCAAAAGCCAGCAGAAGTCAGTAAATAATTAAAATTAGAGCAGAAATAAAATTAAGAATAAAAAGTTACAAAGAATTAACAAAACAAAACTCTAGTTCTTTGAAAAGATTAATAAGACTCACACATCCCTAGCCAACCTAACCAGAAGAAAGAGAGAATTAACTGAAATTATTAAAATCAGAAATTAAAAAGAAGACATCACCACAGACAGCAGAGAAATAAAAATTTAGAGGATTATCAGACTATTTTGAAAATTTATACTCCAATAAACTAGAAAACATGAAAGAAATTGACAGATTTCTAAGCACATATATCCTATCTAAACTGAACCAAGAGGAGATAGAAAACCTAAGCTGACCAATAGCAAACAAAGAAATAGAAACAGCATTAAAAATTTCTTCCACAAAAGAAACGCCCAAGGCCCAGGCAGATTTCCAGCTGAATTCTTTAAAACTTTTAATAAAAACTAAAGCCAATACTCCACAATTTGTTCCATTAAATAAAAGAGATGGAATTCTTCCAAATCCCTTCTATGAATCCAGTATCACATTAATACCAAAATAAATACACTTCAAGTAAAGAAAATTGTAGAACAATATATTTGATGAACATAAATGCAAAATTTTTAAACAAAATACTAGCTATTCACATTCAATACCATATCAGGAAGATTGTACACCACAGCCAAGTTGGTTTCATCTCAGGAAAGCAATACTGATTCAATATATGCAAATCAATATAGGTTATTCACAACATAAATAGAACTGAGAAAAAAAAAACACATGATCATATCAATAGAGGCTGAAAAAGCAGTTGATAAAATTTAACAGCCATTCATGTTAAAAACACTACAGAAAATTGGAATAGAAGGAATATGTACCTTTTTTAAGGCAATATACAATAAATCCAGAGCCAAATCATATTAAATGGGAAAAAACAGCAAGAATTTCCTCTAAAATCAGAAACAAGACAAGGATGTCCACATTCACCACTACTTTTTAATATAGTTCTCAAGATTCTTACCAGAGCAATAAGAGAGGAATATCAAAGGGATTCAAATACAAAAAGAGAAATTAAAATTAGCTTTGTTTTCATATGGCATGATTCTATATCTAGAAAATCCAAAAACCTCAACTGGAAGACTACTGGAGCTTATTAACCAATTCAGCAAAATAGTGGGATACAAAATCAACCTAAAGAAATCAGTATATATGCCATCAATCTACAGAGACAGAAATACAAAAAACATTTTTATTTACAATAACCTCAAAACCAATAAAATACCTAGGAATAAACATAACCAAAGATGTGAAAGATCTCTACAATGAAAATTATAAAACACTAAAAAAATTGAAGAATACCTTAGAAATATCATCAATATGGCCATTCCGAAGTGATCTACAGAATCCATGTAATCTATGAAAATACTAAGGAATTTCTTCATTGACCTAGAAAAATTAGTCATGAATTTTATATGGAGGGACAAAAGATCCAGAATAGCCAAAGAAATTTTGAGAAATAAAGACTATATGAAGGCCGGGCGTGGTGGCGCACGCTTGTAATCCCCGCGCTTGGGAGGCAGAGACAGGAGGATCGCGCAGGTTCGAAGCCAGCCGTGCGTGCTGGCTTAGGAGACCCTGTTTCCAAATAAAAATGTAAAAATAGGTCTGGGAGTGTAGCCCGGAGGTGGAAGGGCTTCCAGGAACCCCAGTACCACCAAAAAAAAAAAAAAAAAAAAAGACTATATGAAAGGCATCTCAATTTTTAACTTCAAGTTATACTACAAAGCTATAGTAATTAGAACAGGATAGTATTAGTACAAAAACAGATATACAAATCAAAGGAATAAAATAAAAGATACAGATGTGGGTTTCCACACATTTATAGTCAATTGATCTTTGACAAAAGGCCAAATAAAGATGCTGGACAAAAGAAAGCCCTTTTAACAAATGATGCTGGGAGAACTGGCTATCCATTTGTTAAAAAAAAAAAAAAAGGAAAAAAATCTTTACCTTACCGTGCGCAGAAATCAACTTGAGATGGATCAAAGACCTGGAAGTCAGACCAGAGACTTGTGCAGCTGTTAGAGGAGGGCATACATTCAAGACTGTGATAGGTACAGGTAGTAACTTCCTCAACAAGACCTCCAAATCTCAGAAAATTAAAACAAGAATTAACAAGTGGGATGGTATCAAACTAAGGTTTCTACACATCAAAGGATTTTATCAAGAAGCTAAAGAGAAATTTTTAAAAAAATTACAGTGCAGTAAAAAGAACCCAGTTTAAAAAAAAAGAAAAAAAAAAGAAAAAAAGAAGCTAAAGAGCAAACCTTTCAAATGGGAGATCTTTACAAGCTATCCTTTTAATAGAGGGCTACTTTCCAAAATATACAAAGAACTTAAAAGACTTTATACTAGAAAAACAAATCATTTAATCAAGATATGGGCAACTGAATTGAATAGACACTTTACAGAAGAAGAGATACAAATGGTCAATAGACACATGAAAATTATGTTCAACATCATTAGCCATTAGGGAGATGCAAATCAAAACTATACTGAGATTCCATCTAACCCCAATCAGAATTACACAAAAGTCAAATAACAACAAATGTTTTAGAGGATGTGGGGAAATAGGAACTTTTTTGCAATGTTAGTGTGAGTGCAAACTAGTTCAGCCACTATGGAGATCAGTGTGGAGATTTATTAGAAACCTCAGGATGGATCTTCCATATGATCTGGCTATAACACCTCTGGGTATCTATTCAAAGGGGTTGAAACCAGAGAACTACAGTAACATATTCATACCCAAGTTCAAAGCAGCACAAGTCACAATAGCCAAACTATGGAAGCAACCTAGGTGTTTATCAACAGATGGACGGATTACAAAACTATGAAAAATATACACAATGGAATTCTATTCAGCAATAAAAAAGAACAAAATTATGTCATTCATAAGAAGATGGAAACACCTGAAGAACACTATATTAAGTGAGACTAGCCAAGGACAGAAAAAGAAGAGCCATATTCTCTCTAATATGCTTGAGCTATGGATTATTTGTGATACCATAGGAACTTTAGATAAAAGAAGAGATCCTCAGTGGAGCCAGGGAAGAAAGATAGGGGAGGAGACAGACTGAGGTTCATTAGTAGAAATAGTACCTTCGATAATGTGTATACATGTGAATATATCATTGTCAATCTGGACTTGGACTTGGGAGGGAAGGAAATGGGGAGCACCAAGTGCTGTATCAATGCATGCCATAGTTAAAATGATCTACATTAGGATATGAGACTATAATGAACCAACAAAAAATAAAAAAAAATTCTGGATCAGACTTCTAAGAAATATATAAATATACTAGAGACTGTGTACATAGGTATAAACAATTGGATTTTAATATTTTACTTTAATGACTGAGGAAAACAAGATTTTTTTCTCCCTGGAAAATCAGAAACTACCAATGTTCTTTAGAATTTCATCTTAATTTATGCAAAATTTTTCTATTTTTCAGGTAAATATGAACAATTACTCCAAAGTTCATGTAATATATGTGTAAGTAATAATAAATGTACTCAACATGGCAATGTGGCAAAATGAATGGATAATTTTATGAAAATATAATAGGCAGAAGAGATTTTCCTCCTATGTAGATAAGCATAAAATTTATCTATATGGCAGCAATATTTTGTCTCCAAAACTGAGAAATAAAATTAAAGCAATTTTCTAAAAAATTACTACAAAAATACATAAATGATCAATAAAATTGCTTTTATTTATTTATTTATTTGGTGGTACTGGGGGTGGAACCCAGAGGCTTTCTACCTCTGGGCTATACTCCCAGACCTTTTTAATATTTTATTTGGAAACAGGGTTTCACTAAGTTGCTGAAAGCCTCACTAAGTAGCTGAGGCTGGCTTCGAACCCATGAGATCCTCCTGTTTCAGCCTCCCAAGTGGGGGGGATTACAAGCGTGCGCCACCACGCCCGGCATAAAATTGCTTTTAACTGTACTTAAATGGCATCTGATTCATCCTGGCTATTTCAGTAAAAAAGTAAAACTATGCATTACAAATTTGTAGTTTTATTCTTTTGTACTTTCGTTATACTTAAAATTACATGCAAGCCGGGTATGGTGGCACATGCTTGTAATCCCCGCGCTTGGGAGGCGGAGACAGGAGGATCACACAGGTTCAAAGCCAGCCGTGCTGGCTTAAGAGACCCTGTTTCAAAATAAAAAAAACAAACAAACTATAAAATAGGTCTGGGAGTGTAGCCCGGAGGTAGAAGGGTTTCCAGAAACCCCAGTACCACCAAAAAAAAAAAAAAAAAAAAAAATTAGATGCAAAACATAAAGGTTACTTTTAGTAGAGTAATATCAAGAAAATAGTATCATATAATAGCATACATTAAGTTGAACAACTCTCTTTGACTTAAAAAGCAGTATCAGCTGGGCGTGGTGGCACACGCTTGTAATGCCAGCATTTGGGAGGCTGAGACAAGAGGATCATGGTTCGAGGACAGCCTCAGCTACTACTTAATGAGGCCCTTTGGAACTCAGTGAGACTCTGTTTCAAAATAAAGAATAATAAATAGGGCTGGGGGTGTAGCTTGGACGTAGAATTTCCCTGGGTTCCAACCCCAGTACTACCAAAAAAAAAAAAAAAAAAAAGCAGTATCAGCAGAGTATATTCTGAACTACTAAGGCTAACATCCCAGAAACTCTGAAGGACTGGACACTATCTCTATTTGTCTCATTCTACTTTGAATTGCCTAAGGTTTCTTTAGGAAATATTTCTAAAAACCTACACTCTTTCATTCATGAAAACTATTATTTTTAGAAATTGCTACATTAAATAGTCAATAGCAGCCACATGTAAACATAGAAAAATGAGGTTGCCTGTCTATATTTTATGTTTTACATGTGGTAACAGTTTTTTAAACAAAATCCCATTGTAGCTACATCATACCAATGATGACATTTATTTCACAATCAAAGGTATTCACTCTAATTATATATAAGGGAGAGTAAAAGTTTCTTTTCTTTTTTTTTTTTTTTTTTATTTTTGGTGGTACTGGGAATGGAACCCTTCCATCTCCAGGCTACACTCCCAGACCTATTTTTATATTTATTTGGAAACAGGGTCTCTTAACACGATCCTCCTGTCTCTGCCTCCCAAGCATAGAGATTACAAGTGTGCACCACCACACCCGACTGGGAGCAAAGGTATCTAGCTGTATAAATTCACTATGTTTGAAACAAATAGTTTAGAAAAGAAACTTACAGTTTTGTGGCTATTGTCAATATATTTTCATATGTCTTTAATATTAAAAATGATTATTAGGTTCCCAGTGGAATCTGAAAATGAACTAAAGATATTAAATAAGTTGAGTTATATTTTCAATGGAAAAAATTTAATTATAATTTATAACTCAGAATCCATTTTTCTATTTTTCCTCTTACCTTGTTACACATTAACAAAAGTATCATAGTATACATGAAGGAATAATGCTTTTCAGTCAAAATTAAAGAGTTTGATTGGGTTATTTGTTTTTTAGTGTTCTCTTTTAAATATTTTGTATATTTTAGATATTAGTCCTCTATCAAATAAATAGATGGCAAAGATCTTCCATTCTGTAGGCTCTGTCTTTTAACTCCTAATAGCTTATTTATTTATTTTTTTTGATGATCAGAAGCTCTTTATTTTAATGGTATCCCATTTATTAATTCTTATTTTAATTTTCTGAGCTTTAGAAGAGTCTTACGGAAGAGTCTTACAGAAGAAGTTACTATATGTTACTAATTGGAGTTTGGGACCTATATCCTTCTCTAATAATTTCAGAGTCTCTGGCCTAATTTTCTGGTCTTTGATCTATTTCAAATTGATTCTTCTGAAAGGTGAGAAGTATGGATTTAATATTATTTTTCTACAAAATAATAACCAGTTTTCCCAACACCATTTGATAGAAAGGCTGTCTTTTCCTCAAGGTATGTGTTTGTCACCTTTGTTGAAAATCAAATGGATATAAATATGTGGATTTGTTCTTATATTTTCTCTTCTGTTCCATTGATTTATGTGTTTGTTTTGGTGTCGATACCATAGTGTTTTTTTTATTACTATAGTTTGTAGTATAATTTGAAGTCAAGAATTGTGATAACCCCTGCATGCTTCTTACTGCTGAGATTTGCTCTGTCTATTCTGAGTAACAAAAAAGTTACAGAGGATGTAGCTGGGGATTATCCTTTGTGAGTTTGTTAGGTTTCACTGCTTCCTTGCTACAATTGAATTCTGTTTATTATATCTGTAAAGAGTGAAAATGATGATGTGCCATAGTGGGAGACAATTAACATTTTTTTCAGTTGTGCTTACTCTGAGCTTTCTGAGTAAAAGTCACAAAAAAAAATTGTTAAAGGATGATACAGCATGCATGCTTTGAAAGCTAGAATATGCCCTGAAAATAGAGACTCATCATCCCAGATTCTTTTACTGACTTGCAGGTGTTGGCAGGCTAGAGGTCTTGCCATTCTTTTTCAGGAATAGATTTGCTTACTTCCAGGAAGTCCCTTTCCTCCCTCCTCCTCCTCCTCCTCCTCCTCCTCCTCCTCCTCCTCCTCCTCCTCCTCCTTTTTCTTCTTCATTCTTCTTTTTCTTTTTCTCCTCTTCTTCTCCTTCCTCCTCTTCCTCTTTCTTTCTCTGTCTCTCTTCCTTCCTCCATCCCTTCTTTCCCTCTCCCTTCCCTCGCCCTCTCTTCAAAGGAAAAAGAACTGATGTGTGAACTTCTCAATGTAACCACTACAACGTCTTCACTACCAGAGCAGTGTACCATTTGCTCACACATGTTATACAGTGGAGAATGGATATTGGGAAAGAAGCATAACCATTGAAACTCTTTGTGTGCCATGATTTGTTTTTGGATCAGAGACCTTCAATATCCTTTCAAAAAATGAATACAAATATAGAACCTAATCAGCAATTTACTCTTTTCCCTTTGTAAGAGAACCCAGAATTTACTCAAGCACTAAGGCACCCATCTCCAAAGGATGATACATGTTTCCTTTGTCAAGTTGGGTTTAGTTAGACCAATTCCCCTTTCTAATAGTTAATTTATAGGTTAATAATGGCCAAAGAAGTTAAATAACTCATTCAAGTCAGTGATAGTTCTGTGAATTTTTTTTCTTCTGAGTGAAAAAGACTATCAATTAAAAGAATCCCTTCTCTCCCAATTTTTTGTATTTGAAGACTTGCCAGAGGAGTGTGATTCATGGATGTACCCAACCCAGGTTGTAAAAATTAGAAACAAGTCTGAGCAGGAAACCAACATCCTATTAATGGAAGGACAAAGAGTGGCAAAAGATGATGCTTTGGTTGGTATAGTTAAGCTCCCAAATCAACTCTGAACTAATTCCTCTGGATGTTGTGTTACAGATTGAATAACTTTCCTGTCCAATTTAGGCATTGTTTTAAGTTATTATTTATTTGTAACTTTCACTTGTTTAAAAATATTGATAGATAGTAGTGACATTCATAATGCTACATTAATGTATGCAAATCACATTATATGCCCTATTTTTCCCCATACCTCTCCTTCTTTCTCCTCTGATTTCTTTGTGGTCTATCTCTTAATTTTTATGAGATCTCTTTTTCTCTTTAGTTCCACATTTGAAAGAAAACATGAGACCCTTGATTTTGTGATTCTGGCTTATCTAAGGTAGCATGATGTCGTTTAGTTCCACCTATTTTTCTGAAAATTATAATTTTATTTGTCTTTCTTGCTGAGTAAAATTCTATTGCATATATTTACCACATCTTCTTATTCCACTTATCTGTTGATGGACATATTAATTGGTTTCATAACTTGGTTATTGTGAATTGTACAAAGAGCATTCTTGTAGATATAAAAATCCACCTTAAAGAATTTGATAAAAATTAAATTAAATGAACAATAAAGTAAAACAAAGACAAGGCTCAGCTAAAATAAAAACTAGATGGGATGCTGTTGCTGCTGCTGCTTTTGTTACTGTCATGACTGAGGCTGCTACCCTTCCAAGAGGGACTGCCCTGAGTTCCAACACATGTAGCCTGTCAGAACTCTTTACTTTTATACCACTCAAGGCTTCAGTTCAGTTGAGACAGTCTGTGGGGGCATGTGAAATAGAGGGGTTATTGAAGCAGTAGGAAAGAAATGATGAGATAAATGGTTAATGTCAGAAACATTAGGATAAAATACAAAATGGGTAAAATTTTTGAGCATTTTTTAAACAGAAATTCTTTATATTTAGCAACTATTTAGAACTTCACAAAGCTTTGTATTCTATATATCAATATTTACTGCATTAGAATTTAAAACTGTTAAGTTTTAAAATACTGGATGATTTCATTTGAATATAACTACTTTTTGAATTTTTTTTATTAGAGATATTGTGTAAAATTACTTTCTTCCAAAATAAAAAAGAAATATCATAATTTCTTGAAATGTCATTGTTGAAAATTATTTTAATATTTGGGTTCTCATATTTTCTGCATTTGAACTCTTTGTATGTTTGTTTCATTGAAATATAAAAAGAGTTTTTGTTCATACAAAAATAGATTTGGAAAAGGAAAGGTTACTATAATAATCTTTATCAATATTTGTGAATTTTTGAAACTATATAAAATAATTGTCGGGTTCATTAAAATTGATTGCAATGAAGAAACTTAATCCAACCAATATCAATATTAGCAACTATAATATCAACAATATTTGCAAATATAAAATCAGTTTGTCTAGCAATCAAAAAAAATTTTTTTTTGGTACTGTGGATGAACCCAGGGGCATTCTACCTCTGAGGTATATCCTCCCCCACCATCCTATTTTTTAGTCTTTTTATTTTTTGAAACAGGGTCTCTTGAGTTGTTAAGGGCTTCACTAAGTAGCTAAGGCTGTCTGAGAACTGTGATCCTCTGGTCACCCCTCCTGAATGCTGGAATTACAAGGGTGTGCCACCACGCCTGGCTAATTATTTTTTTATCTGTGCTTAATTTTATCACATCACCTATTGGTTCTATGGAAGATTATCTGAATAAAATTGGTTAACTGATTTTGGTAGATGGTCTACTAATCATCATATTTCATAATCCATTTATAACATCACTGATGTTCTCATCAAAATATTATTGAACTATCAGGAAACTGTCAAGTTCATAAAGGCACACATATTTTTCAATATTCTATTTTTTTCTTAAAAGCTTGAAATTTATAACTGCAACAAATATTGTCAGTGTTGTCCTTGAAATAATAGGTTCACTTTGTTAATTTTTGAAGCAATCCCTGTCAAACTTCTCTGAATGATTATAGTATGTCTGTCAGTTGTCTTTTCAAGTGAGGGGAATGTTCTACCATAGAAACCGCTAATGAAGCTTGCTTCTTAACTGCATAAGGGTTTTACCTGAGTAATCTTAAGTATGTAACAGAAGCCTTTTATAATGTGTGTTTCTGATTTTACCACATAGATTAAGAAAGAATGTTACATAGGAATGAGTGCTGTTGTTTTTTTGTTTTTGGTGATGTGATTTTTTTACCACATGGATTAAGAAAGAATGTTACATAGGAATGAGTGCTGTTGTTTTTTTGTTTTTGGTGATGTGATTTAACCGAGGGGCATTATACCTACAAAATACAATGCTAGTCGCGCGCGCGCGCGCGCGTGTGTGTGTGTGTGTGTGTGTGTGTGTGTGTGTGTGTTACTGGAAATGGAACCCAGGGACATTGTACCTTCGAGCTACACCTCCAGCCCTATTTTTTAGTCTTTTTATTTTATTTTATTTATTTTGTGGTACTGGAGTTCCTGGAAGCCCTTCTACCTCCGGGCTGCACTCCCAGATCTATTTATTTTATATTTTGAAACAGGGGCTGGCTTCGAACCGGCGCGATCCTCCTGTCTCCGCCTCCCAAGCGTGGGGATTACAAGCATAAGCCACCACACCTGGCTCATAGTCTTTTTATTTTTGAAACAGGGTCTCACTGAGTTGCAAAGGTCCTCAATAAGTAGCTGATGCTGTCTGCAAACCACCATCCTCTTGTCTCCGAATATCAGAATGCTGGGATTACAAGTGTGTGCCCAGCAACGATAGTCCTTTTTACTTTTTATTTTGAAACTGAGTCTTACTAAGTTACCATGAACTGGCCTTGAACCTGAACTCTTCCAGTATCAGCCATCCAATCTACTAAGACTAGAGGTGTGTGCCACTGCATCTGCCAAAGTATTAAAATTTAATGAAATTGGTAAATATAATGTTTTATCAATGAGACTATTATATAATTAAATAATTTTAAGACTATGAGAATATGGCAATGAAGAAATCAGTGACTATTAGACTTGATATACTTTTGTGATGCTACCTTGCTTAATGTTAAGGTGACAGTTGTCTTTACTGCTTTTGTGCCATCAATGTATACATCGACCAAATGAAAAAGGGTCTGAAGGACTTTCTTGGCTCCACTGATCAAACTTTGAGAAGAACTGAGGTAGAGAATAAGGAGGTAGGAGAAAAATGTATCATTGTACCACAGAATCCTCTAATTTACAGACATATGCTAAAAGAATGAGAACTTCACATTACCTTACTACACAAGAGTGGGGTGATTTTGACACTCAGTACAATAATTTCAAGTCTTTGTTCCAGTTGTAGATATTGTGATTTAGACCTCTTTCCTATAGTTAGATGTTGTTGGAATTGGTGTGACGGTTGTGAAACTTTGTTGATTCATTGTGTCTGGGTCTCCTGATGCAGCTGAATGGAGAAGAGTGGTTGACTTTTATTGGGCAATCCAGAAAGTTTACTGCAGCAGATTTAGATTATGGCCAGAACTTCATATTTTTCTGGAGTTTCCATTCCTTTTCTTTTTTTAGATGCAGGGGTCTGCTCCATATTTGCTCTTCTCCCCAAACACTATTACATTAGATATAAGGCAGACTTATTTTTTATGTTATTTACTTCTAATACCCGCTTTATAGAGAGAGGGAATAATTTCTGATGACTCAACTATTTAATCTTGCTTAGTGAGATAGAGTTTAGTCATAACTAAAGCTAAAACATTTTTGTGGTCAGCAGTTACTGACTGGTACAAAGTTATTATTTTTATTTACTTATCACAGTACTTTCAGTTCATGAACCACAGACATTTGCTCTCCTTATCCCAAGTTGAGAAAATAACACACAGTCCTATAAGAACTCTGCTTCACAGCAAGTAAAATTAGCCTTCATTTCCTGTGGACCAGAGCATGTATCTTTATCCAAAGAATATATGCTGTACTGATAGATTTCAGTATATTTTTAACTGCTAATAACGATGAAATACTAATTTTATACTCATTTAAATCCGATATTTTTGTATTATTTTTATATTATTATATTTCAACCTAATTTTTCTCTTTAATTGAATATTCTTTGATAGTATCATTTTTATTCTTATAAGTTATTATAAATTATTTTATAATGAATTGTTATATAAATTAATAACTGCATTGAAGTCTGAAAATAAATCAGCATCCACCAGTTTTCTCAAATCCTTCTTTTCTTTACACTTTCTCCTCTAATTGCTATTCTGACAGCTGTATGACCCTAAAACTGAAACACATAATGACACATTGGAAATAACTGATTGGACTGACTACAAATATTATGTAGTACTACAAGGAATTCTCCAGAAAATTAACTCCTGGGACATGAAATTCTCCTGGTCACTGCTCACTTGATTTTTTTTTCACAAAATTTATTAGAGAATACTAAAACATTTAGACAATTCTTCCTAAGCCTTTGCAATGAATATCTACCTTTGTATTTACTGAAGAAGAATTAGTAATGGTTTTAAGGAATACACACTTCTTTAAATATTCAGATGTCTCTGTATTATATTTCAAGGTTTTATGCACTCTTCTTGTTTATGTATGAGTACATTTTAATTTAAAAAGAAAGCCACTATTCTTCTAATAAATTTTGTTGTAAAAAAAAAAAAAGAAAGCCACAGGAAAGATATAGAACTAGTTTCAGCAAATCCTAAAATAGTTGGGACTAAGGATAAGATAGCATCACATCAGGATGTGGTAAATGTGGAAAGCACATGGTACCTTGGCTTGCTACACTGTACCTTGTACACCCTTTTCACTGTGGTTCCACATGGCACATGCTTCCTAGAATATAATGGCTGGGGCATGAAGCATGTAATTTGGAAAGAGACACAATGAATTTCACAAGAAAAAAAGTAGTGTATTCTTCCCAAAGTGTGAGAGTGTCTTTGAGGTAGTTATTCATATGCAAATAACTTAATTCATATGTAAATATAGAAGTGTCTGGAAGGTTATTGTCTCAAAGACCTGTAAGGCTTGATTTAAGTTTTTTGTTGTTTTTTTTTAATTATTTCTATGCTTCGGTGTGTGTAGTTTCTATTTAGTTACTTCTGCTTTATCACTCCTTTGTCCTATAAATTCTAATAAAATGTAAATATTACTCAACTTTTTTCAAATGTGTATTTTTCAGTTGACTATATAATATTCCACTGTGTATACACACTACATTTTCATTATCTCTTTATCTGTTGATAAGCACTTTGGTTGTATATCTTAGCTACTGCAATATACCTAAGAGAACAAGTATCCTTTTGGTATTTCATCTTCTTTGGCTCAGAAGTGGGATTAACAGATTATTTAGTCCTTCTACTTTTACTTTTTTAAGAAAGCTCTATGTTGTTTCTCATAATTGCTATACTATTTTAAATTCTCACTGATGGTGTATAGAGTTTTCCCTTCCTTAGCATTTTCAATGATATTAGTTATCTTTTGACTTGATACCTTTTCTAACTGAAATGAGATGATATCACAATTTGGTTTTGATTTGTATATCACTGATGTAGTATTGAACACTGGTTCAAATTTCTAAAACAAAATTTAATCATATGAAGGAAACAGAATGTTAATAGAGAAATATATAATATATTTATATATACTATATTCAACTGATATGACATAATATATATTTGAAAACAGTTAAATAATCTTTATATTTGATTAGAAACTACAGGGTCAAAGAGCAGTGAACCAGAAGGAACCAAATAGAAACTACACGAACTGAAACACAGAAAAGAAAAAAGTAATGAAGAAAATTAAATCAAGCCTCATTGATCTTTGGAACATTATCAAGAGTTTAAATGCATGTGAATTTGGAGTACTGGAAGAAAATAAGAGAAAAATTGTCTGAGGGAAAATCTGAAGAAGTATTGGGTGAAAATATTCCTAGGTTCATGGTATGTATAAAGATGCAGTTTTAAGCAGCTTCGTAAACTCCAAAAAGAAAAAAAAAAAAAACACCAAGAAAAGCTATCAAGTAATGTTTTTATTATACTAATATAATAATTTCCTCTTATGCATGGGGGACATTATCTAAAACCCCCAGTGAATGTTTAGAGCTACACACATTACTGAACTCTATAAATTCTGTTTTTTCCACCTCTGATGAAATTTATTTACAGGAGTCATCCCAGGAGCAGATTTGCATCATTTCCTATAGTCCTTGCTGAGTGTTTAGAGTTAGTGTTTCCTGGCAAGACTGTCCTCTCAATTAATGCTTTTATGCAAATTTATGTTGAATTTAAATGAAATTACTTTATTAGTATCACCAGAGTCCAGCCTAAGTGTCCTTTCCTGGATTTTCCCAGGGCATTTTGAATAAGTGTTATAGATTCTTTGAGGTAAATCATGTTTTTATAGGCCAATATAACTCTAATGGGATTGATTATGACATAATTTCTTTTTATTAGGATATAAGATAAATACAATAATTTTCCAATTTCTATGTTCTATTTTGTAATTTTTAACAAATTTTTATGAGTTGAATTACATCCCCCTAAAATTCCATGTGTCTTAAGCCCTAAGGTCCAATTCCTCAGAATGTGAATGTATTTGGAGAAAGAGCTAGTGTAATTACAATTAAAATGAAGATAGGGAACCGGGCGTGGTGACGCATGCTTTTAATCTCAACATTTGGGAGGCTGAGACCAGAGGATCGTGGTTCACGGACAGTCTCAGGTACTTAGTGAGGTCCTCTGCAACTCAGTGAGACCTTGTTTCAAAATAAAGAATAAAAAATAGGGCAGGGGGTGTAGCTCGGAGATCAAATGCCTCTGAGTTCCATCCTCAGGCCCGAAAAGAAAAAGAAAAAAGAAAAAAAAAAAAAAAAAAAGGAGAGAGGGAGATAGGGTGTACCAGAGTTCAATCTCATCTGTGTTTCTTTAAAAGGAGGAAATTTGGACACATGGACATCTGGAACAGAACACAAAGGAGCCGGGCGTGGTGGCGCGGCGCACGCTTGTAATCCCAGCATTCAGGAGGCTGAGACCTGGAGGATCGCGGTTCAAGGACAGCCTCAGCTACTTAGTGAGGCCCTCTGCAACTCAGTGAGACCCGGTTTCAAAATAAAGAATAAAAAATTGGGCAGGGGGTGTAGCTCAGAGGTCAAATGCCCCTGGGTTCCATCCCCAGACCCGCAAAAAAAAAAAAAAAAAAAAAAAAAAACACAAAGGAAAAGGGTAAGGAAGGCTTGCCATATCCAAACCAAGGAGAGAGAACTCAGAAGAGACCAAACACTGCCTATACTTCTGTATAGAACTTCTAGCCTCCCAGACTGTGAGACAATAAATATCCATTGTTTAAACACCCCAGTCTGTGGGTTTTGTTATGATAGCCCCAGCAGAGTAAAATATATATTCAGGCACTGAATCAACAAAAGAATCAAGATTTAGAACAGTTTCCTCAGTCTCCATTGCTTAACCTCAAATTTATCATGTTACCTTAGAGTCCAACTTCTTCCCACTTCAGGTCCTGAAAAATATTTAGTTTTCTGCTCCTAGAATTCTGTTTTTCTCAAACATTCCCATATACAGAATGATACAGTATATAGCCTGCTGAGTCTGGCTTTTTTATTTATCATGTCATATATAAGATTATCTAAAATATTTCATATATCAGCAGCTTTTTTTAAAAAAAGTTTACTATGGATTTTTTTTAAGTTTTGAGGTGTTTTAGTTTTTTTATTATAAAAAGCCAGGATAAATATTTTATTAATTTTTTTAATTTAATTTTTTTTTTTTTTTTTGCGGTACTGGGGTTCCTGGGAGCCCTTCTATCTCCGGGCTACACTCCCAGACCTATTTTATATTTTTTATTTGAAAACAGGGTCTCTTAAGCCAGCGAGGCTGGCTTCGAACCAGCATGATCCTGTCTCTGCCTCCCAAGAGTGGGGATTACAAGCGTGCAACACCACGCTCGGCTTATTAAAATTTTTAATTGATACATCTTAATTATGAATCATAGTAAGATCAAAATTATATATTCTTTTGTGCATACTACAGTTCATGTTGTTTTCCTCAACTCCTCCTTTCCCACACATACTAGTGAGATTGGCAATAAATAATACATTCACATATGAGCATAACATTATTTGGTCTGTTTTCCTTCCTCAAGCCTCATTTTTACCCTCCTGTCATACCTCCTTCTAAATCTCCAACTATTTTTCGGTCTCTGTTCTATTTTTATGAAGTATCTTTTTCTATTTTATTTTCTTTTTCTACATATGAGAGAAAATATGTGGTTTTTGATGAGTCTGGCTAATCTCACTTAGCATGGTGTTCTCTAGTTCCTTCAGTATTTATGCAAATGACAATTTTGTTCTTCCTTGTGTTTGTGTAAAACTACACCACACCATTTGTGTATACTATATTTTCCTTATATATTCATCTGTTGATGAACACATAGGTTAGTTCAATATCTGGCTATTGTGAATTGTACTGCAGTAAACATGGATATGCATGTATCACTATAGTTTCTAACTTTAATTCCTTGGGGAAGACATTGAGGAGTGGTAGAGCTGGATCACATGGAGGTTCCATTCCTAGTATATTAAGGAACTTTCATACTAATCTTCACAGTGTTTGTACTAGTTTACAATCTCACCAACAGTGTATAAGATTTCCTTTTCTCTATATCCTCACTACTATTTATTATTGTTTGCAATTTTGACGATTTCCATTATAACTAGTTAGACAGAATCTCAGTGTAATTTTGTTCAGCATTTCTCTGATAACTAATGATCTATTATATTGAGCATTTTTTCATATCTTCGTTGGCCAATATAGTTCGTCTTTGCAAAGTGTCTATTCAGTTCACTTGCCCATTGTTTGAATGAATTCTTTGTCTGGATTTTTGGTGTTTTCTTTTAGTCCTTTATATAACATAGATATTAGCCTTCTACCAGAGGACTGGCACAGATGGTCTATCTTTTGATTGTTTGCTGTAAAGAAGCTTTAAATACATTGTCCTATTTATTTATTCTTGGCTCTATTTCCTAAGCTTTAGGGATTTATTAAGAACATCTCTGCCAGTGTCTATATTATGAAAATTGGTCTTATATATTTTTCTTTTTTTTCTAGTAATTGTCAAATTTCTGGTCTAATCTTCAGATCTTTTCTTCATTTTGAGTTAAATTTTGTGTTGTGTGAGATAGATTAGTTTAATTCTTCTATACACAAATATCCAGTTTTTATTGCATTGCATCTTGTTTTTGAAAAGGTTGTCTTTTCTACAAGTTATACTTTTTGCAAAATAAGCTGGCTATAATTAGATTTCTTTTCTCTGTATCCTCTATTCTATTACATTGGTCTATAAGTCTGTTTTTATGATGGCACCATACTGGTTTTGCTATTATAATATAGTAGATGTTTAGATATGTACATTCATTTTACCAAGGCAATTGAGTATATATCCAGGATAATTATTATTCTTGAGTCATGTGATAAAGCTATCTTTCAAAGAGCCTCTATCAACATGTATTCTCACAAGTGGTATGACTTTGTTTTTGAGCTTGTAAATTTTTGTTTGCTTTATCTTAATCACACTAATAAGTATATAATATTTCACTATAGATTGAATTTGCATTTGGGTAATATCATCTTAGCTGGGCATTGTGGCGCTTGTAATCCCAGTACTTGGGAGACTGAGACAGGAGGATTGCGGTTCACAGACAGCCTCACCTATTTAGTGAGGCCCTCCACAATTTAGTGAGGCCCTGTTTCAAAATAAAGAATAAAAATTAGCGGGGCTATAGCATGGAGGTAGAATGCCCGTGGGTTCAGTCTCCAGTATAAAAAAATTTATATGTATACATATTTATATGTCAGATATAAATATATGTAATACATATACTTACATATAAATTTATATATATATAAGATAATGTATAGATTTATCTTTTGCTGTGACTGTTTACCATATATATTATATATATATAAATATTTTATTCATATCAATGGTTTTCTCATTCATTTTATTTTTTTAATTTTTTTTAAAATGTGGATCATGTTGAAAATGGTATACATTCAGACTGTGCTTGGCTCCTTCCCCCCTACTTCCCCTTTCCCCCTCCCAACAATTAGTGTCCAGGTTAACCATGCTACATTAATACTTTTATACATATTTGAATGTAGCTCCTCCATTAATTAACCTTAGCCGTCTTCATATCCTACTCTTCCATTATAGCTTTGCTGAAGTTTCTCCTCCATTATTTGGAATCGCTCTCATATCCCCAATACTCCCTAGTTTAGGCATATTAGAGAAATATGCCCCTTCTTTTTCTGTTATTGGCTGAACTCACTTAACATAATGTTCTCCAGGTCATTTTCTTAAATGTTTTTAAAGAGCAGAAAGTTTGAATTCAGATGAAGTATAACATACCTTTCTTGTTTCTTATTAATTATGCTTTGCTGTGCTATAATATTTTCTAAGAACTGTTTAACCCAAGGTCACAGAAAGAGTCTTTAATATATTCTTTATGAAGTCTTAACTTTTACTTCTATGATTATTTTAAAGTTATTTTTGGTATAAGTTATGGGGAACAAATTGAAGTTATTTATTTATTTATTTATTTATTTATTTATTATTTATTTTTGGTGGTACTGGAGTCCCTGGAAACCCTTCTACATCCGGGCTACACTCCCAGACCTATTATTATACTTAAAAAAAAAAATTGGAAACAGGGTCTCTTAAGCCAGTGTGGCTTGCTTTGAACCTGCACGATCCTCCTGTCTCTGTCTCCCAAGTGCAGGGATTACAAGCATGTGTCACCACGCCCGGCTTATCTATTTATTTTGTGGAAAAAAAGTTGACTATATGTTATGTGTATTTTACTACTTTTAAAATATAAGATAATAAGCCGGGTGTGGTGGTGCACGCTTGTAATCCCAGCATTCAGGAGGCTGAGACCAGAGGATCGTGGTTTGCGGACAGCCTCAGCTACTTAGTGAGGCCCTCTGCAACTTAGTGAGACCCAGTTTCAAATAAAGAATAAAAAGTAGGGCAGGGGGTACAGCTCGGAGGTTGAATGCCCTTGGGTTCCATCCCCTGACCCGCAAAAAAAAATAAATAAATAAATAAAATTAGTTTTATTCTCAAAGTTAGATAAAAACAATAATAATTTTCATTATTCATTTAATCAAAAATTGTGGTAATATTCATAAATATTAAAGAAAACTTATATTTATGCATATTAATTTATGATATTGAGGTTTTTTTCAGAGGGTTAATTTTGTATTATTTAAATTCAAGATATAAGCTTTTTGATAAATTATTACCATGTAAGGATAATTCCTTCTTCACAGGTAATTTAATAGTTATTATGAACTGCATAATTTGTATTACAATTTATTTTTTCATAAAGACAATGTACTACAATTCTATTATCACTTACCTTACATTACATATGAAGAAAAGAGATGAATAGTGACATTAAATTGTATTTTTATTTAAATTACAGAATATATACATATATGCTAGGACAAAAAATAATATAAATAATACTGTCGAGTCACTCAGTCATCTAAGGTCTGTTTGTGCAATGTGTAATGCAGAAAAGTATTTCCTTATTTGTGCTACTTGCTACATGCCTCCATTAGCATTGATATACTCTAGCACTGAGAATTATTCTGTACTTAGAGCTCTTCATTTTTCAAAGAGATGGCTTCAAAATAGAAGCAGATGTGCTTTATTTCATATACTTTTGGAAGCAGGTAGTTTTACCTGGAACATATTTGAACAAAATGTGATTAGAAGCAATGTTGAAATAGACAATTTGTGTATTACTATATCTGGATTTATTCTATAAAGGTAATATGAGTATTGATGTTATCTGGTTCAAAAGGCCCAATATACTTGTCAAGAGCTCTGTCAAGGGCCAGCTGTGGTTGCAGGGGAGGCTTTGGCAGTGATCTCTCCAGAGATAATAAAGCATGCATAGTTGCCATTAGGAGAACAAACAGAAGCTTTATTTTACAGATCTGTCTCTTCTACAGGTTTCCAGGCAAAATGGTGCATATCCATGGCAGTGTGGATGTGCTCAGGCATGCTGCATTTTTCCAAGTTATGACCACACAGCCAAGATCACATGTGCAACTGCTCAAGATGAGCAGAGTTTATGTCCCCACTGCTGCCCTGTACTTCCTCTGGGCCACACAGTACTATTGCTGGTCTTCCCATTGAAATGTGGATTCAATTTCTATAGATCTTTGAATCCTACCTTTGGTCTTTCTTTGGCCAATAGGATGTGGTGGAAGTGATGGTGGCAAGTCATGAACCAAAGTGTCAAAAGACTTCACTCTCTTATAAAGTAGCTATCACATGTTAGGAAGCTTAACATGGATCTAGTTCCCTTGAAAATAAATGAGAGAGACTCAGACATCCTAGATTTTACAGCTGAACTTAACTACAGACAATCTTTTAGATGGTTACAGAAGTATGAAAGAGGAAGCGTAAAATTGGCAGAGGAAAACCCAATGAGACTAAGCATTTGTGAGAATTAATAAATCATTATTTTGAACTACTATGTTTTGCATCAGTGCATAAATGTCACACTGAACAAAGCTGCCCTCTTTTGTTGTTCATTTAACCTATTTTCAAATTCACACATCATACTCAAAGCTCTTTGGTTTGATGAATAATGCATACTGTAAAAAGTTGCATAGAGTAGTTGAAATTAGTAGTGAGAGTAACAATTGCTTACTCTCTGTGTATAAAAGCACATTATGACATTATTCAGCTTAGAGACCAACTCAATTTTCTGGTAGAAAGAACACAGGATTTAGAGATATAATAACCTTTTTTTTTAACAAGAACTTGGAGAAGAAAGTGCTAATTGGATGATTAGCTGATTTTGGTCCACTTATTTCATATCTTTAGGTCTTTGCTTCCTCATGTCTTCAAAAGTAATTTTAAGATAAATAATTTCCAAGTTTTAATATACATTCAAATAAATGCACTTAAAGATATATTTTGTATATGAAATATATATACATATGTGTATGTATATTTGTTTAATTTTTATTTCTAAAATTATAGCTAAATAAAATCTTTAGAATTGTTATCAATATTTTATTCCTTTATACAACAAACTGTTGTTTAATGTAAAGATTACTGTAAACTTTTACTAAAATATTTTACTTTAAATATTGTAATGATTGAAACAACATTCATAACACATTACCCATTTAAGTCTTAACTTATAATGCTAATTTAGTTACATTAATATTGATTAGAATAAAATGCGAAAATTATGCTGCATGTGGTGGTGCACACTTGTAATCCCAGCATTTGGGAGGCAGAGACCAGAGAATCAGGGTTCGCAGACAGCCTCAGCTACTTAGTGAGGCCTTTCACAACTCAGTGAGACCCTGTTTCAAAAATATTAAAGGCTAAAAAATAGGGTTGGGGGTATAGATCAGAGGTACAATGCCCCTGGGTTCCATCCCCAGTACCACACAAAAAAAGGGAAATTAAATAAGAAAACTAATACATCTCTGTAACTCCGAAACTGACAAACTAAAACTATAAATACTGAGTGGATATGTGAAAGAAAAAAATAAAAAAGGTATATCATTCATTTAAATTTTTCAAATAGTACATTCACAGTGGTAAAAAGGCTCTACCATAGTCTTTTGAGTATGGCATTTTGTTCACTCATTGCTGGCATACTGATCAATCATATTTTGACATATATGACAAGTCAAATAAAGTGAAAAGAGTGTTTGCTAATATGCTTAAATTATTCAAATATAGTAAGATTTACTCACATAAAAGTGGTACAAGGAGACCTTAATGTTAAGAATTTGAATTATATGTCAGTCATAAGCTTCAATTTTTCTTTATGTATTTATTAAAGTGCTTAATGAATAATTCAGTTTTTATGACAAAAGTCACTCCCACATCTGCAGATACTTGTATAGTTTATGTGTTATATTTTAAATGTTCACAGTTATTTTGAATTGACACCGGAAAACTCAGAAAATAAAAGAATTTAGAATGGTAATGGCTATAATTTCTGAAGGAGAAATAGCTAATTATTATAGACACTTTATACTATTTACAAGTTTCTTATAGACTATTTTGTTTTATTTATTTTATTTTATTTTATTTTTTGCAGGTCTGGGGATGGAACCCAGGGGCATTCATCCTCCGAGCTACACCCCCTGCCCTATTTTTTATTCTTTATTGTGAAACCGGGTCTCACTGAGTTGCAGAGGGCCTCACTAAGTAGCTGAGGCTGTCTGCGAATCACAATCCTCTGGTCTCAGACTCCTGAATGCTGGGATTACAAGCGTGCGCCACCACACCTGGCCAACTATTTTAAATTAATGAAATTAATGGTATGTTTTCCTAGTTATATGTTCATTTAGTTCTTTGAGCATATTTAAGATTGTTTAGTCCTTGTTTAGTAGATTTTTCATCATGTCTCTTCTCAAGGATAGTTTCTGATTAATTTTCTTTCTTTTGAATGAGCCATAAATACCTGTTTTTCTGTATGCATTGTAATTTTTTATTGAAGACTGAACTTCTGAATCAAATAATATGACTACATATGGAAATTAGATTCTATCCCTTTCCTAGGGTTTTGGATGTCCGTCTCTTTTCTTTTCTTTTTTAATTGTTGTGGGTGGTCTCGATGCTAAATATTCTTCCCAGGTTTCTTCAGAAACTGCACTTTTTTTCTAAAGATGTCCAGTGACCTTCTAATTTACTCTCTATGCATAGTTGCTTTTGAAGGTTTTAGGTATTAGTTTCTGGTCCCTAAAAGGGGAACAAAATAACCAAAAATGAAGTGGCAAAGACTATTTTTTTATGACTTCAAATGGTCATTTATAACACATACAACTGAGTAACAAAAGCAACTTTCAGAAGGATTCTTGTGGTTTGGTCCCATATATAAGTTTACAACATATATATATATATATATATATATATATATATATATATATATACACATATATACACACGTTTTATATATATATATATATACACACACATACATATACATATATACATATATACATATACATATATACATGTATATATATGCATGTATATATGTATATATACATAATCTATCTATCCATCCATTCATCTATCTATATTTAAAATCTGAAATGTAATACTATGGATGGTCTAGAGACACACACACACAAGTGCGATAATATGACTAAAGCTTGCAAGATAATGATAACTTCCAAATTCATTATGTTAATTACCTCTAGGAAGAGAGGGAAAGAAATGAGACTGGGGATGGTAACACATGGGGCTCCCATTTGATTTATAATATTTTTTAAAAAAGCAGATTCAAAGTACTCTAATGAATTAAATTTGATTAAGCCAGGTGGTAGATAAATGAGTGTATCTTATATTTATTCGTATAGCTTTCCATATGGATTTTTTAATGATACTTGGGATAGAACCCAGGAATGTTCTGCCTCTCAGCTATAGACAGACACTTTAAATTCCCTGGAAGCCACTTCAGTCAGAAGAGGAGAGGCTTGCTTTGATGGTCAGCCCTTCTTTGTATGCACTTCTTTGATTAGAAACAGCAATTAGTGCTCAGAGCACATATTTCCTATATCTATGGTGAGGGAGTGATATTTTGTCCACCACAGGTCCTGCAACCTGCACCAAAACTGCTCCAGAAGCGGCACAGCTACCTGCCATGGGACTGTGGGGTGAATTGGACAGGTACTCCTATGCTAAGAGCTGAAATTCAGACTTTGTACTGAAACTCTGCTTATGTGGCAGCATCACTAAGCATCAAAATTGATGATGGAGATAAATTTAAATATATTTCAAAATTAGAATAAAACAAAATCTTTTTATTTGTTAGAATTGCATTCCTGAAAAGTAATCAGGGAGATAAATCTCAAAGCTCTAGATATTTTCACAGAAATAATTAAAGACTTTGCTTAATGAGATTATGTACTTCCAAGTAATCTATGCTAAGAGTTCACTTTATGTTGCTTATACAATGAAAACATTCTGTTTCCACAAAGTTTCAAAATAGACAGATTGATTGGCCATTTCCCCCCAAAGCCATTTAATATGCATTATTGTGCATGTTCATAATGCAAATTTTGAACATGGAAACGCATTTTTCTCAAGGAACCACACAGTCTATTTGAGAACTAAAAAACATAAAAAATACAAACCATGTAATATATATAATAACAAATACTTTTCAAAACATTAAATTATAAAAATTTGTATTTAGAGAGCCAAATATTACAATAGAACTGTGTGCAGGATACAAACATAGAAATAAATATGGAGAGTCAACTACAGAAGAAAGAAATAATGATCAAATTATTAGAACAAGCAAAATTGGAAAAAATATGAAGATTAAATTATTGAAGAATATTGAAAACAGAAATAAAAATAATAATAAAGAATAGTTTAGCATATATGTATGTATATATGCACATATATACATAAAATTATAAGATAAAGCAGTATATTTTGCTACAAGCAATTTTATATTACTGAAGTAAGAAGTTCAAATATAGCGGTTTAGAAAATAAGAAAGAATGATAATTTCAGAAGACAATTGAGTAATTCACACCAAAAGCAAAAAAGTTGAGAACTAAATTTATGGCAGATAAACTAAGTTTATGGAGGAGAAAGAATAGAAACAGGAAATAGGATTTGGTATTTATTTATTATTGGGAATTAGGAGATTTTTTAAGCCATTTTACTTTCCAACACCTTATATATCTTTAAGTATATGTGATGGTAGTTAATGTTAGAACAGAAAGTATTAAGAATTTACTTTCTAGTCATTGCATTTATATTACTGGTCATTTGAATGATTATATTATTAACTGAATATTCTATCTTTTAATCCAAATATTTTTATATTTGTATTGGTGCATTGTAATTATCATCATTAGTGAGTTTCAAAGTGATACAAACACTCATGCACACAGGTCTGGTGTACTTCTTTTCAGATGCCACCCTGATACCCACCTCTGAACATAAATATTAGTGAAGTTAATAGTGAGGTCTTCATAGAAAGAGATAACATAGCTTGAGCTGTTTTATTCATCAGTTCTTCTTTTCTCTCTCCCCATCTCCCCCATTCCTTTATACTATTATACTGGGTCTTCCTCCTCAGTTATCTAAAGTCCTTTTTGTTTTCTATTTTCTCTCTGGCCTTTACATATGAGAAAAATCATTAGACTCTTGACTTTCTGAGTCTGTCTGATAGCATAGTTAGATTCATTTTTCTAAAACTGCCATAATTTTGTTCTTCTTTATGGCTGACTAAACTGCTACTGTGTATATGTACCAAATTTCCACCCATTCATCTGTTAAAGAATGCCTAGGTTGGTTTCAAAATTTGGCTCTTCTGCTGCTATAAACGTGGATTCTCATGCATTACTCTAGCATGTTTTTTTGTGGTACTGGGATGGAACCCAGGAGCATTTTACCTCTGAGCTACCCCTCCAGCCCTATTTATTATTCTTTATTTTGAAATAAGATCTCATTGTGTTGCAAAGGCCTCACTAAGTAGCTGAGGCTGTCCACAAACCCGGATCCTCCTGTGTCAGCATCTCAAATGCTGGGATTATAAGTATGCACCACCATGCCTGGCAATTTGATAAAAAGAATTGTACTTAAGATTGCCAAGTTATATGTTTTTAAAATTAAAAAATATAATTAAAATTTAATCTGTATAGATTTATCTAAATATTAAATTTAATTAAATGGCATATTAAATGACAATTTTATAATAATGTGCAAAATTTTCTAGTTGGAAAACATACCACCAAAACATCTCTCTTTAATATTAAAGAATAAAATAACAATACCTTTCTGAGCACAAAGATATATTATAGTTCCTTTTTCTATTAAAAAGGAAAAAAAATCTAGCAACTTTTCTTTCTTTCATATTTGCATGTTTTTTTCACATCTCTGTGTCCCCTTCTATAGTATAGCTAATTAAATTTTTGTTTCTTACACACTATATATGCAGCTGTAATGTGCTGGTTACTAAAACTGGCTGAAGTGATGTAATTCTTGTTAGAACTCATTGATGATAAACTTGCTCACTGAAAACAGGCAACAGAAATTCTTTTTCCTTAGAAAAAAATGAAAAGTTTTAATTTATGAAAACCTATTTTAAAATATTCCATTGTTTAGAAAGGACATTTGTTGAGCATAGTCTTAGCAAACATTTTATTGTTAAAAATTAAAGTCAGTACTTCTGGGAGGTGGTGACCAAGAAAAGCGGCACTTACAAGTCCTGCTAACACTCGATCTCTATTGCCACAAAATCAGTACTTTTCATAGCCAGAAAACACTATCAACAAGAAATAAAAACTGTGAATACAAGGGACAGAGAAAAGAAGACTAGAAAAACAACCCAAGGCCAGAAAAGAAATCCACCCGCATTACCACAGTGGAGCCGCGCAGGCGCCATCTTGCCTTACAGCACCAGGTTCCAGAGAGGAAAGGTAAACAAGGAGCTGAAGTGAGCAGCTGCGGATTATTTGGGTATAATTCAGCAGTTCTTTCAGCACAAAGAATGTCTAAAACTCCCAGTGGCCAAGCTCATCACGCCCATGGTGGTAACAGACTTCCAGACGAGGAGAAAGTAAGCCCCAATTCTTTTTTTTTTGTTTTTTTGTTTTTGTTTCTGTTTTAGAGCATTGAGCAATGCGGAGTCAGTGATTTTATTTTTATACTGATTGTCTGTATGTGCTTGTTTCACTGTTCCTGTTTTCTTTGGTTGTTGAGTGCACTGAACTGGAGCTGTCTCGGACCCGGTGGACTTGCTGCCACCACTGGCAATATGGTGCTGCTGCCACGCACTCAGCTTTAAGGCTGGTGTATTTCTTGTCTGGTTTTGAGCTCTGTTCTGAGTCCCTTTCTTCTTTGGAGCTTGGTGCTGCAAGAGGAGTTGGTGCTGGCATAGCTCCACTGCTGCAGTGCAGGCTAGTTTCTTTTCTGGTCTCTGGTTGTTCTTCTAGCCTTCTTTTTCTCTGTCCCTTGTATTTACAGTTTTTATTTCTCTGCTGATGGTGTTTTCTGGCTATGGAAAGCTCTGATTTTGTGGCAATATAGATCGAGTTTTAGCGGGACTTGTAAATGCTGCTTTTCTCAATCGCCATCTTCCCGGAAGTCCCCCAATTCTTAATTATCACTCATACTTCTACTTGTAACATGTTTACTATTATCCCACTGATTAAAGTAAATTACACATGGAAAGACTTGGAGACATTATGTTAAGTGAGACTAGCCAAGCACAGAAAAAGAAAGGACATATGTTTTTCTCTCATATGCCCAAACTAGGGAGTATTAGGAATACCAGAGAGACTCAAGATAATGGAAGGGAAACCTCAACAAAGCTAGAATGGAAGGGTAGGAGAGGAAAAAGGCTGAGGTTGATTAACGAAAGAGCTTCATTTGAATATGTGTAAAAGTATGAATGTAGCATGGTCAATTTCAATACTCACTGTTGGGAGGGGGGGAAAGGGGAAGTGGGGGAAGGAGAGGGCACCAAGCACAGTCTCAATGTATGTTATTTTTGATACAATCTACATAAAACTCAATAAATACGCGGGGTGTGGTGGCACAAGCTGGTAATTCCTCTGCTTGGGAGGCGGAGACCGGAGGATTGCGCAGGTTCAGAGTCAGCCTCGCTGGTTTAAGAGACCCTGTTTCTAAATAAAAATATAAAATAGGTGCAGGAGTGTAGCCCGGAAGTAGAAGGGTTTCTAGGAACCCCAGTAGCACCAAAATAAATGAATAAATGAATAAATAAATAAATAAATAAATAAAATAAAGTAGATCACATGGCTAAGTATTAATTCAGGGTAAAGCGGAACTTTCCAAGTTGGTAGGGATATAGGAAGATACAGATATGAGAAAATTAATGGTAGTTATTCTGCCAGTACACCATAACATGGGCTTCTAAACACATGCTTTCCCACTATTTTTTCTGGTTTGTCAATATCATGAGACAAAACAAGTAAAGTCAGACCCTGTAATTAAGTGTGACCACTGACTCATGTTTGGCCATTTCACTGAAGCTAATGGCACAATTTGAAAGAGAACATGTGGAAAGGACAGAATTATATCATATGACCACTTGACCTAGAAAGTTTAATTTGTGAATACTCTTTTCCCTAATTATTAATTTATCTAATTTTCCTTAAATCTAGAATTTGTGTGTGTGTGCATGTTTGTGTGTGTGTGTGTGTGTGTGTGTGTGCATGTGTGCATGTGTGTGAATTTTTTAACTGTAGTGGCGGATAAACTCCATATAATATCAATGATGTCACTTTCTGATACTCATGCTTATGTAATTTGGTTACATTCTGAATCAGAAATGTCCTCCAATGCTCGTGTCCTCAAAGCATGATACTCAGTACAGCAAGGGTCAGATATGGAACTTTTAGTCAGTGATTGGACCATGAGGGCTTTGACTTCATCAGCTATAAATCCATTCATGGCTGAATGCAGTATGAAGATGTGGGACCTAGTTGAAGGAGCGGATCACTGTGGGCATGTCCTGGAAAAATTTTTCTTCTCTACAACTTCTTTCTCCTTTCAGGCTGCCATGAGCAGAGGACACTTTCTTCACTACATTCTTCTACCACGATGTTCTGCTTTACTTTGTAACAAAAAATAAATGAAACCAACTTACCATCAACTGAATCCTTGATACTGTGATCCAAAATAAATCTATACTCTTCTATGCTATTCTTGTCCGGTATTTTGGTCACAGTGATACAACCCTGACTAGCACAAATCCCTTTACCTGTAATGTTCAGACTATGTAAAATAAGGTATTATCCCCATATGTTATATTTCATAAGACTTTACCTTGCTAGCAGTCTTACTCCCATTCTCCTCTGTCCACAAAAGTGTGACATTTCCATGTTGTGAACTGCCTATTAAAAGGACCAAATGACAAGGAAGCATGGGTGACCTCTAGGACCTAGGTTTGTCTAGCAAGGATATAGTCTGGAAGTAGATTATTTGCAAAGTAAGTCTGGAGAAAAAAATATAGCTCTGGTCAGGATCTTGAATGTTGCCTTTTGTAGCTCTTTTTAGATGATGTAGCTAAGCTGTGCTTGGGTGCTAATTCTGAGATAATAAAGTGTGTTGTTTTAAGCCTCTAAGTTTCTGGTAATTTGTTCTGCAACAATTGAAAACTAATACACTGGAAAATATCCCCTTTGCTTAACATCTGCTTTATAAATGCTTAAATGTGCCATTTTTATTTTTGCTTAAGATTAATTTTACACAGAGCCTATCAAATAAAAATAATAACAACTTTATGTTTTGTGAGTAAATGTATCTGTATAAATATCTTGTATTGCACATTTTCCAGACTCTGTCAACATCTTTTTATATATTTTCTTCAGATAAAGGCAGAAGTCCTATTAAATTAGCTGTGGGGAAAGTCTTACTTGAACCAATTTTAAAATTATTATTTTCTCTGTGTGTTCAGCATGATATGGCATATGTAGGAACAACCTTATTTCTTCCAAAATAGTGGAAATAATAACTTTCATTTTCATTGTATGAAGAACTATGAATTTAAAATGGCTAATCTCTAAGTTAATTATATTTAAACCAAACTTATTTTAAATGCATGCAAAGTTCTTTACTTTTTATGTCAAGGATATGGGGTCTATTCAACTATCTAAGGATGCGTTTAATATAATAATAATAGCAAGTTTTTTTTATTTATTGGCCCTAGGAAAAAATAAATTTTAAGAGCTTGTACACTGAGATTTGTTAAAGAAGAATATGTTAATTATAAGTAGTTTACTGTATTTTTATCTGGCACAGCATTAAGAAAATGCTATTCTTAACACATTTAATTTTCATCTTCTATAAATAAGTGCTTACATTATAACAATGAAAAATGAATATAAACTGGTGAATGATCATTTTGATA
Source organism: Muscardinus avellanarius (assembly GCF_963383645.1). NCBI lineage: Eukaryota > Metazoa > Chordata > Mammalia > Rodentia > Gliridae > Muscardinus > Muscardinus avellanarius. The sequence continues at coordinate 86,197,209 of NC_137786.1, read as the reverse complement.
CTACTTTGATATAAAAGCATTTTCTACCCCTAAAAATGTTATTATAATAGTAATGTCAATGAGATTGCAAGAGAAATATTTGGAAAGTCAAAAAATAGAATTTTTAAGGAAAATGTTGCAAGTAATTTCTAGTTATTTATCTTGAGAATAAAGGAGCATTCTTTTCTAACAAAACTATCTTTCCAAAATCAACATGACTATTTTAAATGTAAATTTCAAAATCAGGCTCTATAATGATAAACAGTAGAAGAGCAAACATAAGCAAAACCTTAAAATGCGTATCCATTTTAAAAGAAGAAAAGAAATTTTATTTGTCTCCCAAAGTTAGTATCAGGAGAAAGACAGCACGGGTAGCAAGGAAAGAGTGCCAGAAGCCACAGCCCAGCATGATGGGAGGAACATTCAAGTTACCTGCCCGGCATGACAGGAGCTTAGTGCCACAGGCAGATGAAATAGGGTGTATTTCCTACCTATTGCTTAAAGACACTGTTTAAAGAATATATTGTATAGCTAGCAAAAAGAACAAGAAAGGAAGAAAGCAGGTTAAATGCAAACTTTGTTGTATTTTTTCAAAGTCCTTCTTAGAAAGGAAGCTACCTATAAAATAAGCAAAATGATTAATGACATCAAAATGTTGTTGTGGCAGGAATGAGTCTTCATGGGCACCAGAAAAAAAAAAAAATCAGCCAAAGTCACTTTGCATTTTTTTCAAGGTCTGTAGAGTGGATCGGACAGAAAGAAATTCATGATTATATTAGGTATACAATTCCAGATTTTCATGCATTTTTCTAAGTCATTTACTTAAGGAGAGATTTCAGCAAAACCCAATATATCTCATTCCATTTAGGGTGCCAAGATGGTGTGATGTTTTTGCAGTTGAGATAGTATTGGTAGAATAACACAATTCAATACTTGATACATATCATTTTCTCAAAGTAATTTAAAGTTTAACCCAAAGTCCACTGTGAAATAAAAGAAAAAGACAAAAAAGTAGAACTTTGGTAACACAAAAAAGTATTAAAATTTAAATAAATTTTGGTCAATTATGTCATTAAAAAATTTACAATATTCAGCCCCAACCCCATAAAGGATTGTTTTATGATAATTGATTTGAAAATAACATAGTTTTAAATGGCATTATTTATAATGAAAATAGTATCAATGATATCACAATGTCTTTCAAAACAACCCTTTTAGATGGATGGAACTCAAAATATATATTAAATAAATTTAGATCTCATAGTGTATGCAGAAAAAAAGAGAAATATGATTTAATAAAATCTACCTGTATCAGGTAGAGTGATTCTACTATATAAATGAATATACTGAGTCCAAAGATAATAATTAACTCATTATAAATTAATACTGCAGAATCAGAGAAAGGATTCAAGATTATCTTAACTTACTTCTTTGTTCTCAATCTATAATAAACTGTAATATTTATTGTATATTTCTTCTAAAGAGAACACTGAACATTTCCTGGTTCTTATTAGTACCTGTATAGCAGATTAATTTGAGATTTCTTCACAAGCATGTAGAAGATATCCTATTTATCAGATATCTGTGTTATGATAAAAGTTTTTAAATGTCTTTGATTCCTTACATGTATACAAATTACTAGTTTTTTTTTTTTTTTTGTACTAAGACTTGAATCCAGAGCATTCTAACATGAGTGTAATCCCCAGGCATTTACTTATTTATTTATTTATTTATTTATTTATTTATTTACTTATTTTTAAACAGGGTCTTGCCAAATTTCTGAGGTTGGCCTCAAGCCTGCAATCCTTCTATATTAACCTCCCAAGTACTGGGATTATAGGTATGTGCCACCAAACCTGGCTTTAGAAATTTACTAGTTTTAATATTTAAATAAAAGTACTTGTTCAGTGGATTAATGACACTGTGAGACTATATTTTTTCTTTTTATTTTCCAAATATCTCATGAAATCTTTTATATTAAGTAGATAATTCTCATATGTAATAGATATTAGAACTAGTAGATGATTACTATTTTATTAAGCAATAATATTTAAAATTCCTTAAGTGCGCGCGCGTGTGTGTGTGTGTGTGTGTGTGTGTGTGTGTTACTGTAGATTGGACCTAGGGGTGTTGTACCTAAAAGCTACACTCCCACCTTATTTATTTATTTATTTATTTATTTATTTATTTATTGGTGTTACTGGGATTCCTGGAAGCCCTTCTACCTCCCTGCTACTGGGCTACACTCCCAGACCTATTTTTTTGTCTGGAAACAAGGTCTCTTAAGCCAGCGCGGTTAGCTAGGAACCTGCGCTATCCTCCTGTGTCCGCCTCCCAAGCGCGGGGATTACAAGCATTCGCCACCACGCCTGCCTTCCAGCCTTATTTTGAAGTAAATTCTCAAAAAATTATTGTACCCTGGACTCAAACCTGCAATTCTCTTGTTTCTTCCTCCCAAGTACTGGATTACAGGTATGGTGTATACCTCCAAGTCTGACTAAATCATATGTTCTTTCTGGAAAAAAAAAATTGCTAATTTTGTAAAGCTTTATTCAAGATTCTCTTACTCATTCTTTTTCTGAACAATTTGAGGATTTATAAAGCATGTTTACCAAATTTTTGTTAGAATGCTCATAAATATGATAGTATTTTGTTAATACTAGAAAAATTTAGAATTATCAGAAATAAGGATAAAATAAACTGAATTTTATGAAACAAATTTCACAGAAATAAGCATAAGACCATCTGTTTACATACACATGAAATCTAACTGAAAAAAAAATCACCTTCAGAATTTCTACAAAAATTTATATATGTTGGTCTCAAATGTCTCAGTATAGAACTCTGAGAAGTATTTAATTATAGATCTGCCAGTACAATTTATACATTTTTTGCTAAGTCCTCAATTACAGAAAAGTAAATGAAATTTGTAATAATATGTGTCAATAAAAGTAATTTTCATCATGGCTGTTGGAATATAAAATAATATTACATAAGTATATATTGTTCAGTTTTCATCATATTTCTGCTTGGTAAATATCCTGACACTCTTTTATGCATGTTTCCAATCAGAAAGTATTGCTTTCTCCTGCTCATACTTTTAGGTGATGCAGAAAAAATAGTAATTTTACATCAAGTTGTCCAGGGTCTCACAAATCTCTTACTGGATATCTGCCTTCCAGACAACATTAGAGTTGACTGCCAAGTACAATTTCTTCCTTTCTCATTTGATAAATGAGCATCCTCTATCACTTATAGGGAATTTATAGAGTAGAACACATGTAAAGATTTCATGCCATACAACAATTTATAAAGGCAAAGAGTATCTCACACTTTTGTTCTATTTCTTTGAAATTCTCTGAAATTCTCTGAAATTATTTGAAGTATATTCTCCATGGAAGCAGATAGCTCAAGCCTTATTTTGCCATATTCTCCCAATAACATGCAGTAAGTTTACGTGAACTGATATTGATACTAATCTTTGTTCTGGTTTACTTGTGAACTTATTGAAATATGATCCACTCCAGGTATTACATTTAAGGAGAAAGTTCACTAAATAGGCTACATTCAAGTGATTATGATAGTTAAAAGCATGTGACAAAAAGGTGATGTGAAAATAACTGAAGGATATACCTACATGTTGCTAGGAATAATGGTACATGCTTGTAATTCCAGTACTTGGGAAGCTGAGATAGGAAGATCCCAGTTTCAAGTACAGCCTTAGAATTGTAGCAAAGATTCTCAGTAACCTTGCAAGACCCTATTTAAAAAAAAAAAAAAAAAAAATATATATATATATATATATATATATATATATATATGTAAAAAGACCTGGGATGTAGCTTGGAGCTAGAATTCCTCTAGGCTCAATTACCAGGACCATAATTAATTAATTGATTAATTAAATAATTAAAACAAAAGAGGAAAAACATAAAAATACAGAAAAGAATATACCAATATTTTAACTAACTAATGATTTTATGATAGCTACCTTCAAATGCCCTTTGGTTCAAATTTAGGACAACAATTTAAATAAATAGAATCTGTAGTTATCAAGTATACTGAAATAGACTTCTATAAATTCTAGGACTAGTGAAGTCCATAGATGATACAGATATTTTCTAAATTTAAACTTTTAATGTTATAGGAAGAGTTTATACAGAAATACTTGATAGTTATTTGTCAAGAGGCAAATTCTTTAGTGATTAAAATACCATCCCTTATTCACAGTAAAAAGATGATACTTTGATAGCTTTTAGATTTATATGACTGTCAAGCAAGGGTCAGGCACCCTTTATAGATGAGCCCTTAAAAAGCTAATATCAGTATCAGACATTTTATTTGCTATTTAGTTTTTGTAAATATGAAGCCAGAACAAAAGAATCCAGGTATCTATAAGTCATCACTTTGAGGATACAGGAGTCACATCTGTCTCCTTCACCCTGGTGTTGGTCTCATGCCAGGAACTGTGATAATTAATTCTGGGAGATGGCTATGATATGGGTAATAGAAGTCGGCTTGTGTCATATCCAAAAACTTAAGATAATAAGTGAAATTTTGGTCCCATTTCCTCATATGTTTATTTTCCTTGATATGTAAGTGTCCTTCTATCTTTGAAAATTATGTGTTATTCATATAAAAATTCTACTGTGATAACTGTAGAAGGTATTATGGACAAAAAACATTTCAGTTCTCCTATAAATACAATTGTTAGCATATTATTTTTCTTTAAAAATAAAGAGCAAAACATTCTTATCTAAAAAAAAATACCATCCTTTTAAGCTTAGAAATTACATCATACCATGAGTTTGTTTCTTAGTACTGTTCTTCTTGCATCAAAGGCTAATGTTATGGTTTAGATACAGACTGTTTCTTGAAAAGCTCATGTATTACTAGTCAGAGGTGAAATGATTCAATTATGAGGATTTGAATCTCAGCAAAGAATAAATTAATTATAGTAGATTTATTGAGGCAAACATCTAGGTAGGTAGGGTGTGTCTGAAAGAAGTTTGTTTCTGGGGCTGTGGCCTTAGGAGCTGTGTATGTGTTTATGAAGCCCCTTCAGTATCTCCTTGTCTCTGTGATGTGAAAGCATAGCTCTTGTGGTCCCCACCACATTCTGATCTCTGCAGACTTTTCCTCTAAGTTGTTGTAACCAGGATTTTTGGATATAATAGTGAGAATGCTGACAGTGAAAACTTGATATTTATTTGATAAAATATACAGATATATCTGAAGGTGGTATAAATGCAATATAAACATCAAAGAGAAACAGACAATTCAATCCTAATTGAAAAAAATTCTGCTAACATTTTTATTTATTTATTTATTTATTTATTTATTTATTTATTTATTTTGTGTGTGTTACTGGAGGTAGAATCCAGGGCCTTTTCTACCTCTGGGCTATAGTCCCAGACCCATTTTATACTTTATTTGGAAACAGGGGGTCCTAACTCTCTAAGTTGCTAAGAGTCTCACTAAGTAGCTGAGGCTGACTTTGACCCTCTGTGATCCTCCTATCTCAGCCTCCCAAGCACTAGGATTACAAGTGTGTGCCACCACACCCAGTCAAAAAAAAAAAATTCTGTTAACTTTTAATGACATCTTTTATTTTTATTTTACCTAATGACATCTTTTATTTTTATTTTACCAACATACTTCATACCTACAATCCAAGTACTTGATAGGCTGATACAGAAATATCACAAGTTGAAAGACAGTCCTAGCAAGTAGTGAGACACTCAACAGCACATAGAAATCATTTTGCAAAATAAATAAAGTAAAGTAAGGCTGGGGTATATGCTGGAGGTAGAAAAACCCTGGGCTCAATTCCCAGTTCCACTAAATAAAGAAACAAATAAATAAATAACTTAGTTGTTAAAGATTTCTTTGCCTCATGTGAATTAAAATGTTTTAATCCATTTTTCTTATTGCTGTTATTGTTTTTCATTTTATGAGTGCTCACTTATCTATTCAACTTAATAACTGAGGCTATTTTCAATTTTCTCTAGGTAAGTTAGGATGAAATTTTCGATCTTGGGAAGGCTGGGACCACCCCTTGCCAGCTTGAAACGACTATAGAAAAAATAGACTTTTGTCCTTTGGTAAGCCTTAAGATTAACAGATGAAAGTCTAAGTGGGAAGTGTATGAATGATGTAGTATAGAAGAAATAAATGTGTTGAAAGGAGATATAAGGGAAAACAAGGAAAATATAAATTTAACCTGGAATACTGTGACGAGGCTGGCCTGTTAGATCCAAAAATTCCTGAGAAATTTACAAGATACCTTAAGCACTGTTGACCATTCTTAAAGTAGTGTCTGTTATCAGACATCAGATCACAGGAAAGAGGAATCTCCTTGGGCACTAGTGAAGAGAGTGAAATCTCCTCAACATTGTTGGCTATCCTTGAATAGTGTAAAAGGATATCTAATGATAGGATAATTCAGATCAAAACCAGGAACACCTTAAATTGCCTTGTGACTACAGGACTGACGTTATCCTGACATACTCCCTACCCACCCTTCATGAAAGTCCCCGATATAGAAAGAGTCCTGCACTCTCAAAGGGTTTTTGTCTTTCCATTTTGAAATGGCTTGTGTTCTCCTTTGAATATGTATTTCCTAAATAAATCTCTATTCATGTCTCTGGGAAAAAAATGCAATATGAAAACCTTAATAAAAAACCGGTGCTGCCCTATTTCTTTTATTTTTTAGCCTCTTTTACATGTATGTTCTTATCATGCACATGCATTGATCTTAGTGTGCATATGTGGAGCAGGGAAAAGGTGAACAAAATATTACCTTATAATTAAATAGAAAACCTATTCTTTTCCTTGGAGTCAAAAAAGTTTTATATACTTAAATATTCCTTTGCTTATGATATTTTGCCAAAATTTTCTCATCTTAACTCATTTGTTCATTCCCTTCCTTAATAATCCCCTCAGTGAAATGCTCAGTAACTTTTTTATTCCTATTCTGATGCCTTTCAAATATTTGTAGGCTTTTATCATCTTACCATTTTTTATTCTTTTGCATAGTTATAAAGATTTCAATTTTTTAAACTTCTTTCATAAGTCAGAATCCATATTCCCTTAATCATTTCTTTTCTGCTTCTCTGACCTTCCTTTACAAATCTTTTATCTACAGTGCTATAGCATTGAGATGTCTAAAACGAAGCTGAGAATAAGTAAAAATAAGTGTGACACAAATCTTGTCTTGAGGCCTTCAGTACTTGGAAATAAAGAGCATTCTTCTGCTATATTATGCTAGAAAGCATAAAAACTATAGGTTAGAGGGAGATATTGCAATAATATTCCTTCCTTCATTTCTTTCTTTCTTTCTTTCTTTCTTTCTTTCTTTCTTTCTTTCTTTCTCTCTTTCTTTCTTTGTTTCTTTCTTTCTTTCATATTGAAAATGGCATACATTCACACTGTGCTTGCTGCTCTCTCCACCCCCACTTCCCTTCCCCCTCCCAACAATGAGTGTCCAGGTTGACTGTGCTACATTCATACTTTTACACATATTTGAATGTAGCTCCTCCACTAATCAACCTCAGCCTTCTTGCTCTCCTACTCTTCCACTCTAGCTTTGCTGAGGTTTCCCCTCCATTATCTGGAGTCCTTCTGAGGTTTCTAATACTCCCTAGTTTGGGCATATTATAGAAAACATGGGTCTCTTTTCTTTCTGTGCTTGGCTAGTCTCATTTAATGTTCTCCAGTTCCTTCCATCTTCTTGGTAATGACATGATTTTGTTCTTCTTTATTGCTGAGAATTCCATTGTCTGTATTTCCCATAAATTTGCAATCCATTCATCTGTTGATGGAGACCTAGGTTGGTTCCACATTTTAGCTATTATGAATTGTGCTGCTATGAGCATGGGTGTGCATATGTTACTGTAGTTCTCTGATTTCAACCCCTTTGGAAAGATACCCAGGAATGGTATAGCCAGATCATATGGTGGATCGATTCCCAGTTTTCTAAGGAATCATCACAGTAGCTGAATAGTTTGCACTTCCACCAACAGTGTAAAAGAGTTCTTCTTTCCCCACATCGTCACCAGCATTTGTTGTTATTTGATATCTTTATTCTTCCCACTCTGAGGGTGTTAGATGGAATCTCAGCATAGTTTTGATTTGCATCTCCTTGATGGCTAATGGTTTTGAATATCTTTTCATATATCTATTGGCCATTTGTATCTCTTCTTTTGTGAAGTGTCTATTCAATTAAGTTGCTTATTTCTTGATTGGGTTACTTGTTTTGCTAGTGTAGAGTCTTTTGACCTATTTGCATATTCTGGATATTAACCCCCTATCAGATTGGTTTCTGGTAAAGATCTTCTTCCTTTCAATAGGCTCTATCTTTAGGTTCTTGATGGCCATAAAAATAAGACAAGAGAAGGAAACCAAAGGAATTCAAATAGGAAGAGAGGAATTAAAACTATCTTTATTTGCAGATGACATGAAACTATCTAGAAAACCCAAAGAACTCAACCAAAAGACTACTGGAGCTGCTTAAAAAAATCAGCAAAGTTTCAGGATACAAAATCAATCTAAAGAAATCAGTTGCTTTTCTATATGACAATAATGAATCCACAATGAAAGAAATAAAGAAAATGATTCTATTCACTATAACCTCATACCTGAGAATAAATCTAATCAAAGATGTAAAAGACCTCTACAATGAAAAGCTATACAATATTAAAGAAAATAATTGAAGAAGAACTTGGAAGATGAAAACATCTCCCTTGCTCATGGATAGGCAGAATAAATATCATCAAAATGGCCATTCTGCCAAAAGTGATCTACAGATTCTATCCAATTCCTATCAAAATACCAATGATATTTTTAATAGACCTAAAAAAAAGGTCATGAATTTTATATGGAGAAAGAAAAGACCTAGAATAGCCAAAGGAATCCTTAGTAATAAGAACCATGCAGGAGGCATCACCATCCCTGTCTTCAAATTATATTTTTAAGCAATAGTGACGTGGTATTAGCACAACAACAGGCATACAGACCAATAGACACTGATAGATAAAAAAACAAACCCACACACTTATAGTAAATTGATTATTGACAAAGGGGCCAAACTCGTACGCTGGAGAAAATGCAGCCTTTTCAACAAATGGTGCTGGAAGAACTGGCTATCCATTTGTAGAAAGATGGAACTAAATCCTTACCTCTCACCCTGCACAGGAATCAACTCAAGATGGATCAAAAACTTAGAAATTAGACCTGAGACTGTGACATTAGTAGAGGAGAGCATAGGCTCAACACTTCAACATATAGGCACAGGCAGTAACTTTCTCAACAAGACCTCTGAAGCCCAGAAATTAAATGAAGAATTAACAAGTGGGATGGCATCAAGCTAAAAATTTTCTGCTCATCTAAGGAAAGCAATGATATTCTTTTTAAATCTGGTTTGCTTTGCTATATTTCTTATGAAAATGTTACTATTGCTCTTTGGTTCTAACTTGATTAATGTTTAAATTTATTCAGTTTTGTGATACTTTGCATTATTCATTTAAAATTATCATTTAGATTTAAAAATGTACAAGATGATATCTAATAAAGTATAGTACATGGGAAGGTTTGGAATTTTTAAAAGATAGAGTCTTAAAGGAGGACATTTAATTTCGTTTTGAATATTAAGGCCATTTTATGTAGATATTATCAAGTTAAAAAAAACCTTTCTGTAGTCTATCATTGGAAGAAGAAAACTCCTATCTTTCCCTTTTTGTAGAACTCAGTTCTAAATAGAAGTTCTGATTTCTATCAGATCACAATTCTATCAATCTTAGATACAATTTCTATCAGATCACATACCCCCCAAAATTACATTCTTTATTAGTATACTTATTCCTCTTTTCCCCATATAAAAATTATTTCTATATTTTGATTCTTGATTTCAGGAAGACAACAATGCCTTTGCTTTTTTCTAACACTTGGATATTTTTGCTTTTTCAACATTGGCATCTTCTGACCTTTCAGTTCAAGGGGAAAGTCTCAAATCCTAAACTTAATAAATAACTGAAAAGCTAGTTATTTTTTCTTATAAATATAATAGTTTGACTTTTTATTTTACATACATACATACATACATACATACATACATACTACACACACAGATTGGTTCATTGTAATCTAATATCATAATATTCAGATTAACAGGAGCATATATGCACATAGCTCTTGGTGTGCTTCTCCCAGTTTCTTCCCCATTCCCTCTTTTTCCTCATACATAATATTGAGATTGGCACTGTTAATTTCACATATGTACATTGTTAGACTTTTTAGAATTGTTCTTTAAGATTATGATATACCATACTTATTTTGTATGCAATAAAAGCACACAGTTTTGTCTATGATAGAATTAACTTGCAGTATGCTAAAAAAATGAATGTAGTCAGCATGTACATGAATTGCTGTGTTGCTATTTTATTTTATTTTTATTTTTATTTTTTTGCAGGTTTGGGGATGAAACCCAGGGGCATTCGACCCCCGAACCTACTTTTATTCTTTATTTTGAAACGGGGTCTCACTAGGTTGCAGAGGGCCTCACTAAGTAGTAGCTGAGGTTGTCTGTGAACCATGATCCTCCGGTCTCAGCCTCGCAAATGCTGGGATTACAAGTGTGCGCCACCACACCTGGTTTGCTGTGTTGCTATTTTAAATGGCCTCCTTCACCTCATGCAACGATATCAATTGTGAGCTAAAACAGACAACACATCCCGTGCATTACAGTTTAATTCTAAGCCTTCAAGAACAAGAATCCATATTTGTTATTTGTGCAAATCAAGTTACCCAGATACTAAAAGCTTGTTTTGGAAAAGTAGAATCATCTTTATTTGTGAAGCCATAGTCTATACCTGAAGTTATATATGCTTTATAATTCAGAATACTTTATAAGTCTTGTAATAAACATACAAACACACAGCCACACATCAAGGGTTAAGAAAAATTCAAAGCAGGCAGTACATTCAGTAATTGGGTCTAATATGTTGTTTAGAATTAAAGTCAAATTCCTTTAATTGGCACATCTCAGTGGGAGTAGAAATACAAACTTCTAATTAAGTGATTGGGCTGATTATCAAAGTCTCATTGGCATAGATTGTACAGAGAAAGTTACTTTTTTGCATTATCTCTTCAGACAATTCTAGCATGAGAAGAAAGATGCATTGAGTAGTCATAATAGGACTCTATTGTTGGCAAACTATATATATATATATATATATATATATATATATATAATTAGTGTTGGGAGTTGAGCCATGTCTTTGTACATGCTAGGAAAGTGCTCTACTACTGAGCTATCACACTAGACTTAATTATTATGTTATATATAATCAATTAATTATACTAAAATAAAGCCTCTGTCAATTAACAGAACTTGAAATTAGTTTGTAATTATTGATTTATGATATAAATTGCATCAGATATTTCAGCTTTAATCTGTACTAGTCTAACCACACTACTCTTGGTCATGGACACAAAGGTCAATAAATAAATATGAAAATCTCTTTTTAAGGATCAAATGTAAAAGCATAAGTGTGTGGTGAGAAAACCTCTTAAAATATGAACAGCTATAGGTAATAAATGTGTAATTATAAATGCTTTACATAAATATTTTAGGCAGTTATTTTACATCCTATTATTGCATCCCCCTTCATTCATTTCTCTGTGTTCATATAGCAGAAATAAAAATTCAAATGATAAAGTCATCTAATTCATGCTGTGATATATCAGCCTAAAATAATTCATTTAAAATTACTCAAGCCCTCTTAATTAAGAATGTCTAATAAAGTAAATGGATGTAGGCTGAAGTTTCTTTACTTAAAAAAGTGAATTGTGAAAAATAATGAATTCTAATAAAATGTATGTTGAAATTTTTAAGAGAATTAACTATCTCAAGTACTTTAGAAAACCTATTTACATTTCATTTTCATGCTATTTAGGATTTTTTTTAACATTTTCTAAAATAATGTTTGAATATTCTATTTTCTGTAACTATAAATAGATGAATCTGAGTATTATACAAGTGTCTGTGTTTGTCTGTGTGTGCATGTGTGTGTGATTACACTTTCTGCAAAAAAAAAAAAAACTGGCCTATAGAGAAGCTGAATTAGATTAATGACTTGAGGACAAAATTAAAATGCATGACAATATGTTATTTCACTTGTCAAACAAATACAATGAAGGGTGCTATTGTCATTTTCAAGGGAAAGCAAAGGTCTCATTCAAAAGACAGGAAATATAAAGTCTAATTTGTTGTATTTATGCTATGTATGCAGGTGTTCTGTGTGAGATGAATTAAACTTTACCCTCAGTCATTCACATTAACTATCCAGGCAGTAAAATACTAATTATAATGTGAAGATTGTTGTTATTTCATAATGGAAATTTGGCCCAATAATGCTTCTGTAATATTCCTTATTCTATGAAAACAATATTAGTATACATACCAATAAAATACAGAGAGAAACTTGGACTGCCTTTTGGGTTATAAGGTCACCTTAGGAAAAGATAATAATTTTCAATTAAGACTCAAACCACTATGAACTTCACTGAAATATATGGAAGGACACAGTCTTATTAAAAGATTAGTTTATATTATGGGCTGACAAGAATGGCTTATAAAGTGTGATTCATACAATAAAACAACATAATAAAGATAATTTCTCCTCTGCCTAGTCTGCAATAATGAAAATAACTAAGAAACTACATCCTAGACTTTACAGGTCCATAAACATAAGGAATCAGGTCACCCTATGCCATCATTATCACTCCCCATTTATTTTTACTATAGTTGTTCCCTTTACTTTATCTAGGACTACATTGTATGGAATAGGGAATTTGATGAGCTGTTTAGGTTTTAGGAATACTTTCTCATTTCCAGGGTAAACAAAATATCAAGCACCAAATGGTCAGATGTGAAACCACCAATTAAATATTCTCTGAAATTAATCTATGATTTATCTACTGATCTATACAGGGTAAGAATAATAGTGTCTAGTTAAAGTATTTACAGAAGGCCAAATAATACAAAGATAATAAGTGACTTACATAAAAATTATCTAAAAATACTGAAAATAACCCATAATCATTATTATCAGTCAGAGTACAATGTGAAAGAATATCTAGTCATGAATTTATTATTATAATTAACACAATTATCTTTGCATTGATTATTTAGAAATCCAGAGAGACAATTACAGCATTTTCTTATTATAAAAATGTTCATATGGCAAGTGATATAATAATAAAATTGTATAGTTATAAACTTACTGTACTTACTCTAGAATTATTGGGTTAGTCAATGAAAAGAAATTCAGTAATCCTTTTAAATATATTGTTTCCACAGAATTCGCTTTAACAGACAATTTCATTTGCTAATTTTTGCTGTTATATGCTGTGTATATGGTGTATACATTTAATGGTTTTTATCATATAAAATAATATTTCTTATTTACTCCTCATTAATTGCATTGCTGTGGTAGCTCATTTTAAATGTGTGTGCTACATTTTTTATTCTTTGATTGATTGATGGACACCTAATTTGCTTTAATTTTTTTGTACTGCTGAGATTAGAAGTTAGGAACATTCTCTGAGCTATACCCCCAATCCTCAGTCCAATTTTTTTTTTTTTTTTTTTTGGTGGTACCGGAGTTCCTGGAAACCCTTCTACCTCTGGGCTACACTCCTAGACACCTATTTTTTATATTTTTATTTGGAAAAGGTTCTCTTAAGCCAGCAAGGTTGGCTTCGAACCTGCCTGATCCTTCTGTCTCCACCTCCCAAGCGTGGGAATTACAAGCGTGCACTACCATGCCCGGCTTCAGCCCTATTTTTAATTCTTTATTTTTTTGAAATGGTGTCTCGCTAGGTTGCAGAAAGCTTAACTAAGCAGCTGAGGTTAATCTGTGATTCTCCTGTCTCACCTTCCCAAGTACTGGGATTTTAAAGGTGTGCCACCATGCTTGACTTGCTTTCATTTTTTGGCTATTGTGAATAGTCATGGAATGAACATGGGAATGCTGTCTCATTGACACGCCAATTTTATTTCCTTTAGATATGTACTCAGAAGTGGGATAGCTGGATAATATGAAAGTTTAATTTTTAATTTTTTAGGAACCTCCATACTGTTTCTCATACTAATTTACATTTCCACTTCTACGTATACTAATTTATGTTCCCACACTGTGTAAGAGTTCCCTCATTTTGTTATTTTCCTATTGATAATAGGCATTCTTTTTAACTTTTTATTGGTGCATTGTAGTCATACATCTTAATGGAGTACACGATGTTGCAGACATATATGCACTCATCACCCAATTAGCCCTTACCCAATTCCTCCCCCATTCCTTCCCCTTCCTTCTCATGTTTGGTTAGTGATAACTCTACTACATTGTTGGTGGGACTGCAAGTTAGTGCAACCACTTTGGAAAACTGTATGGAGGATACTCAGAAGAAGGTGAATGAACTTACAATATTATCCAGCAATACCACTTCTGGATATCTAGCCAAAAGAATAAAATCAAACTACCAAACTAATGTATGTGTATCTATGTTCATAGCTGCACAATTCACAATTGCCAAACCAGCCAAAATGTCCATCAACAGATGTATGGATTACAAAACTATGGGATATATACCCAATGGAATTTTACTCATCCATAAAGGAAAGCACAATTACATCATTTACAGGAAAATGAATGAAAATGGACATTATGCTAAGTGAAATTAGTCAGTCACAAAATCTGATAATAGTTATCCTAACTGGGGTGAGAATATGAATGGGTGAGAATTAATAATCCTCATTCTAACTAAATTGTGGTTTCAATTTTCATCTTTCTGAAAGGCACAGGTTTTCAGATGCCTTTTCAGGCACTTTTTCATGAATGGACGAAGGGGACATTTCATCACATTTCCCAATGCTGATTTAGTTCTACTCTTAGATCTTAACTTTTGCTCCTCCTTTTCCACCAAAGTAATGGGACGATATCCATGATTGTGAAGATCCCCTTGACCAGTGCACCATTCTATGAGATAAAATGAAACTGGAAAAGTTGATGTTCCTTTCATTTTCATATACTTGCTAATTCCATTGTAGTAAGTGATTAACCTTTTCATTTTATCAACACTGCATTTTTTGGTTACTCTGACTCCTGACAACCTTTTAGATCAGCTGAACTTCTGACAAAAGGAACAATTCTTAAACAAAAATCTACAAGACATCATAAAATGTAGAGTTCAATTAACATGACATAGTTTACTTAAAATACAGTGTTAACTGGCAGGGATATTTAAGTCAGATCTTGATAGGTCATGTATTCTTTTGTAATAAGTGTTCCCTAAAAATAATGACATCTTTTCAACAGTATTGAAATCATTTCTTCAGATTAAAAACTGTTGTCTCTTCACTATCATATTTGTATGAGAATAAAAAAGAAGTTGCAAGAAGACTAAAAGTAAGTGAGCATAAAATATATTTTCTCCTTTCCATGTCAACAAAATATATTAGTTATTTATATAATTGAATCATAAAATAGATGCAGTATATTTAGAATATTTTACTAATTTAATTTAAAAAATATAAAATTATATAAATATAAATAATCATATGCCAATCCGTATCTTAAAATGCTGAGTAGCAAAATATGTATTTTATTTATAAAAGTTTATCATTAAATTTTGGCTAACTAGCCGCGCGTGGTGGCGCATGCTTGTAATCCCCGCGCTTGGGAGGCGGAGACAGGAGGATCGCACAGGTTTGAAGCCAGCCTTGTTGGTTTAAGAGACCCTGTTTCCAAATAAAAATATAAAAATAGGTCGGGGAGTGTAGCCCAGAGGTAAAAGGGCTTCCAGGAACCCCAGTACCACACACACAAAAAAATTTTTGGCTAACTAGCTGGGTGTGGTGATGCACATTTATAATTCTAGTACTTCGAAGGCTGAGATGAAATATAGCAGGTTAAGAGATGGCCTCATCAATTTAGTGAGACTCTCAGCAACCTAGTGAAACTCTGTTTCAAAATAATAAAATAAGCCTGGCGTTGTAGTGCACGCTTGTAATCCCCGGGCTTGGGAGGTGGAGATAAGAGGATCACGCAGGTTCGAAGCCAGCCTTGTTGGTTTAAGAGACCCTGTTTCCAAATAAAAAATATAAAGAATAGGTGTTTAGGAGTATAGCCCGGAGGCAGATGGGTTTCTAGGAACCCCAGTACCACCAATAAATAAATAAATAAACAAACAAACAAACAAATAAGGCTTGGGGGTATGGTTTGTATATAAAATGTTCCTGGGATAAATATCTAGTACCACACATATTTTTTGTTAATTAGTGTCAATTAATAAAACAACACATTTTCAGCAGAGAAAATGGGGTAAAATTTTTGCCTTTCAGGAAAATTATTTTTTCATTTAAGGGAAAGATTGTAGCCATTTTTACTGATATATAAAATGTCATTAAATATAAAAGGCAGGTCAAGAGACACTAGTGTGTTTCTCTTCTAGGAAGAAAGTAAATCAAACAATCTGATAAAACTCTAATGAACTATAAGTAGAAATTTCCAAGGAGTCCTACTAGGGAGTTCAGAATACTTTCTCTGTTCTTTCAAATTTACCTCTTTAAACTTGTTCTTCTTTGGTATTCTTATTTTTTTTTATTGAAACTAACATCTGCATTATTTATAACTTGAAATAGATGTCGTGTCAGATATCTTTTGCCTGTGATCTAGCCCAGTATTTCTGTATTAGTCTTATGCATCTGAAGTGCCTTAGTGACATTTCAAAGTTGCCCACTATCAAAGCAAATGGATAATAATAATGATAATAATAAATAAAACTACTCTTACTTTGTTATATTCTTTTTATATGAATCTTCAAAGATATTTCTCAAATTTATCTGTTTTTGATTAATTCCATCACTGGCTCCATGATTCATTTCTGTTTCATAATACTTTTGTATTATCTTGAAAATCTATTCAATATCTTTGCAATCTGCACTGTCCACCTTAATTTTTCTGAAGTAGGAAGTCTGATAGCAGTCTTCTAAGGTTTCCATTTCATCTCCATTATCTTCTTATGGGATGCAATGAACTTCTTAGCATGGAATTTCTCTCCTTTGAAAAGCCCCAAACTTAAAGTTCAGGTGTCCTGTAGCACCTCCACACATTAGCTCTGATGAAAAGAAATTAGTAGAGCCAGGTGTGGTGGCGCATGCTTGTAATCCCAGCATTCCGGAGGCTGAGACAAGAGGATTCAGTTCTCGGACAGCCTCAGCTACTTAGTGAGGTCCTCCATAACTTAGTGAGACTCTGTTTCAAATTAAAGAGTAAAAAATAGGGGAAGAGGTGTCCGGACAGCCTCAGCTACTTAGTGAGGCCCTCTGCAACTTAGTAAGACCCTATTTCAAATTAAAGAATAAAAAATAGGGTAAGGGGTATAGCTCGGAATTCTAATGCCCCAGGTTCTATCTCCAGATCTGAAAAAAAAATTGGTAAAGGGGTTGGAAAAAGAGACTAGGCACTTACTCATTACTTAGTCTTGTTTTCATATTTCATTCATTCCTGTAACAATATCACATGATTTCTCTGGCTTAGCTAAATAATATGTGGGTGTCATTTTGCTCATATTATCATTCATTGTATTATTTATTTCATAAGCAATTCTTGGAAGTGTTTATTTATTTACTGGGAATTTTTCCAGACACCAGGAATGATGGGTAAAGTATGAAAATGATGGAATACCTACCTTCATGTAAAGAGCGTATGTATCTGATCCTTTATATTCCTACTCTTATTATCAGGCCTTGCTCAAATATTCTTTCTCCTATGAAGCCCTTTATAACATGTTTTGCTAACTCCAGCAAAAAGAATTTTCTTCCCTATGATCATAGGCTTGGTTCTATTGTATATTAAAAGCAAACCAAAACTATATTCTTTATCTGGTTTGGACAAAGCAACCGATATCTTATTTTAAATGTTACTAGTAATAAGGCAATATAGTGTCAGGCACACACCTAAAATTCCAGTACTTGGGAGGTTGAGACAGAATCATTGCGGGTTTGAGGACAACCTTGGCAAGTAGTGATATTTAGCCTTTAAAAATAAAGGATGAGTGCTAATTATGAAAACAAGGTGAAGAGATAACTATCCCAAGTTAAGGTACAGATACCTAAAAAATCTAGGAAACAGAAAAAAAAATTCAAATTTGAAAAAATATTATCAGTGTAGTCAGAATTAAAAAGTAAGAAATAGCAAGAGATGAAATTGGATAATGAGAAAGAAGATAGACAAAAAAGTACATTGCTAGTTAGTCATGCTATGAAAATTTTCTGATAGCAAGAGGTAAAGGATTGCTTAAGAAATGTGGCATATATAATATATATATATATATATATATATATATATATATATATATATATAATTGGCCTAGAATTTGACATTCATTTGATAAATAACACCCAATATTTGAATCTCTCTTCTCCTATATTTTTATGTTGCTGTCCAAGATATTAAAAATTTTGGTGATAAATCTTTATTAGTTTTAATTGATAGTTTTAAAATATCCATGATATCAGTTAATGTTTCATATAATACTATTTTACTTAATTTATTTGTATCACATATCATTACAATAAAGGAGCAGTAAAATTAGAGGTCATAAAGATATTGATTAATTAACTCACATATTTTATTCATTTCAGTTTAAACTTCTATCAGTTTAAAGATATAGAAGAAATTGAGGCAAAAATTTACAAATTAGAGACTAAGCTCAATGTTAACATAATAAAGTTTATGAACACTTTTTCTAAAGGTAGACAACAAATTATTTTTATTTGCATTACATGACTATAATATTACAGAAGATAATTTAGATCATGTGCTATGTAAACCAATAATTACTTTTTAAACTTTATTGTTTATTATTTACTATGTCATTATAATGGTCATTCTATCAGAAAACCTTCAAAATTTTTTGAATAAATTAAATGGTAGACAATTGAGGCATGGTTTTAAGATGATTATCATTTTTTTGAAAGTAAACTAATCCTATTATCTTATTGAAAAAATTCATTCTTAGACTCACTAGTAGCAGATTATAAAAAATAGTAGATATATCACTGACTTCAAAGTGAAAAAGCCATAGATATAGTTTAACACCATTACATAGTAAGAATCTACAGACTAAACAATATATGAATGCAAATAAATTGATATTTATATTTTTTATCATTTCATGAAAAACCTAGCACATTATTATTTTAATGTAGATTTTTCTGTTACTTTGTAATATTTATTAGGATTTTTCATAACAATATATAAAAGAGCTTCTTTTTACTCCATTTACAGGTACATTATTTTTATGATATGAATATTATGATTTAATTTACTTGCTCCTGTTGATTGATATAGTTCCCACATTTTTATAATAAAATGTTGTGATAATCTTGTACATTTTTCATATGTATTCTATACATGCAAGCATCCATATAATCTGTTCCCTAAAATCAAATTGCTTAGTCAAAAGTACATATTCTTAAATATTTATAAGTAGAGGCATATTACTTTTAGATTTTTGTCATTTTTACTACTTAAAATTGATATTTCAGGATAAATTTAATTTGCATTTTACATATAATTATTGACATTAGCTTCAATCTTTATGTTGAATGATTTTTATTTTATTTTCTGTGAACTGTCTTGTATTATTTGTTAGTATTTATTGGTCTTTTTCATATCAACTTGTAGCCTTTTGTTTTTTTATTAAAATTATAAATATTTTTCCTTCTTTGTCACCAACTTATGATTTTTGTTTATTGTGGTTTATGATAAGGCAGAAATTACATTTGTTTTTAACTTTGATACAGTCATAAATTAAATGAATTAAAATTTTTTCCAGGTGATCTTTCTTCATAAGTCATAATTCTACTCTTTACATTTTCAGCGTTTGGTAAATTTAAAAGATGAAAAATGCAAAGTGACATATGATAATGTTGAGAGAAATGAATAGCATTATATATGAGCCTATCTCTGCCCCAGATGAAATCTGGCAGAGATATACCCTATCCACTATACTTAAAAATAATAATACTATGTAATTTATATAAAATTATAACCTGGTTAATGAAATGTTTGTTAGGTTGATTTTTTATATAATTTTATTTTTGTACTTTTCTGCTTTTAGAGTAAATATTATTTTTAGCATTCATTATGTGGATTTAATTACTGCCATCTTTGGTACAACATTTCTCATTTAAGGCCTAGAATTTTGTGGTTAACATTTCCCAAATGAATTATTGCGATATAATATACTTAGGTTTTCTGAATCAGGTATCTATGCAGTGCAAAAATTTATGATAGCATTAGTTCAATTGTTTTGAAAGAAAAATGTGTGCCATGTCAGGCATGGTGGTGCATGCTTGTAATCCCAGCATTCGGGAAGCTGGGACAACAGGATCGCAGTTCAAGGTCAGTCTCAACTAATTAGTGAGGCACTCTGCAACTCAGTGTGATCCTGTTTTAAAATAAAAATAGAAAATAGGGCTGGGGTTGTAGCTTAGAATTAGAAAGCCTCTGGGTTCTATTGCCAGTACTGGAAAAAAAGAAAGAAAGAAGAAAGGAAGAAAGGAAGAAAGGAAGAAAGAAAGAAAGAAAGAAAGAAAGAAAGAAAGAAAGAAAGAAGGAAAGAAGGAAGGAAAAGAAAATGTGTGCCCTGAAATGTATATTGCAGTTGATTTAGCATGAGCTACCAAATTTTTTAAATAATATAATGCAGTAGTGAAAGTTCTTTAAAGAAATAGAATCAATAGAATATACATAACATCCAAGTAAAGATTTAGAATAGACCTTGGCTCATGTAATAACAGAGGCCGAACTTCACGATCTGCACCTATAGATTCAAGAATGAGGAAAGCTGGTGGTACAAGTTAGCCAGTATCTGAAGGCCTGACCCCCAGAGGAATTAATGGCATAAATAATTCCCAGTCCAAGCTAAAGGCCTTCTAAATAGTGAAGCTCCCGGTATAATTCCTGGAATCCATAGGCTGACAACCAGAAGCTCAAGTGTTCTTATATTTTCTCTGGTAAAATGGATGGCCTAACTCAAGAAGAGAGACAGCGAATCCCCTGGTCCTCAGCCTTTTTATTCCGCTAAGATAAACCCTCACCTAATTAATTGTAGGCAATTCCACCTCCCACTGATGAGTGTGGTTTACTTATTGAAATGCTAGTCTCTTTCAGATACAACCTCACAGGCACAACTGTAAATAATCTTTTACCAGATATTTGATGTGCTAGTCGAGCCTGTTACTGTAAAAATATACATGTGATAAACAACCTGTAAGATGATTTTTTTTTTTTACAATTTCAGAGGTTTTGACTCAAAGTCAGTTAGCTCCATTCATTGCATTTGAACCTGTGGCAAAATAGCACAGGGTGGTAGGATGCTTAATGGAGGAAACTGCTCACCTTCGGGCAGTGAAGGGTTGGTAAAAGAGACTGGAAGAGGAAAGAGTTCCAATATCTTTTTCAATGGCTTTCCCCAGTGACTTTAACTTATGTTTGCTAGACTCCACCTCTTAAAATTTCCACCACTTTTCATTAGCATCAAGGTGAGCAGAAACCCTTTAATATACATGCCTTTGACAGAGCTTGCAAAACCAAACTGTAGCATCTGGGTATACTTCACCTAGTGAAAGTAAAAGATAAAATTTCATATGGCAACTGTGCAATTTTACTTCTGGCACTAGTACCATTGAGTACTTTGACAACTAATATATTTTATGAATACTCTGATTTTATCCATTAAGGCATCTTAAAATGCTGCCTTTGTGTCAAACTAAGCTGCAACATTTAGATTAAATTGCTGCTTCATAAATCACCATTGCCAAAAAAATTAAAGAATTTACCATTTTTAAAGCTAGTACTGTGTCTCAGGTTATCTTATCACTTCTCATACAACAATCTCAAGAATTCTTTAAATAATAAAAATGAACCAGAAATATTGAATACTTTGCTTAATTTAAGATTAGTATATAATGAAGTTGAAACTCAAATCTGTGTCATCCGGATTTTGTAAAACATTTTCATGTCATCATGGACTCCTCAAACTTTTTTTTCATTGAGTTAAGATTTAATACTGTGTATGAAAGTTTTATAGGTTAAATTTTAAAGCCCTATTTCTGTATTTTTAAACAGTAGTAGCTGAATATACTATTTATATTTTTGCTATAACTTATAGAATGATAAAATATGTCATGTTAATAATGGGATATTTGCTGGTTCCACAGTTTATCAATTGTGAATTGTGCAGCTATGAACATAGATATGCACAAATTAGTTTGGTAGTTTGGTTTTTATTTTTTTGAGTAGATACCCAGAAGTGCTAATGCTAGATCATATGGTAGGTTCATTCCCATTCTTCTGAGGATCCTCCATATTGTTTTCCAAAGTAGTTGCACTAATTTGCAATCCTACCAACAATGTATTAGAGTTTCCACTTCTCTATATCATCACCAATATTTATTGTTGTTTGTGTTTTGAATGGTTGCCCTTCTAGTTGGGGTAAGGAGAAATCTCAGGGTAGTTTTGATTTGCATCTCTCTGATTGCCAATGATGTCAGGCATTTTTTCATGCATTTATTGGCCATTTGAATTTCTTCTTTCATAAAGTGTCTATTTAGTTCACTTGCCCATTTTTTATTGGGTTATTTGTTTTCTTAGCTGTAAGTTTCTTGAGTTTTGAGTTTTCTGTATATTCTAGATATTAGTCCTTTATTGGAGGAGTAGGTGGCAAAAATCTCCCATTTTGTTGCCTCTTCATTGGGGTTCTTGATTGTTTTCTTGGTGCTGAGTTTCTTGAGTTTTCTATATATTTTAGAGATTAGTCCTCTATCAAAAAAGTAGTTGACAAAAATCTTCTCCCATTCTGTTAGCTCTCAGTTGAAGTTCTTCATAGTTTCCTTTGCTGTACAGTAGCTCTGTGATTTAATGGAATCTCATGTATTGATTCACCTTTTAGGTTCTTGTGTCTTTGGGGTATTTTTGAGAAAGATTTTACCTGTGCCTATGTGTTGAGTGTTGGACCTGTGCCCTCTTCAAGGAGACGCAAGGTTTCTGGTCTAATTTCCAAGACTTTGATCCATCTTGAATTGACTCTTGTGCAGAACCAGACAAGATGTCCATCAACAGATGAATGGATTAAAAAACTATGGAATATGTGCACAATGGAATTTTTCTCAGCTATAAAGAAAAACATAATTACATTATTTACATGGAAATGGATACAGCTAAAGAACATTATGCTAAGTGAGATTAGTCAGTCATTAAAAATAAGAAATTGGATGTTCTGCATAATATGCAGAAGCTAGGGAGAAAATGGGTCATAGGTGAAACTCTAGTTGAAGCAGGGGATACTATAGATGAGCAAATTAGGTGACCTAACTGAGGGGATAGGTATTGTCCCCTAAGACTCTGACCCGCAGGGGCTTAGAGAATGACACAGACACCTCTTCAGCTGAAATATGAATTCTTCTTTAATGGCTCCTTAATTCTTCTTCATAATATCTCTGAATATGTCTTTAATATGTCTGACAATGCGTACAACAAGCACAATATATATCAGCATCATAATCTCTCCCTCTATTCCCTACCAACCCCAAGCTTCCACAGCTAGGTCATGCACACTTCTGACTTTCTAATAGGCAGGCTGGTGGTAGCACGAGGTGCTGCGTCACTGATCATTCTGCAGGCACGTAGCATGGCACACTGCGCATGCTCAAGGAGACGTCCATCTTGCGAGTCTCATGACTTGGCTGCAAGCCTAGGTGCCATCTTGAATCCACGCTGGCAACAAGCCTGGGTGCCATCTCGGTCCAGCCGAGTGGGCCCCGACATCTCCCCCTTTTTGTTTTATTAAAATAAGGCTCGGGATCGTGCCTGTCTTAGGTTGTCGACCCTCAAGGACCATTCTTACCCGTCATTGGGAGAACAATAGCATGATTGTTTCCCTGTCTTAGGTTGATATGGTCCCGGGGATGATCTTACCCGTCACTGACTACCAATCCAGCATACTGAGCCATACGTGGGGAGATGAGCCAGCTTCAAGGGCTGCCATAGCTTGCACCAATATGCGCTGTTGTTGCAGTGTGCGTTGTCGAGTTTGCCTGATATATCCAATCAGAAAACAGCATGCTACCACCAGCAAGAATGCCCAAAATGCCATGCCACCCCAATCTTTTAAGAAACCCAATGTTCCATGTATCAAGTCCATCCATTGTTGTACTGTGGCTACTTCTACATGGGTAGAATTAATTGCAACGATGGACGCTAGAAGCTCAATCATGGTATGTTCAAATTCACGGCTCCAAGTCCCTAGAAGCATCTTGCTTAATTGCCGAGAAAAATTACCTGAATGGGAGAAATTCTGATACTGCACATATGTTATACATAATCCAGATAATTTATGAATACATGGTACCATGGCCATTTGCCCTAGAATGTCAACCTGTTCTTGTAACAGGTCTACTCTTTGATTTACCATTAATATGCCAGCTTTAAGTTGTCCATTTATTTGAGCTTGCTGAGCCATGGCAGTAGCCGCATGTGAGGATAGGGCATTCATAGTGGCTGCAGTATTTATAGACATCGCCAAAGCGGCAGCAGCTGTAACTGCCACGGTCACAGAGGCCACAATTACAGCAATAAGAGCAGAAATTCCAAAATCTCTCTTTTCTCGGTTCAGCAAAACTGGAAGGGAATTTACATCCACTCTTATTGGCCAAGGAACTGCTATAGGCAGTCACATTACTACTGCCCAAGGGTGCATAGAAGCATTCCAGCAGAAAGTTAGAAAACAGGTATCAATAAAACAACCTAGGCTGTCATTAACCAAGGAACTATTAGAAACAAGCCCAAAAAATGAGGAGACTGTGTGGTTACTTAGTGAGCCCCTATTTCAAGAAAAAGAAGAAATGGACCGGAGGTATAGATCAGTGTTAGAGTGGCCTTGGGTTTAATTCTTAGTAAGATATATACATACACAAAAAGTTGTTTTTTCTTTTTAAGTTTTGAATCAAAGGGGATTTGACATAAAACTGAATCCTTTCAGATGGCTTAAATAAAGGTACTTTAAAGATGGGCCTATTTAAAGATATAGCAGCATTAAGAAAATAAGCAAGGGATGTTGAGACATCTAAAGACAAGTAACGGGTGAGGAAGATATTACACCAATCCTTGAGGAATCTAAAGAGTAGAGATGAAGCAATGATGAAAGTGAGAGCTGGAGCCAAGGATGAGGCACTATTTAGTGAGAAGGAAACTCATGACACCATAGCACTCCAGCCAGAAAAAAAAGCTCTACAGCAGTGAGGCATCTGGGAAGAAATGCTATAAATGCCCCATTCCTTTAAGAGACTCTGATTGATTAGCCCTAACTGTATAACCAGACTGTTCAGGGACACTCAGATCATATGAACTACTAGTATAACTGTATTCCAAATCCTAACCCTGAATTTTTGTATATGCTTGAAAATTTTAAAAAATAAATTTTATTTTTCATAACTGGTGAAGTAGTCATCATTGCTTTCATTTTTTAAATTCCCCAAATGGTGTATTTCTAGTAAATCTCATTGAAGTAAAACCACTATGTTGCAACACATTTATTTGTATATATTTGATGGTTTCTAAGACAGGAGCTATAAAAGAATGCATAAACTGCTCATGATGAAGGCACAGTCCAGTCCTTCTTACTAAGGAGGAAACTAGACTCTATGCAGGATATAAAACTTCCCCAAATGTCAGATTTATGATTAGAATTCAGATGTTCTTGTGGTTATTCTGTTCCTTTTTCTAAGATCCCAGAGATTTCTCATATGTTAGCAGTTTTTAATGCTAGATCAATATAAAACCCCCAAACCCAGATCTATAACCCTAAATGGAGTAAAGGATCATTTCAGATTTGCATACTGTGTACAGTTTATTGTGACAGAGCCTTACAATACTTGTGTAAAAATATTAAGAGTAGAAACTTTAGCAGGTTTAAATCATTGTAAAGGGAGCCAGGGTGTAGCTCAGTGGCAAAGCACCTACTTTGCAGGTGCGGCGCTCTGGGTTCGATCCCTGGTTCCAAAAAGACAAAAAAAAAAAAAAAAAAGACACCCTTAAAAAATAAGCTAAGAACAAACCAACAAAAAAACCTTACTGGGCATGGTGGTGCACGTTTGTAATCCCCATGCTTGGGAGGCAGATACAGGAGGATCTTGCAGGTTTGAAGCCAGCTGTGCTGGCTTAAGAGACCCTGTTTCCAAACAAAAGTATTAAAAAAGAAAAGGTCTGGGAGTGTAACCCAGAAGTGGAAGGGCTTCCAGGAACCCCAGTACCACACCAACCCCCCCCCAAAAAAAAATCATAGTAAAGTGTTCGGTTTTGGCCTAAAGGCAATGGGTAGACTTTGATAAGTTTCAAGTCATGTACTAATATGACCCATTTTACATTTTAGAATGCTCAGTTTTGTTGCTGTCTGAAGAACCAGTTGGAGGAGATAAGGCTGGTGGTGGGGAGTCCTGACTGTTAAAAATCATTGCTTAACAGAAAGAAGGGAACAAGTCATATTTAAGAGTACTTAATACGACTGGTTAATTTATTGAATGAGGCAGCTAAAAGAAAACAGATAAAACATAATTTTTACTGGGCATTATGGCACACAATTGAAATTCCAGTACTTGCGAGGCTGAGATAGGAGGATAACAGATTTGTACCAAGCCTCAACTACTTAGTGAGGCCCTCCACAATTTAATGAGACCTTTTTAAATATAAAGAATAAAAACTAGGGTTAATTCTCAGTAACACACAATTACTTTTATTTTAATTTCCATTTTTTAGATTATAAAATTATCTGGATAATGGTTTCCATTCATTGAGATTAGAAATGAACTGATATATATATATAGGTCTGAGAAAATGACAAAGATTCCATTTTAACTGAGAGTGAAGTTACAAAAGGTAATAGATGTGAAATTTGGGATAAAATACAAAATTTTTGTCATTCACAAAATTAAAGGTTTTATGCTCAGTGCTGGTCTTTGAAGTTCACTGAAAGACCTATAACAGTAAACAATGTGTAATACAATAGTATAAGCACATTCCTAGAAAACACTTGGTAACTTTAATCAGACTATAAAAAGATGATCTAATCCATTAGAGCTTCTGATTTCTTATAAAGAAGTGAAATCACTACAATCTAGAAAAAATTATAAAGAAAAGTGATTTTATTATATTTGGGACTATTTATTTTTTGTCCATATTGAATGATATTTTATGAAGCCACTTATTTTTGAGATATAACAAGTTTACTAAGGAAGAGTATTTTTAGTATGCTTTGATTTCATCTTGATCCAATATTTAAGACATCTGTGGTCTACAAAATGCCAGAAGCAATGTTAGAAAATATCTTCTACTTATAAGCCTTCACATCCAAGATACTCCCAGCTGGAAAAAATAATTCATTTATTATGACATGAAAGGTCTTTTTAAAAGTATATTTTTAAAAATATAATTAACCCTTTTCAAAAATAGTCCACCAATATCTCAATGTATTAGTTGGGTCAGTGTGAGTATAACAGAGAGATACCTATGGGACAAAAGCCTAAGATATTTATACAGGGATCACATATTTATGTTATTAAGATCTGTCTCACTTAATCTCAGCATAGAAATAAATCTTCATGATCTTATTGCCCATGATACTAAAGGAAGGAACTAGAAAGAGGAAGTTAATAATTTGAGAATATGTTATTGCTAGACAGAAACACTGAAGTAAATTTAAATCCCCATCAAAGTAAATATACTATATTTAATTTTTAGTTTTGGCAACACTTTAAATTTTTTTAAAATATGATATATTTTTTAAAATATATTTTTATTGGTGCATTGTAGTCAAACATATCAATGGACTACAAGACTTGTGAGGATAATCAAGCACACATCACCCAATTAGCCTTGATCTAATCTCCATACCATTCCCTCCCCTCCCTCAATGCTATGCTTGATTTAGTAATTGATTTTGATATATTTGTTTAAGAATATCATGTGCTTTAAAGAGATTCCACCCCCCCCCATCCCTTCTGATAGGTCACCTTAATAGCTCTTCCATAGTGCCCTTTCTTTAACAAGATTTCCTCATATTACCCATTTCTTCCTAGTTTTTGCATATTAGTGAAAGTATCTGATTTTCTATTTTCTGTGATATTTCCCTGTGGATGCTGCATTGCAGGCTCCAATCCTACTCTTGAAGGCCCCGACACTGGCCTAGCCACATGGCAGGCTCCGATCCCGCCCTCGCTGGCCCCACCATCTGCCTTGCAACACTGCAGGCTCTGATCCCAGCCTCATTGGCTCTGGTACTGGCCTCACCACATGGCAGATTTCTATTCTGGCTTCGCTGGCTCCAGCACCAGCCTTGCTGCCTGGCAGGCTCCAATCCCAGTCTGGCAGGTCCCAGCACCGACCTCGCCACAATGCAGGCTCCAATCCCAGCCTTTCTGGCCCTGGCACTTGCCTTGCCATTGGGCAGGCTCCTATCCTGGCCTCAGGGGCCCCAGCACTGGCCTCACTGTGCAGTGAACTCTGGTCTCTGTCACTGTGAGCAGGTGGTCTATAGATGTTTCCTTTTATTCTTCCATTTTTTTAATATGAGAAAGCAGTACATGTCTTTTGCAAAAGGTGGTATCCCGAATACCTGGTGGCAATAAGTTTTGGCTCTGCTGCTCCATGTGCACCCTGGCCTCTCTCACTGTGCAGAGGAGTGTGGTGGCCATGATGGCTAATGTCTCCAGGAAGTGGCAACGTGGCAGCCCAACCTGGCTATGCAGGGCTCACTTTGATATGCCCCAAACACTTTTACCACTTAGCATGTTGTCCAGAATTCCCGAGCATGTGGGACAGAGCAGTCTACTTTTGAGGGGATTTCCTCAAAAGTTCAAGGTGGATTGGACTGGATCTGTCTGCCCCTCCAAACACTGGTCACCCCTGCCACC
Source organism: Muscardinus avellanarius (assembly GCF_963383645.1). Taxonomy (NCBI): domain Eukaryota; kingdom Metazoa; phylum Chordata; class Mammalia; order Rodentia; family Gliridae; genus Muscardinus; species Muscardinus avellanarius. The sequence goes on along the minus strand of NC_137786.1, from coordinate 86,168,195 downwards.
ACCATCTTGGTTCTCTCCTGAACACCTTTCCCACACAGCATGTTTTCCAGAATTTCTGAGCATGTGCTGCAGTAGCAATATACCTTTGGGGAGATTTCTTCAAAAGTTTAAGGTGGATTGGATAGGATTTGTCTGCATCTCTTGAATACTGGCTGCTGCCGCCATCTTAGCCCCTCTGCAATATTTTTTAATAAAAGAAGACAGTATGTGTGTTTTGAAGAGGTTGTGAGATTGAGCATTCAGTAGCAATAAATTTTATCTCCCCTCCAAGCTCAGAGGCACACAGCCTCACCACATAAAGCAGGATCTGCTATTACAAGCACGCCAAGGCCCCTGGCACAGCATAGAGGAGCACAGCAGCCAGGCACACTGAGTTCCCCGGGACATGCGGCTGGGCTTCCCACCTGGCACTGCTGGGCTCCCTCCAACATGCGCAGATTATGTTTCTTACAAGGTATATTCTTAACAGTTCCCCAGCATGCATGGCTGACGTGGTCTTTTTTCTAATCTCTTCTGGGATGTTCTTCCAAAAATCACTTTTCTTGCATGGTGGGCACCTCATTGTTATCTTGCTTCTAATTCTGCCATTATCCACTCTCTCTCCTGTATTCTAGATAGGAAGTCATGGCTGAAAATGTCTCCTTAAGTTGTCCCAATATTAAACCAAAATCTGGTGTCCAGGGCTTCTCCGAGGAATGCATGTCCTATTTGGTGGCTGCAGTAGCCACTGTGATTGCAGTCACTGCCATCTTGTCCCTATCTCCCCTTAAATAAGATGTCTTTGATGTAAAATTATATGTAGGCTAAAGTGTTTTAATTTAATTTTTGTAAATAGCCATTCATTGCTGAACATCTGAGGCACATTCTGAAAAGTGTATCTTTAGGTGATTCTATAGTTATAAGCATATCATAAACTGTGCTTATACAAACTAAGACTGCAACAATATCACCAGATTATATGAATTTATGAATCTATCCTCATAGATGTAGTTTGTCACTGAATGAAATGTCATTATATAGCACATGCCCATACCTTATATAGCACATATCTTTACTGATATTTGAGATAATGCCCTTACTATGAAGGCATTTTCTATAGAGTGTGTTTAGTAAGTAATAGAGAAACATGTAATATTATATAAATTAAGTTGAACATTCAATTGAAATATTTTAGAATTTTTTATAAAGATAACTAGAAAATTATGTGAATGATATAATTAAAAGAATAAAAAATGCCCAAAATGATAGCATTTTATCTTAGATTAACCCTTTGTTTTGTCATTTTCTTAATAAAATACAAATGAAGGCGCAAGAATGATAAATACAGCTAATGATTGACAGCAAAACATCCAATAAAATTAAGAATTCTTCCCATCTACAAAAGTCACAGAGCTACCATAACCGGATACTATTTACATGTTTTCTGCTACTTTTGTGAGAGCAAACTTTTCTTTGATGATAAAGGGATACCTCATTTCTTTCCTATCACTTATAACCTTTCTTCTAGAGGCAGGATGTAAACCATCCATAATAGTGACATGCTGACCCTATATAACAGGAGCTCACTCTTGTACTAACACTTCTTTTCTTTATGGACACATATAATAGAAAATAAATATGTACTTTTTGAGATTATCGTACTTAATAGGTGATATGTTTATTGCTAACAATGGTGAATAAAACATAGTCTTACTTTCATAGAATTAAGTTTAATAGGTGATACAGACAAGCAAATAAGAAAGTGCAGTTATTTTGAGTATTCTGATACCAGTAAGTGAAGATTTTAGAATATTCACTCACGTAGAATCACATGCTATCTCTGAAAAAACAATGTCTGAATCTTGGCTTTATCTGTTATAAATGGTAGCCGTTGGAGGAGGAAATACATAATCAAATGATACTTTAGAAAGATTGGTAGAGTGTCACCATTTCTTTCAATATCTGCATTTTTATTTAAATTCATGTTAAGAGTTTGGTTTCTAATATTGTAACCTTAAAAACTGCAGAAAAAAAGAAAGCAATACTTAGCTTTTCCTGGCAGTCAATGGCTGGCAGTCAATGCCAGGAAAAATTTGGTTCTAACAATTAAGATCATAATATGGCTGCCCAGAATTTTAGATAGGATTACATTTATTGTCATATTTAGGATAATCATATGTTCTGGTCTGTTTGAAACAGCTGGTTGCTCTCAAAGCATTTTTTAGAACCAAAATATGAGGTCACCTTCATAAAATCCCTAAATAACTATATATGAGTATAAATATATGCTTAATTCTGATTCAAGTCTGAATTCAGAAAATAATCAGACATTTTACCATGAGAGAATTTACAGTAAAACTATTTTAACTAATATATCATAGAGATAGTAATTTCAGGTAAGAGTAACTAAAATCCTCAAAACTGGACAATCAAAAAGAAGTAGAAATTATTGCAATTTAGTAACTTGGAGAAGGCTCCCCATGATAATGAATACCAGATTTCTGAGGAGTAGAAGTTGATCAATAGGTACTTGTGTCTTTAGGGGCCTGTGAGGAGACTGATTCCATAAGTATCAAGAAAAGGGAAAATTAGATTCAATTGCTAGATCTACCAGAACCTGTAATTTGTCAAATATTAAAAGCCTGGGTCCAGTTGAGGCAGGTAGGAATAGGAAGGAGTAGACTGAAAGATGGAGGGACACGAACAGTCTTCATCCCTTCAGTCTCCATATAGCTGTGCCTTACTGGCTATACAGATGAAGAAGACAGAAATGTGGTTTGCTTCCTGAGCACACAGCCTGTACTCTGGTTTAGCAAAACACTATGAAATGCTATAATGAAATATAGGGACTATTTGACTTGTTTTTAAACTTTGGGCCTATGTGGTTGTGATCAGAGTATCAGAACTATTACTTATGCTTTTGCTTCAAAATCTATCTTCCAAGTATGTTTTCAAAACTATGTATTTAATATTGGACTAGACACCATGATGTGAGTAAATTTTTATTTGAACTGTGGAAGGCATTTCTATCATTAGTTTACTTAACACATTTTCCCATATGTAAAATATTTTCCTTAAGTGCAAATGATCTATACATTCTCTCACTGGTTTACTTAATCCATTTTCCCATATGTAAGATATTTTTCTTACGTGCAGTAGATCTATACATTTTGCAAAATAAAAAATTACTCTGCTCTGTTTTTATAGCAAATGCATATACATATGCTCATAGTTATGTCCAAAGGCACAACATTAGTAAAGCTGATTGAATTTTCACCTTATTTGCAAGCACGGCTATGTTTCTTACTTTGCATATCCTTCAGGCCACATCAGAGTACAGAATCCCAAGTGACTTCAAAGGGTTTCTGTGTACTCAGATCAGCTCTACGGGGCATGGAAAAAGATGAGAAATGAACCGACACCAGAGATGCAACAAAAGGTAAAAATCTGCATCACCACTGCTCTTGAGTTACGCAGCAAGCTAAATTACTGCACCTGGATGTATGAATCTCTTGGGCACAGGAAGGAAAAGATGATGAGCATTTAAAACAGAAAATAAATTTCTGAGTTCAGTCACTGTATTCAGGAAAAGTTTTCTTCACCAACAGACATAGGTATTTTAATTCATTATTGTTATGGAATTTGGTTGGCTTTGTTGTTTAGAGAAGGATAATAAATAAATGAATGATTAAGCAAAATTTAGAACCCACCCTACAGTAGAAATTTCTTGTATGCTATTTAAATAAAAAGTCCCTTTAAAGTATGATATGTTATTTATAAAAATTTTAAACTTTTTTATCATTGCATTGTATTCATACATCTTAATGGGATGTAAAATTGTGAAGACATACATGCACACATCACCGAATTAGCCCTTACCCAATTCCCACCCCATTCCCTCCCCCTTCCTCCTTCTAATGTTTGGTTTAATGATTGACATTGATATGTTGTTAAAGTACATCACGTGCATTGGAGAATTTCCCTCTTTCCCGTTCCCATCCCCTCAGTTAGGTTGCCTTATTGCTCATCTATAAAATCTCCTTCTTCATCTAGAGTTCCACCTATGACCCATTTTCTCCCTAGCTTTTGCATATTAGGGAGAATATCTGATTTCTTATTTTTTGTAACTTACTAATCTCACTTAGCATAATGTCCTTCAGATCCATCCATTTCCCTGTAAATGACATAAATGTGTTTTTCTTTATGGTTGAATAAAATTCCATTATGCACATATCCCAGAGTTTTGTAATCTATTCATCTGTTGGTGGACATCTTGGCTGGTTCCATAGTTTGACAATAGTGAATTGTGCACCTATGAACATAGCTACACATGTATTAATTTGGTAGTTTGGTTTCCTTTCTTTTGGGTAGATACACAGAAATGATATTGCTGGATCATATTGTAAGTTCATTCCCATTCTTCTGAGGATCCTTCATACTGTTTTCCAAAGGGGTTGCACTAATTTGCAATCCCATCAACAATGTATTAGAGTTCCCACTTCTCCATATCCTTTGTTGTTATATTTTACAGAGCTATGACTTCTAGAGATACTGAGGAAATTAACCCAAATTCAGACACAAGCAGTAGATATTCTGTGCATCCTCTTGCAAGGGTCTCTCTCTTCTCTGAAAGATTGGTTTTGGGAAAGGGAATAAAGAAAAGTACAAAACGAAGACTGGATTCAGACATTGCTCTCTGATATAAATTGTTTCAGTGACTTATTATTAATGCTATACATTATATGTGTATATAGTATAAGGTATACATGTATGAATATATGTATATAGTGTTAAATTTTTATATAGATAGACAATATCACAAATTGAAGTAGTTTATATTGTCAAGGAAGCTGTGTGTGTACAATATAAGAATGAAAATGAACTGCTTTTAAAATGTAATTCTTTGCAATTACATAATTTTATTTAATATTGGTCAGTTTGAAATTTATTATTTAGAATTTAATTTGTATCCTCTCAAATTCATGTTTGTGCTAATAAAATTTTTAACCTTTCCTTCATTTTCATGAGCCTTCTCCCTCAAAAATATTATTGGAGAAATCTTAGAGCTCATATTAATATTGCCTTTCAGTTCATTAAAAATGACATCAGAAGAGGAATAATCAAAGCCTTTTGGAAAGCCACATTTGTCTCTTGATTTTCACCCAAATGACAGTATATTTGTTCAACATGAATATTTAAGAGCAGCTTGTACCTTATTCTTTATATTTGTCATTTACAAAGCTTTTCACTGAAATACCATTTATTCTTGAATGTGCCATAGACCACTCATGATAATGACTTAGAAATATATTAGGCATCACAAAACACATTAAAATTCTTATTTCTTCAATCATGACTAAAATAATTATTGATAAAACAAATTATATGAACTTATTTTCTGAAACCAAGCCATAGCCTATACATCTTTCACTACCAAAATATTTTCTCTAAGCTAGGAGTGCTGGTGCATGCTTGTAATCCCAGCATTTGGGAGGCTGAGACAGGAGGATCCGGGTTTTCAGACAGCGTCAGCTACTTAGTGAGGCCCTTTGCACCTCACTGAGATCCTGGCCCTATTTCAAAATAAAGAATAAAAAATTGGGCTGGAGGTGTAGCTCAGAGGTAGAATACCCCTGGGTTCCATCTCCAGTACTGAAAAAAAATATTTTCTCTATAATGTTCTACCAGTCTGTCCAGTTTATGTCTTCTATAATGTACATCTCTCTCTATTATCAGGTTCTAGTTTAACTAGAGATTAAAGATATTGCCAGTAGCTAGGAATAGAATTATGTGATTGGAAGATACTATAATTGGTTTCCTCCTCCATGATGTTAAGTTTTATCTTCACTTTTAGAGATTTCATTTCAGAACTGACCAATATTTTCAGCATATTCTACCTCTGACAATTTTCGATGTTTGGTAGCTCAGTGGGGTTCCCTTTGCAGCCCTGGATGCCACTATGTTCCCAAACTTTAGCTTCCTGAAGTATTATTGTGGCCAGGCTTATATGCATCCCTTGGGGTACCTGCTTTTCACCCCTCAGCACTGGCTCATTCCCTGTCTCTCATTTTGATCTCTCTTAACTATGCTTCATTGGTTCTGCTTGAATAACTTACTTTTCCTATAAATTTAACACATGAATCTCTGAAAAGACCGTGCTAATGCCCACCAATGAGATTCAAGTCAGGAAAACATGTCTGGAAAGGAGAAGGAACATTTTACATTGAAAACATTAATATTGTTTATTGATCAAGTTTCTAAAAATTTATTTATTTACTTATTTATTTATCTATTTATTTTCTTTTTTTGGTAGTACTGGAGATGGAACCCTTCTGGCCTCCAGGCTATACTCCCAGACCTATTTTATATTTTATTTGGAAACAGGGTCTCTTAAACCAGTGAGGCTGGCTTCGAACCTGCACAATCCTTCTGTCTCCACCTCCCAAGCACGGGGATTACAAGTGTGCACCACCACACCCGGCTAAGAAATTTTTTTTTATCTACTAGCAAAAATAGTCAAGTGAGCAAAAAATGAATAAGGAATAAAAAAGAAGGCAAGGAGAAAAAAGTAAAGCAAGGGAAAAAAAGTAAAGCAAAGAGAGGAAAGAAAGGAGGTTAAAAAAAAGTTTTTATCATTGGGGTCCACTGTGAGTTCAAGGTACCAGCAACCTCACTGGTCTCAAAAACCATCTTTTAATGGGCTTTGCACATTCGAAAGAATTACTAGTGCCCTCAAATACTTTTTAAAAAGTGTTCACAAAACCAACACCTTCAGCAGAGACAAGTGAAATTTCAGTGATTCACTTCAGAGAAATTGGTGATTATTTAAATTAGTTGTTATTGGTGAATTATAATTATACAAAATAGTGAGATTCATTGTGACATTGTCACATGTACACATAACATAATTTGGTCAGTTTTATTCCCCAGTACTTTTTCTTTCCCTACCCTCCTTCTCCCTAGACTCCTTCAGACATGGAGAATTAAAAAAGTTGCAATAGCCAGCTGTGGTGGCACACACCTTATAGTCTCAATACTTGGGAGCCAAGACTGAGTCTAGGACAGCCAGTAACATAGTGAAATTCTCAGCAACCTAGGAGATCCTGTTTCACAACAAGTCACAAAACAAAAAATAAAATAGGGCTGGAGGTATAGCTCAGAGATAGAATGCCCTTGGGTTCAATACTCAATACCACAAACTCACACACAATAGACTGTACAAAAATGGTAAATGCGATATAACTTACTGAAGATGAGATCTGGGGGCAGGAGTATGAAACCCTCTAGGAATTGGCAAAATTGAAAAGAGACTTAAGTTATTTGTAGTTCCTGTAAAATATGCAGGAATGGAGTGAAAATACAATCTTAACATTTATTGTGGCTCTGTATTTACTTCTTATCTAGTGTATCTTGCGAAAAACAAGCCAAATGAAATTCTGACACTTATATAATTTGTTCTTGATTTTCTTGCTGTGACGGTAAATGGATGCTCAGCCAGATTTAATTACTCCAGGAACATGCAAACAAGTATCTCAAGTTGTCAATTTATTCAGCCAAATTCCCCACAGTGGGTGGTTTTTGCTTCATGCTGTAATGGTTAATATTAGCCATTTTTTTCACAGACAATCTAAAATTGCTTTAAGTCAGATAATTCCTTCTTAATATCCCCCAAATCTGTATGTCACTATAGTCTTTTTAGTACTTCAGGTAAAACATTTTAGTCATTTCTGGTTTCATATTTTCTTTCTACAAATCTACATTTCACATATATAAATTTTAATGAATTACTATAGACAAATATCTTTTTGATTCTCACAATGCTAATTAAGGGATTGTTTTTGTTCCTGGATTAAAATAATTGATTCTTAACTGTACACCTTGATTATCCTTCTCTAAAATACTTCTATATAGGCCTCTAGATTAGACTTCACCAAACTGTTTTTCTTGATATATATTAACAGAAAATATATTTCAGTTATTTACTCAAAACCTATACTTATGTAATCTATTATATTAATTTTAAATTTCTGTCTGATTTGTGTTATTTTAAAATACCTGGTCTTAGAATGTTTTTCTCAATGTATTCCATTACTTAGCCAGGAAATTGGTGATTAAGTAAATATAGTAAGTATTAGCATTAATTTTGTACTTGTGGCCTTCTTAATGTGAATGTAAACTTTAGAGGGGCAAGATAATGTCCAATAATATCTTTTTTCTCATGGAACCTCTCATGATAAGTTCAAAACATGCATTTTTTAAATAATCACAGATTTATAAATGAACTTTGGAAAAAAGTAATGTTAGTGTCTAAATGTTGCTGAAATGATTTCACCTCAAGCAGAATCACTTGAAATAAGAGAAAGTAAAATTTGACGGAAAATAATTTTTATGTTTTAAAACTAAAATTATTAATGTTGCCTTGTTTGAATGTTCTTTTCCATAAATGCAAGAGTTAGCTTGCCATGTTTTCAGAAGGCAGAGATGCTTTACAATCCTAAATAGCTTACATAATTCACAGCACTGTCATCTAATGAAAAAAAAAAAAGAATTTGTGTTTTATGAGGAGGGTGAAAATTCCAAAATAAAATAAATAAAATTTACCTCTTTGGTGATGCCTACTGCATTGTCGTGGCATTGTCAAGTGCCTTTACAAAGCTGAATCTATTTAAAAGGCAATGGACATCTAAGGGCATTACAGTTATTGCGATGGTGTATAACAAGTCTTCATCTACTTTTCAAAAGATTTTTCTAATAAAAAAACTTCTGGTTACCTAGAAATAACCTTATGTTTCATATTTTGATAGTAAAGACTGTCTCTACTTATATATATATATATATTTTTTTTAATTTGCTGTTTTTATGTGGTACCATATAGGGAAATGAGTTAATGCATTCAGATGACCTGGTAGCATGTCAAATTTATTACTTTTAACCCACAAAGATGTATTTGATTTTCTTCTCTACTGCACACTCAAGTAAATGCTGACAAACTGACACCTAACACTTAGAAAGACCAAGTTCATTATTTTTGCTCAGAAAAATTCCAATTTCTCAAATACCCTAAGGTTCTCAATCATACATTTTTTTCTCCTTCAGAAAATTTTTTGGATAACTGTCTACCCTAAAGATCTTAGAAGTGAGTAAGAAATTTTATATATCCATACACTGATACCATATAGTGAGTATATAGATGAGAAAATCCCAACTGTTTCTATTGAGTACTAGAGATGACATTGGATCACTAAATGGGCTTAAAGAAAGAAAGCCTGAGCTTTCCAATCCGAACAAGTAGTGACTGAAAGTAAATGGTTTAATTTCTTTTTTCAACAGCTCAGTTATATAATTAAATTATTGAATAAAGTGCATAATTAAGCTGTTGAATTAATTTTCTCTCAGAAGTTCTTTCAACTCTGGTTATAATTCAGTGAATGGTGGTAAGTCTCCTCCTTATAGCCTGAGCAGTCATAGATAACCAACATTTGAACCACTAACAGTACTATCTATGAATGCAAGCTTGTTTCAGATAATTACTTGACAACTTGCACATGCATTTTATATTAAAAGAATAAATAAATTTCATATTGAAGAATGATAGATTTTAACCATAATAGTAGGAGGCCTAATTTTAGCATTTATCATATAAATATGGATGTAGAGAATTGGTGTTTCTGCTCCAAAAAATGTGAATTTTCCTGAATCCAATGTCTTTTGACTAGTGTGGAGTGGGAGATCCAGTTCACTCTCTGAAATTGGAATGCATTTAGAAATGTAGAAAGAACCCGATGCTTCTTTGGCCAGATCCCCTGGGTTGAGATGCCAGCTTCATTTTTCTTCATTGTTCAGTGTTAATTTGGTTCAGCTTTGTTTGTTGCCAGTGAAGTGTCATTTGAAATACAGAAAAAAGAAAAGAAATTGCATCTTAGTAATTTAATATATTTGACACTCGGGGTATTCTAGAATCCTGAAGGTTTCATAATCTGTTTATTTCTATCATTGGGAAAATATCATTTTAATAGAAAGAGAATTGAACATATCTCCATGAAATCTCTCACATAATGACAGATGTTTTGCCAATCTAATCAGGTTGTTGACTCAGAAATTCATAGCTACCTTTTAAAAAAAATTCTCATGTGAAATTTTGAAAAGCATGAAAATATAATAACAAATTTATTCATCTACTTAAGAAATACTAGGAATTCAAGGTGGATTCAAGCGGCATTGGTCTCTGAGTTATACGCCTCAGCCATTTTTTATTTTTTTATTTTTAAATGGGGTCTCACTGGGTTGCCGAGAGCCTTGCTACATTATTAAGATTGTCCTTTAGCCTGTGATCCTACTGTCTCAGACCTCAAAGTACTGGAATTATAGACCAATGCCGTCTTGCCAAGCTCTATGCATCCACTTTTCAAAGTACTGCTTAAGCCAGGCATGGTGGCTCAGGCTTGTAATCCCTGTGCTTGGGAGGCGGAGACAGGAGGATCACACAGGTTCAAAGCCAGCCGCTCTGGCTTAAGAGATCCTGTTTCTAAGATTAAAAAAAAAAGTATAAAAATAGGTCTGGGAGTGTAGCCTGGAGGTAGAAGTGTTTCCAGGAACCCCAGTACCATCAAAAACAAAAAAACACAAAGTATTGCTTAAGCAGAAGAAATGTTGCTAGTTTTATAACTTTTTATTGAAATTGAAATGTATAAGCACACCATTTTTTGGTGTGGATTCTACAATAGATTTTATGAAGTATAAATAAAAATGTATTAGTAAAATTATATTTCACACATAACTGTTTGAATTATAAATAAAAACCCTATTGTAGTGGTGTTTCCACTAATCATCTATTTGGTCCTCTCTGAATTAAGAAAATGTTTCTATTTGGGGCTGCATTCAAATTGCAGAGTTTTCTTCATAGCTGGATTTGTCTTTAAAAACTTTATGAAATAATAAATGTTTTTGAAGGAATGCATCTCATGCTAATACTTTTTAATTAGGTAAGTGTATTAGAATAGGACAGCTCATCAAGTTGTGCCACACAGCTGTTGTGGCTTAGAGGCTGAGAGCAGCCTCCGACCTAACTGGAACCCTTAAGGCAGAGAGCTGGTTTAACAATTTCTCTCCACTGGTCTTGATATCTCTTGGAATAAGAAAAATGAAATCATAGTTAGGGTTCTCATCTAAAGGAATTTGGGCTGTTTCCAAAAGGAACCAGACCTGCAGATATCCTGAATGGCAGTCTCCTTGACATCAGAGGCAGCTTCTCTTTAATGGAATGCTTCATGAAGGATTCATGTTGATCCCTCTGCCTAGAGGGAGTGGGGACACGAAAATGGCATGTTGAGTTTCCAGGGTTCCCAAAATAAGAATGACATGGAGCCGAAAAGCTGACTTTTTAAGTCTCTTTTTGAACCTCTCTTCAAATCACTGCCATGCCAATCCTATATTTGTACTGAGCCTTCCTTAGATGGTGAGAGAAAACTTTTGTGTTTCTAAGGGATTCTAACAGATAGATAAAAAGAACAGACCAAAAAGGTCATTTCTAAGGGTAAAAGCTGCATTCAAAGGAAAGATATTTTAAGTAAAAGAAGCATTCTTCATTTAATATGAACATGTACACTGGAAGGAGAAGGAGTGATGTGGGGTCTGAAGGGAAACACACCAAGTGCTGTGTGCATATCATTCTGAACCTCATTATAATGTATAATTACAATGTACCGATTAAAATATATAATGATTTAGGTAAACACATTTTAAATCTGTGGCTTCATAATATTGATCATATTTGAAAACTTCACAACCAATATCCCATCAGTTACCACCCAATATTTACATTGTCCTTTATTGCTAATTTATATATAAGAATGATAGACCTTTTTTTCTTCTTTGTAAAATTTTTTTTCTAGGTTTTTTCTTCTGTCTTCTATCTTTCTTGTCTTCTGTTTTCTATCATGTTTTAACTGATTCAACTGATTCAAAGTTTAATTTCAATTAAGCTTTTTTTTTAGCTTTTGGATTTCCAGACTTCCTTCCTTCCTTCCTTCCTTCCTTCCTTCCTTCCTTCCTTCCTTCCTTCCTTCTTTCCTTTCTTTCTTTCTTCCCTTCCTTCCTTCTTTTCCTTCCTTCCTTCCTTCCTTCCTTCCTTCCTTCCTTCCTTCTTTCCTTCCTTTCCTTCCTTCCTTCCTTCCTTTCCTTCCTTCCTTCCTTTTACCCCTCTCTCTCAGTGCTTTGAGCATGCCAAGCACATACTCTATCACTGATTTAAACTCCAGGCTTGATTATCTCTTTTTGCCCATTCCAATTTTCTGATACAAACCATGTATTTTTCCTCTTGAACATAGTAATCACAGTAATTTAAATATTTTTATCTAAAACTCTCATATTGTCATCTCTGTACTGTTTCTTTTGTATATTTTTTCCTTCAATTTCTGTCAGTTTTATCCCATATTTCAGAATTTTTAGAAATTACTTGATTCTAGCATTGCAGTTGAAAAATTGTGGAGGATCCATGTGATTCTATGTTCCTTTTTAGTTTATTTATCTGATTTCTAGAATGTACTTAGAAGTTGAAACAACTTTCTTGATCCAGATATGGATAGAATTATTATAATTTGTGAAAATTAGTCAACTGTCTGTTGGCTTTTATTATGGTAATCCTAGTTTATGTCTAATTTTATAGCATGATTATTACTGACCTCTGTTTTTTTATTTTTCAATTATTATTTTTTACAGATAATGTTTATTTTTTAATATATTTTTTATTGGTGCATTGTAGTCAAACATCACAATGGAATACAAGACTTGTGAGGATATACAAGCACACATCATCCAACTGGACTTTATCCAATTCCTATACCACTCCCTTTTCATCCCTCAATCCATGCTTGATTTTGTGATTAACTTTGATTTGTTTATGTACATCATATGTTTTAAAGAGATTCCATCTTCCCCCATCTCATCCCCTCTGATTGGTCACTTTAATTGCTCCTTCATAGGGCCCTTTCCTCAACTAGTTTTCCTCCAATTACCCAATTCTTTCTAGTTTTTGCATATTAGGGAAAGCATCTGATTTTTTATTTTCTGTGATATTTCTCTGTGTATGCCACGTTGCAAGTTCTGATCCCACTTTTGAAGGCCCCAGCACCAGCCTGGCCACCTGGCAAACTCTGATCCCAGCCTTGCTAGCTCTAGCACCAGCCTTGACTCATGGTAGGCTCCGATCCCGGCCTTGGAGACCCTCAGCACCGGCCTTACCTTAAAGCAAGCTCCTATCCCAGCCTTGCTAAGGCCTCAATGCATGGCCAGCACCAATCCTGGCCTTGCTGATCCCAGCACTGACCTTGCCTCACGGCAGGCTCTGATCCCAGCCTCGGAGGCCCCAGCAATGGAGGCAGTCTCTAATCCCAGCCTCGCTGGCCCCAGCACTGGCTTCACCCCTTGGCAGGCTCCGATCCCGGCCTTGGAGGCCCCAGAATCTTACCTCACAGTAGGCTGCAATTCCAGCCTCACTGGGCCCCAGCACTGGCCTCACCTCCTCAGCAGGCTCTATTTCCGGCCTCAGAGGCCCCTGCACCAGGCCTGCCCCATGGCAGGCCCAGATCCCGGCCTTGCCTCATGGCAGGCTCAGATCCCGGCCTCTCTGGTCCCATCACCAGGCTTGCTGTGCATCCAGCTCTGGTGTCTGTTACTATGAGCAGGTTGTTTATAGATGTTCCCTTTTTTCTTCCTTTTATTTGTGTTTTGGTGGTACTGGGGTTCCTGGAAACCCTTCTACCTCTGGGCTACACTCCCGGAGACCTATTTTTTTATGTTTTTATTTGGAAATAGAGTCTCTTACGCTAGTGAGGCTGGCCTTGAATATGCACAATCATCCTGTCTCCACCTCCCAAGCACGGGGATTACAAGCATGCACCACCACACCTGGCATTCTTCGATTTTCTTTTACCACTTAGCATGCTGTCCAGAATTCCTGAGCATGTGTGGCAGGAGCAGTCTAATTTTGGGGTGATTTCCTCAAAAGTTCAAGGTGGACTGGACTGGATCTATCTGCCCCTCCAAATTCTGGTCACCACCACTACTGCCACCACTGCCATCTCGGTTGTCTCCTGAACACCTTTCCCACACACTTTGTTTTCCAGGATTCCTGAGTATGTGTGGCAGTAGCAGTATACCTTTGAGGTTATTTCTTTAAACTCATGAGGTGGATTAGATTGAATCTCTGCCTCTACCAAATACTGGCCACTGCTTCCATTGCCACAGTCATCTCCATTCTCTTCTGAGCACCTCATTCACACAGCATGTTGTCCCAAGTTCCCAAGCATGTGTGATGGTAGCATTATACATTTGGGGCGATTTCTTCAAAAGATCAAGGTGGATTGAATCAGATTTCTGCCTCTCCTGAATACTGGCCCCTGACATTGCCACTGCCTCCACCATCTCAATTCTCTCCCAAACACTCTTCCCGGGACCTCAAGCATACCAGGCCACCGCACTCCACTGTGCTGTGCAGGGGGTAGAACAGCAAACCCTGCTCTACTTGGTGAGGCTGTGGGCCTCCGCTCTTGGAAGGAGATAAAATTTATTGCTGCTGAGTGCTCGATCTCACAGCCTCTTCAAAACACACATACTGTCTCTTCTTATTTAAAAAAAATATTGGAGAGGGGTCAAGATGGTGGCGGCGGCAGCCAGGACTCAGGAGATGCAGAAAAATTCTATCCAATTCACTTGGAACTATTGGAAAAAAATCCCTGTAAAGGGGAACTGCCCCTGTCACACATGGTTAAGAATTATGGACATTATATCATGTAAGGAAGGAGCTCAGCAGAGAACCAGGAAGAAGGAGCGGTGGCAGGGTAGCGCAGAGGCGAAGGCGCTACTGCTGGTGGCAGAGGTGGAGGCTATTATTTTGGAGAGGCAGAGACCTGATTCAACCTACCTTGATCTTTGGAAGAATTTGCCCCAAAGATAGTAGTTGGAGGGACAGACAGATCCAGTCCAGTCCACCTTGAGATTTTGAGAAAATCTCCCCAAGAGTAGACTGACTGCACCTGCCACACATCTTGAGAAGTCTAGACAACACTCTAAGTGGCAAAAGGGTTTGGGGAGTATCAGAGGGATTCCCGCATAGCCGGTATGGGCCTATACATTGTATGTTCTGGTAGTCATCAGCCCTCATGGCCACCACATTCCTCTGCACAGAGTGGGAGGCCAGGGTACACGTAGAGCAGCAGAGCCAGTATCGGTACCTGCCATGTGGTGAGGAAAGGCCAGTGCTGGAGCCAGTGAGGCCAGGATCAAAGTCTGCTGGGTGGTCAGGCTGGTGCTGGGGCCTTCAAGAGTGGGATTGGAACTTGCAACGTGGCATACACAGAGAAATACCACAGAAAATTAAAAATCAGATGCTTTTCCTAATATGCAAAAACTAGGAAGAAATGGTTAATAGGAGGAGATCTAGTTGAAGAAAAGGCCCTATGGAGAAGCAATTAAGGTGACCAATCAGAGGGGATGGGATGGGGGAAAATGAAATCTCTTTAAAACATATGATGTAGATAAACAAATATATTAAAGTTAATAACCAAATCAAGCATGGGATCGAGGGAGGGGGAGGGAATGGGATGGGGTTTGGATGAGGGCTAATTGGATGATGTATGCTTCTATATCCTCACAAGTCTTGTATTCCATTGTGATGTTTGACTACAATGCACCAATAAAAACATATATAAAATTAAATATATGCCACAAAAATTTTAATACATATTTTAAAAATAGAATCTTACATGAGGTGCTTGACCTATGCTTTGTAACATCAAACTGTTTTTTCCATAGTGTTTTCAAGTCTGAGAATTAATCTAGGGCCAATTTTTACATCAACCTTTAAGCCAGAAAGGGGAAGGGAATTAGAAAAAAGAGGAAAGTTCTTTTCATTTAAGTATACCGCTCAAAACTTACATAGACCACTTCCACAAACATTATACTGGCTAGAATTTTATCACATGACAACACCATGATATGAGACTTTGATATGTAGTCTTTATACAGTCTTTATATTATACACCTTGATATGTAGTCTCTGTATTAGGTGGCTACAGGTCTAGATAAGTTTAGGGGTTTGTTGCCATAAAAAAGAGACAGTAGTGTTTGACCTAAATCTAGCAAACCTATATTAGAAGAGCGAACCCAAATCTCAGCCAATGCAGAAGTTAATGTATGAATAAGTTTATTGTCCCAAAATTTTATTACAAAGTAGTAGAATTAACACTAGATACTAAAATTAACTTTTACTTTTTCTGTAGCTAATTTTATTTCTCACAAATTCTAGTAGTGGGTAGTCAATAAGACCATATTTGGGATCAGATAAAATATTTTCCATAGTAATTGATAATGAGAGGGAATGTGAAAAGTTGCTATTTGTGAAATAAATTATGTTTTATTTCAATTCTAGAAAAAAAGTATAAAATCTAAGGCTAAGATTTTCTAGAATCATAATATAATACACTTTATTGGAATTTTTAAAGGAAATGGAAGAATATTTGATTTTTATTAATCATTAAAGTATGAAGTTGGATATCTTTTAGATGACAGCCCTTAGATTTGGAAAATAAAAGAGCCTTCCAATTTTACAAGATACCTTTCTTTTTACAATTAAATATATTTTATCACAATATGTATTTAAGAAGCACTGAGGATTAAAAAAATAAACCTTTTTACTTTTATTTTTTATTTTGAAACAATGTCCCAATAAGTTACTGTGTGCAGCTGGCCTTGGTCCTATGATCCTCTTGTCTCAGCCTCCTGAATACTGGCATTAAAGATGTGCACCACTTCAGCTGGCTTAAACATATTTTTGTTTAATAACACTTCATGTTTCACAGGTACATATTTGTTTTGATTTATTCCTCTACAGTATACCATTATATCAAAAACATATCCCAGCTGTATTCAGTTCTCCTTCGAAGCTTTACTTAATTTGGGCAATGAAATAAGTGTTGTTTGCCCTGTGTCTAGGTCAGAACCTATGAAGGATCCTATTTATCACCATTTTTCTGCAGTTTTTTTTTTTATCATAATGGTGATGGAAAAATTTTGGCCTGATTAATCATTGTGTTCTATGGAGCAGGGAACAATCTAATTCAAGATGGAGGGGCAGCTGTCCTCCTGAAGAAGTCTGATTTGCAAAAGATTTTTGTCTAAATTAGAAGCACAGACCTCAGAGATTTACCATGAGATTAGATTTTCATTATTGATGAAAGAATTTTATATTTATTTTTAAGACTCCTCCCTCCAGTTAAAGTTGGAATTTCAGTATAACTCTGCCAAAATAAAACACAGATGTTAAGACATTAATAGAAAAATAACTTCTAGTTATTAACAAATAATTTAAAAACTGTGAAAGGAAAGCTAACTAAGCACTTGCAGAAAGCAATGGGATGCAGAAGGATTCAAGTATGGTTTGCAATGAGGATGTGAGAATTCTTTGTGGGATGTTATATGGATACCTTCAGCCATTATTTTATGTTGGAAAAGCTGTCACAGAAGTATACTGAAAGAAATATACAGAAAATTCTGGAAAACTCATTTTACCCAGAATTTTATGGGCATTTTTATGCAAATGGAAAAAATTTTAATTATGGAATTTTTGACATATAAGATTACACTAGTTATTTTTGGATTTATAAAAGAAAATGAAAAAATGGAATCTAAGCATACTTATAATGAAGTAAAAGATAAAACTTTGATTAATTTCTTGCCTATTAAATAAAAATACTGGATTTCATAATTTTCATCTTTTGCTGTTTCTCTGTCACAAAGCTCTAATACATGGTCAAGTTTTTTTTTTAAGTTTTTAAACCTGTTTTATTATTTTGTAAAATGAGGTATTGATATCTAATTTTAGGTCTCTCCAGCTTTAAAATTTTAGTTTTTATAATTTGAGGATGAAGAACTAAAATAAAATTTTACTTTTTTCCATATTTTGTGGGCATTCTGTGAAATTCTTTACTTAAAGCAAAAATATTGATGTTTTTTTTTTTTTTTTTTTACTTCAGCACTGGGAATTAAACTTAAGACAGTTCTACCTCAGAAGTACACTCTCAGACTGATTTTTTATTCTCTATTTTGAAACAGGGTCTCAATAAGTTATGGAGACTCTCACTGTACTTCAACCCATATCCTACTGTTTCAGCCTTCCAAGTACTGGGGGTACAAGTGTGTGCCACCATACCTGGCTTAAATACACATTTTTATAGAATATTGTAAATAAGGTACATAAGCATCAATTTCAAGAAATATGTGAAGCCTACTAAGGAGGATAAATCCATTTAGCAAGGATCACATAGCTAAATAAAAGAAAGATAATTAGAGCTATGAGAACCAAAATTCAAATTTTGTGGTTTTCATGTTTCCTCTTTGAAAAGAATGAGATGGAAAGTAACAGTAAGTCGTCAAGATGGGTTCTGGAACCAGATGCTTATATGTAAATTCAGGTTCTTCTTATTGTTAATTCTTTGAATATGTAAGTTTATTTAACTTTTTTGTAGGTCAGTTCCTTCAACTGTAAAATGAAAATGATGAGAATATAAAATTATTTAATGCTTGAATAGTGTTTAGTAGAGTGCTTAGCACTTAGAGCTTGCTACTCTCTGTTTCATTTTCTCATTACTAAACTACCACCACACTATTCCAAAGGAGAAAAGACATTTGCTATTCAAAAGAAATATTGAGCTGTTGTGTAGGTGTTGTGAGACAATTAATCAAGGTCATTCTGTTCAGGCAGCATTTCTAAAGCTGTTTCAGAAGTAGTTAGCCTCTCATACATTAGAGACCCCATTGTGTTGGTATTGAAGGACAGGAGGCAAAAAAGTCAAGTTTTATTATATATTTTTAAAATGTGTTTCTCAAAAGTCTGAGGAGACAAGGAGCTGAGGTCAGGCCTCAGGAGAGTGAGAGCACTGTGAATCTAGCAGTAGCCTGGGGCAATTAGTGACCCTCCATGGAATGAAATTGCCAAGGGACTTTAGGGTCGATGGTGGGCTATCTTCATTTCTACTTTGAATTGTGGTCATGCTGTTACCAAGTAATTTTTGCCTTGGGGAAAAGACAAGTAGAAGCAGTAAGCCTGTGTCAACTGAAGTTTGAGGAAGAAAAAGGGACAGCCTGCACTCACTTTCCACATCTCCACCCTGCTTCCAATATGGTGAATAGCTACATAGAAACATGGTGTCAGTAGGAGGATGACCCTTCTCAAGAGACTGAGCATTTGTCTAGAGGCAGCAATTTAGAACAAGAACTGGTAGACAAGCACTAGAAAGTTAAATTTTTTCTACCACTCTCTTTAATTACCAGACTTGACCTTGAAATCTAGGAAATATTTAGGATGTTGTTGAATACTTGGTTACTTCCTAAGGAAGAAGTTAATTATGAGAAGGAGCTTCAAATGGGAACTGCAGGATGCAGTACATCACAGTCGCTGAAACAAGTAAAGTTCAACCACTGAGAAGGCTTCATTTTGACAGACAAAATAAACACAGCAGTGAAAAATACTCACGAACAAAAACTAACATAAATTATGGTGGAGAGAAATCCAGTGCTCTGAACATGAGAATGACTGAAGAAAGCTTGAGTGTGCAATGGACCTGGTGTGATAGTTGGTGCCATATTTGGTTGCCAGCCCCAACTATATTTACTAGCTCCAGCTCTGCAGTTCCAAGACACTCTAACAAATATTTCAAGAACTTGAAGTGCAAAAAGTGGCCACAGAACTCCAACATCTTAGGTGACCAGCACCATGCTTCAGAGACACAGAAAAAGATTCAAAAGCCCATGTGCTCATCAGTGGTGGCACCTGCAGAGGGGAACTATGATCTCTGGAGACCTGGCTCACAGGACAGCAAGGTAACTGTGTCTCCTTACTTGGCCCAGAGCACCACCCAGAGCAGTCACAGGACCCCTGCAGGATAAGACATGGTGACACATCCCAATGGTAGTCTAGTTGGAACCTCCAGAGACACAGGAAGGATTCATATTGCTCAAGATACTCTGCCTGTGTGGGGTCACAGAGGGTGATTCCAAGACTATGCTGGATGGCACAGAGTGAGAAGGGACAGAAGACAAGGCCCCAACATGGAACCCAGGAACCAAGGGCTTACAGCAAATTCATTAACCATGATACTGGTGCCCTGAAACCTAAACACAAAACTGTCAAAGGCAAGAGAGGGTCACAAACACTCATAAAGTGGGTCCAAAAGCTAACAATAGGTTACAAAGCAAATGAGAGACATTGAAATATATTTCAGAATCTAACACAGTGAACAGACATACGGATACTACATGTGTCAAGCCATATATATGTAAATTAGCAGGACTGCTCTTTTTTGTTTTTTGTTTCTCACACTGTCACTAGTCCTTTTTTTTTTTTTCTTTTTTTTTCCTTTTCTTTTCTTTATGGGTCTGGGGATGAAACCCAGGGGCATTTGACCTCCAAGCTATACCTCCTACACTAATTTTTATTGTTTATTTTGAAATTGGGTCTCACTGAGTTGCAGAGGGCCTAAGTAGCTGAGGCTGTCCACGAACCATGATCCTCTGATCTCAGCCTCTCGAATGCTGGGATTACAAGCGTGAGCCACCACACCCAGCTCTTTTTTCTTTTTGTTCTTCCTTTTTCTTTCTCTGATTTTTTTCATTGATTTATAATTGTTAGTTTTTAAAACTTGCTTTGTTACTTTATGTATGTTTGTTTTTCCCTTCCCCCATTTCTTTTACAAACTTCTTCCTCACTCTAGCCTATCTTTTCTTTCGAAACTGTTTTTCCTTACTGTATCTCCTTGTATTATATTCAAATTATTTCATATTGCCATACCTAAATTTCTACTAACTACAAAATTATATATCTAACACTTCTCTCATTATCAACCAGATACTACCTTATTATACTTCAATACTTACTCAACCTAATCATATCCTTTTCTTTACCTGACTCCTCTACCCATCACCACAGCTCCTCTACCTTTACTCACCCCTCACTATTGAAAAATGCACTGCCTACCCATGCATGAACCTGATAACATCTCAAAATTCCTACTGCTAAGATTGGATCAGACAGATTATGCAAAGATTCACACACAAAAAAGATGTCAAGACATCAGAAAAACAAACCAAAGTACCCTGAAAATATGAGAACTAAGAAGAGTGGGGATATAAGAAAAATCACAAATTTGGACCTACAAGAAATGCAAGAAGAATTCCAAATCCTGATCTTCAGTATGATGAAAGGCCATACAGGAAGTGTGTAGTAAATAAAAGAGAAAATTGACATTAAGAAAGAATCAGAAAGAGGTCTGGAATAAAATGAAAGAGTCAAAAAATGAAATGAAGACAATACTAGAAAGAAATTCTGGAAGATTAGATGAAATAGAATATCACTGTTAGAAGAAAATTCATTCAAAACCAAATGCACAGTCAACAGCATAAAGAACTCATTACAGCAACAAAACCTAAATATCTAACAACTATGGGACAACATGAAACATCTCAACTTATGGATAAAAGACACAGAAGAAGGGATCAAAGTATAGACAAAGGGTATTTATAATCTGTTCAGAGAAATAATTTCAGATAATTTCAAAACATGAAAAAGGATTTGAACATACATGTACAGGAGACATACAGAACACCATTAAGACAAGATCAAAAAAGGACCTCCCCATGTCATATAATAATCAAAATGACCAATATAGAGGCCAAGGAAAGAATTTTAAATGCAGTGAAAATAAAAGAAATGGTGAAATAAAGGGGGAAAACAATAAAAATCACCCCAGACTTTATAATCCAATTCATGAATGCCAGGAAAGACTGTTATAATGTAATCTAGACACTGGAGGAAAACCAAACTTGCTTTATCGAGCAAGGTTATAATTCAAAATTGATGGAGATACAAAAGTTTTCAAGATAAGCATAATCTCAAGAAATTCATGAATACAAAGCTAACACTAGAGAAAATACTTTAAAAAAAAGGAAGAAGAAAAAAAAAAAAAACCAAATTCCAGTACCAGATAATAGATGAAGTTGATCAGTGGGACAACTAAGCAAATAAGAAATTACATTATATCAAACAGAAGATACAGCACAAAATGGCAGGAAACAAAAATTATATTTCAGTAATAACATTGAACATCAAAGGACTTAACTCTTCAATCAAAAGACATAGACTGACAATGTGTATTAAAAAAACATAAGCCAAATATATGTTGCTTGCAAGAAACTCACCTTACAGTCAAACACACTCATAGGCTGAAAGTGAAAGGATGGAAAAATATATATCATGCTAATTGAGATAAAAACTGGGCAGGGATAGGGACACTGATATCCAACAAAACAGACTTTAAGCTATAGCCAGCCCATCAGAAGATGCAAAACAGGGAACTTCCTTTTATTGAAAGGAACAATTCACCAAGAAGATATAATGATAGTAAATGTTTATGCCCCAAATGTGGGTGGACCCACGTTTGTAAAACAAACTCTTCAGAACATCAGAATTCAAATAGGTCCAAATACAATGATATTGGGAGATTCAACATACCACTCATGTCAATAGATCAATCTTCAAGGAAATAGATTATCAAAGATTCTTCAGAACTAAAGAAAACTATAAAACAAATGGACCTAATAGACATATATAGAACATTTCAACCAGGATGTGCAGAATACACACTCTTCTGTGTAGCCCATGGAACCTTCTCCAAAAATTATCACATCCTGAGCCACAAAGCAAGCACCAGCAAATTCAACAGATGTACTATAATTCTTTGCATATTTTCAGACCACAATGGAATAAAAGTAGACATCAATAACAGGAAGACCAAAATAAGCTATTAAATACACTGAGCATTGCCTGACACAAAGCAGGTATTTAGCAATATCTGTAAATAAATGAGTAAAATGATTTTATGTATGTGTGTGGTACTAAAAATTGAATCCAGGGGTGCTCTACCACTGAGCTACATCCCCAAACTTTTTTATATTTATTTGAAGATAAAGCCTCACTAAGGTGTTCAAGCAGGCCTAGAATTTGTGTCTTCCTACCTCGGACTTCCGAGTATCTGGAATTACGGACATGCACCACTGTGAATAGCTGAATAGATTTTTTTATAATCTCCTAAAATAATTATATTTTACTTAATAATTTACTAGAATACTTTTGATAATCTGAAACCCACTTATACTGTAGCACTCAAATATTTTTCAGATATTAAATTTTTAAATATGTTTATTGTAATATTTCAACTCATATTTCACATTTACCTCTCTTTAAACATTGATCCATACTATTTTAAGGCTACATACAATTAAATCATAAAGTGTAGATTTGTAAAAATACATAAAAATATGTACAAATTGTTTTCTAAGTAAAGAAAATTTTGTGAAGCAAATAATTCAATTTTCTTTTTGCATTTTGCCTTAATGTTTGGACTGTATTATAGTCCTTGAAATGAGTCTCCCCATTGTTTCTTTTCTCTCTGGAGACTGATGTTTCTTTACAGTTAACTGAGCAGAAATTTAAGAACTTTATCAGAAAACAAGTATGAAAATGAATCCTTTTCAGGGAAACTGGGCTGTGTTTCTTATTTGGCACCCAGCCAGGATAAGTAAACACTAAAGAAATGGAACAATATTTCTGTCGCTCACAGATACCACATTTGCCACCAGCAGTAAAGTTAAGCTCTGCAATAACAACATTGAATTTGGCCTGGCATCCACAGCCCCTATGCTCTTGGCTGCATGGAGCAGCCCCAGAAGACAAGAGTTGGTAGAGCAGCTATCGTCTCTTTTTAGGACCAGAATTTTGAAGTACTACCAGGAAGACACATTTTCCTCCATTTATATGCACACTGATAATTAGGCTCAAGGAAATGAAGTGCATAGAATGGGAATTGAGATTTTGTTTTTTAATGTGAACGTGTTTGATATCAGCTTCCACTCTTCTGACAGATGGATTCTTTTTGGCAGATGATTATGCAAACTGTTCCTTTCGTGCCTTTCTACATGAAATGTATTCTATAAACACATTGAAGCATCATGCTCCTCTGGGTCCTCAGTGCTTGGGAATGTATTAGCACCACCGTGATTTGGATGACAGGATTCAAAAGTGTCTGCGAGTGTAACTGGAGAATACTAGTGTGATTGCTTCTGTTCTGTCATGGGCCCTGATAGATAAAAAGGTGATTCCCTTGACACCTGAGATAGGGTACTTTCATGTCAAAGGAAAAGAAAAGAGCTCATACATAATAGAGGCGATTCCAAGCAAGCAAATTGTAAATAGTTTTTAATAAGTGTTTTCACAGATACTGGAAAACCAATATATTCAAAAAGTAGTGCTCAGAAAATGCAAAATTTATGACAAAGCATTCATAGGGAGTATTCTGCCATTCAAAATCTAATTATCAGTGTTTTATTTCATAATGATATTACAGTTTTGTAATTATTGTTCTAATATATTGCTCATGAAGAGACTTCAGCCTTTGTATTTCTATAGTCAAGGATAAAAGACCTAACAAAATTGTACTTTTTAACCCAAGCTTTACTGAGAGTTCTCTTAAAGACTACTCCCCTAAACAAACAAACAAACAAACAAACAAACAAACAAAAATGTATCTTTGGATGTACACTCAGATTATGTCAAATGGAATCTAGAGAGAATAAAGGGCTATAACCTCAGCTGCTCATAATGGCCCACGCCTGTAATCCTAGTACTTGGGAGGAAGAGACAGAAGGCTCACAGGTTCAAAGTCAACCTTAGTAACTTAGTGAGACCTTTGCATTTTAGCAACACCATGTTTCAAATAAAAACTAAAATAGGATTGAAAGGTGTAGCTCGGAAGTAAAACATCACTGAGTTCAATCCCAAGTACACACACATGCACACACAAAAAAAGACTATATCCTTATGCTAAATTTGTACTAAAAAAGTTAGAATTTTTCACTTTTTTCTTGAACTAGACTATTAAGTTTTATTTTTCTGAAACAAGGACATATATTGCAAAGGAAGGACATATAGTTATTGCTACTTATGCAGAAAGAACTAGGTGACAGTTCTTTCTCTCACTAAGAGTGTTCTACTCTGAGTTATGTGACAAGGAGTGGAACAAAGCATGTGCGTGAGAAAATGTGTGGGTGTGTAATCTCTCATCTAACTAAAAAGAGATAAGAAGCCACCAGCATCCCACAATGCCCCCGCCCTTGAGAGCATGCTTCCAATCTCCTAAAACCTGCCACCTTGCTCTTTGTATGAAAGGTTTCCACCACCTTCTAACAGCACACCAAGCCTCACAAAGGGTCCTTTGAGGGTGTCAAGTTCACAGCCCAGTTGCCCTGGTGAACAAGAGTAGGTTGCAGACAGGTGAAAGGAAGTACCTGGAGATAGTGTAGGAGACATAGTTTCATTAGGCAAAGTTTACAAGAGATCAATGACTATTGCAGAAGACTTAGTGACAGCAGGCTGACAGATAGCACCTTCATCCTTCAAGGTGCTTCTTCAGGCAGTGATTCCTCTGCCTCATGATGTTCTTCCCACTGGTGGCCAACTGAGCAAATGACATGTATTCTTTTCGTAGTGCCTTCAGTTCCATGCCTGTCTCCACTAAGAGGTTTTACATGTTAAGCTTCAGAATTAGTAACATGTGTAGCTTGCTTAGTCAACTTATATGACCAGCCCCTAAGGAGCAATTGTCCTGCTCTATGTGCACTCACTAAGTGACAGTAGATTGCTCTAGTTCCAGTACATTAAAAAAATTGGGCCAGGCATGGTGGTGCACACTTGTAATCTCAGCATTCCGGAGGCCGAAACCAGAGGATCACAGTTCCTGGACAGCCTCAGCTACTTAGTGAGGCACTCCGCAACTTAGTGAGACCCTGTTTCAAAATAAAGAATAAAAAGTAGGGCAGGGGGTATAGCTTTGAGGTCTTATGCTCCTGAGTTCCATCCCCAGACCCACAAAAAGAAAAAGAAAAAGAGTAAAAGTGGTTTTCTTTGAGATAATATGTATCTGAACTTTTTGGCCTAGATTTGTTTTCATTGTTCCCCTTACTTGGTTAGGTTTTTGGAAACAGAAAGGGATACTCAGGGGCATGGTGTTTTACTGTCCTCTTTTTCTGTAGGGATGATATAGGAAGACCTTTAAGATCCAAACTATAGCAATGACCATCCTTAATCTGTGGAATTCTGGAAATTATTTATTTTACTCCCACATAAAAAATATACTCACCCCCTTGTAAGGTCCCAGAAGTTTCATTTAAGTGCCGTATGAGTTTCCAGATCCAGAATGTAATACTTTAATCAGTCCTAGATGATGAAGCTTCTCTTATGGGATAGCAACTTGGTGCTGGCTGCCAGCTGGGAACTCAGCCAGGCTAGTTCTCACCACACAGCATTTCTGGCTTACTCATATGATGGTGGCTGCTTTCCAAGAGTGAGTGTTCCAAGAAACATGAAGTAGAAGCTGACATTCTCTAAAGATCTGGAGCCAGAAAACACACACACACACACACACACACACACACACACACACACACACAGTGATATTTCCCATATATTTGATGGGAGCAACATCAATGAATTTGTGCTTTTTCTTCAATTTACACATATATTATATTTGAAGGGTAGAATGATAAAGACTTAAGTGATAGCCCATATTATCTTTCATCTACTTCTAATTTAAAATCAAATTATTTCAAGAATTAGACATATATAAGTGGTACTTTAAAATGGTATTTTTGAGTACAAATTAAATAGATTCTTGTAGAAGCTATACAATTACTATAGTAGTGTCCGTTTGGAGTGCCATTTAAGACAATGAGCACAGAGACCTTGATTTTAGAGTGTAAAGATGAAAGGGAAATTGTGTTAGATCCAAGCTACTGTGTTCTTGGATACAAGGAGCTCAGTGTTAGATCCAAGGCTGAGATGGGAGAAGTCCAACTTCAAAGTCCATGAAAGAAGTGAAAGAAATTAGCCATAGATTGAGCTAAAAAATAATTAGGATATCAAATTCAATCAGGACACAACAGGAAGTAAGAAGGAGAGGGGAAAAGCAAATGAATTGTGATACATTGTCATAAGTAGGGCTCTATGCTAGTATTTTAATAACTCGGCTTTCCTCTAAAAGATTACTTAGGTCTGTTTTATGAGTACACAGGGCAGAAAAATATAATAAATAATGAACAAGTATTTTCTCTGGACAATTAAAAAACATAATTTTATACTATGTAAAGTGGAATTTTCTTCATGTAGCATATGGAAGGATAGCAATCACCAAACTTAAAATGTTTACAAATACTTTTGAGGATCCAGTGGGAAACTGGTTTGTTATTTCAAGGCTACTCTTTAAACTTTGCAAGTGGAATCTCTTTGCCAATTCTTTGCTTGCACACAGAAATATAAGATTAAAAGGAAGAAATACTAGCACAAATTACAGTGAACAGACCACTCTTATTTTTGAGAATGGGCATAGTAAAGATGTTTATAATTATTTTTCCTTTGAAAACACAGAGCAGAATTAACTTGGCTCTAATTCCTATTTATCTTTCAAGACAACTGCTTTTTATTCAGTTTGAATGAATCCTTGATGCTTTTTTTTTTTTTTTTTTTTGGTGGTACTGGGGTTCCTGGAAAAAAACCCTTCCTTCTACCTCCGGGCTACACTCCCCAACCTATTTTTATACTTTTTTTTTTTTAAATTTTGATATAGGGTCTCTTAACCCAGCCTGGTTGGCTTCAAACCAGCGCGATCCTCCTGTCTCCGTCTCCCAAGCACAGGAATTACAAGCGTGCGCTACCACGCCCGGCGATGCTTCATTTTTTAAAGCTGAGTTAAAATGCCAACTGTGTTCCTTAAATACCTTATGCATGATACTATAAATTTTACACTATAATTTAGAGTTATAATTAATTGCTTTTTGCTAATGTTGTAAAAATATGAGCATACTAAGTATTTTAAACAGTTTGTTAGAACTGCTATGTTCAATACATGTTTCAGGCAGGATTTTTATTGATGGAATTGAAAACAACTGACTGCACAATTTAATGGAGTGAAAATTTACTTGCTCACAGTTCTGGAAATTTCAGAGGTTCAGTCCATGTCAGTCTGGGTCTTTGGAACTCAGGGTGGGTGATGAGAAGGAGAGGAAGAGGGAGAGGGAGAGGGAGAGGGAGAGGGAGGGAGGGAGGGAGGGAGAGAGAGGAGAGAGAGAGAGAGAGAGAGAGAGAGAGAGAGAGAGAGAGAGAGAGAGAGAGAGAAACATGTTTTGCTCTCACATCATGGAGGCTGGAAGAAGAGAGAAAAAGGGGAGGAGGGACCATTTGTAATCCCAAGGCCACACCCCCAGAGACTCACCTTCTTCAACCATATACCCCACCTGCCTAGGGTACCACTCAATAAATTGATTGCAATTGATTTACACATTGATAAGACTACAACTCTTGTGACTTAATCATATCAACTCTGAATATCAATACATAAGCTATTCAGGGGATAGCCTATATCTAAACTATGACAATATGGTAGCCACTGGTTATAAATGACTCTTTATATTTAAATATAGGATATTTAAACTTACATTAAGTTAAAATTCATTTACCCAGTTTCAACAGACATATCTCTAATGCACAATAACTGCATGACTAGCAGGTGCCACTTTCAAAAGCATTGATATAAATAAAGCCTGTCAATAATCACAACAATTCTATTGTGTATGACTGGTCAAGATTTATAAAAATCTTTATAGAATGATGGAAAAATGATTGTGACATTACTACAGTAAATTGTCTTCATGTAGGAAATTGCAGGATATTTATAAATATATATGCAAAAGTATAGAAATATATAAGTTAATTTTAATTTTCTTGACATTGCATTATAGTACAACATAATTTAATTTAAATATAAATATATTCAACATATATTTTAATGAAATATAAATTAGAAATTTCTCAAGAAATATATTTTCTTTAACAGAAGTGGTTAATGACCACATAAAATTATATATTCTATTTGTTTTGCAAATGATATGACTTGATTAGTTATTGATATAAGCTCTTAAACTCTTTAATGGTCCATATGGAGGTACTTAGGAAAATAATGTGGTTAAAAGGTAAACATTTTGCTGGGCGTGGTGGCACACGCTTGTAATCCCAGCATTCAGGAGGCTGAGACCAGTGGATCACGGTTCATGGACAGCCTCAGCTACTTAGTGAGGTCCTCCGCAAATTAGTGTGACCCTGCTTCAAATTAAGAATAAAAATAGGGCAGGGTGTGTAGCTTGGAGGTCAAATGCCCTGGGTTCCATCCCCAGACATGCAAAAAAAAAAAAAAAAAAGACTTTATATAAATCACATTATGTCGAGTTTAAATTTATGTCACACTGAAAAGTAATCTAATGTTTATTTAAATTTGTCAAAATAATTTCTTAAGCTATGTTATAGTTTAAAGAGGCAATCAGAGAGAATGATATAATGAAAACTGCTCAGACTTACAAACATGCTTTTCAGAGACAAAGAAGGTCTAAATTATATTAAACAGACAGCTAATCCGTGGATAACTAAAAGGAGATAATTTTCTAATGGCTTCATTTTTAGCTATCTGGAAATCACACTCAAGATTGTATAAGTTGTTTTATAGGGCCACATAAATAAGACAGTAATGTAGAAACAGCTGAAGAAAGATTGCCTTGGTTCTCAGAGAAACCTTCTCTCCTGCTGAGTGACTTAAGATTATTCATTTTGCTTATTCAGCTAAAACAAGAATTGCAGACTCTATTCTAAATAAATAGAAGAGAAGAAACACTTATTCTTTGAAAAATATCAGAGAAGTAAAATTAAATATTGACTGACGACAAAAAGTTCTAATGGGACGGGAAAACTTAATTTATTGTAGAATAAAAAATGAGAGCATATCTCAAAGTTGTTTCAGATGCATTAACACTTGCTAGTCACATTTTCTTATTACAGATTCCCATGCATGTCAGGGTACAGTTTTTATTTTCCTCTACAAATATTCCTGTACTTCTTGCTTTTGCATCTCTCTTTTTATTAATAATCGGAAGAGAGCAGAGTACTGGTTATAGCAATACCAAGTAACTCTACAATTGTAACAGTTCTGCAATTTTCTGGTTTTTTCTTCATTGATGGTAATTTATATATTTAAATCATTATTTTACTTCAAATATTCTCAATCCCATTGTCTTTAATCCCATATTTTATAGCCTGCATCCTCAAAATATTCTTTCCTATAGTTCCCCATAAACATTAGTCCTCCTTCCTAAACTGCAAAACATTCTTCAGACATTTTTAAATTTTTTAATGCCTTTCTCAGATAATCTTATGTAAGTATTTGAGTGCTGGAAATATAAGCACAAAGATGCCAATTGTTAAAAACAAAAGAATCCATGCAATATAGCTTCCCCTAAATTGCTTATTACTGCATAGTTTTAATAGTCTGAAGAGAGCCGACTCCTGATAAAATCCATTTTCTGCCTTTTGATAATAAAAAATGCAAAATGGGGCTAGAAATAAGATTTTTTCTTGTTATTATACATGATTATTATAATTAAAAATGTTACCGTCTTCTTTACAACTTGTGATCTAATACAAAATGATCTGCAATTTGATGATTATCTTTGGTTACTTTGCATGATTGCTTCTGTAATCCTTAGAAGAAGTAGGTATCAGCAAGGTTTTCATACTAAGCATAATATTGTGCTTAGTAGATATTGAAAAATTACACAGGATCATTTTTAGGCCCAGAATTTTGGAGTTTGACCCATTAGATCTTGTTGCTTACTGATAAGAGAGAAACAGAATAAACTTGTATCAAAGAGGTCATCATATATTTTAACTGTCTTCTCCATCATATTTGATTTTGGTCCTACAAGGAATAATTCTACTATAAAATATAGGCCAAATTGTTTTCCTTTGCATTTTGGCCCCATAAAAATTGCCAAGGTCATTTTCTCTTACAGCAAACATAAAAGCATAAGTAATTGAACATTCGTATGGTGAATAGTTTCTTTTAGAAATGTGGAAAGCATTCTAACTAGCGAAAGGTTCTATGAAGTCAATATCTGAGGACAGCATAGCTTTTTCTATTTTTAAATTGCAATTTTAATATTTATGAAGTACAAATACCATGTGATCATAGAATTATACCACTCTGCTTAAAAACTCTCATGCACTGATATGCCTGGCATAAATTTCAAATTCAAAAGCATGGTTTATAAGTTTCAAATCTATTTTCTAATTATTTTTCCAACTTTATCATTGTTTCCCCTTTCCACATCCCCAGGAAGTTACCTACATATCTACTATTCTTCTGTGTGATTTTCAAATATCTGCTCAGCCTTTTGTTTCTTCTTCTACAAATAACTTTTTGACTCTTCATAGACAGACAAATAGTTAGAATTCTTAAAACATGGACCTGAAATGGGCAGAGAAGAATGAAAATGAATAATTCTTTATTATGATAGAAAATAAAAACACATAATTATCGCATCTGAGTAACATATTATTCTTCCTGCCTATTTTTGTCATGCTATGTCTGTAATCTTTGGAAGATATTTATTTACCCTCCCAAGTGTCATATGCTTCCTACTTGGGAAACTGTCATCACATTATATTTTGAGTAATATTTATAGAGATATACTGTCCATATCCTCTAAAGAAGGACTTACTGTTAAGTGTCAAGAAGTGCAGCCAGTAACCCCTTCCATTTGTGAGCTTTTCCAGGATCTGTCTTAGCTATGAAAAATCATCTTGTCCTTATTGAAGGCCATGACTTTTCTTGAGCAAGCCTGTCTCATGACTTTTATTGTAGAATCCTAAAGTCCAAGTTATTTATTTATATTTAAAATAACTGAACAAAGGAAAGAGAATGACCAATTTAGATGAATGAATACAAGGATGTCTGGAGTACAGGCATGTACATGCACATTTATTAGTGGGAATAGTGTGAGGAGATCTTTCATCACACACTAATGTCCAGTGAGAAGTATCTACCATAGAAGCTCTCTACACCGTCAAGTAGATAAAGTAGACTGGTCAGATGGTATTGGCCAATGGCTGACACTGGTTCTTTCATTGCTAACACAACGAACATTTGCATAAAGTGGCCATGGTTGTGATATGGAATCTGTTTTTGAACCACATAGTAAATACTTACTAAGTCTGACCTACTGGAATGGGATTAGATACTAAAGTCAGGTTCTGCAGAGACCATTATGCAGGAGACAACATGGCCACCTGATGTCAATTGACTATATCTCTCTACTTATATACTGAAGAGACCAGTGATTCATCAGAAAAATTGACACATAGTCTCACATTGGTTTGTCTTTTCTGCCCTATTTCTGCCAGCACTATTAATTGAGGGCTTAGAGCCTGTTTGAGTGACTGCTACTATATCCTGCATATGTCATATCTGATCAGATGGCCTGTTTTACATGAAGAAAGGCTTGAATGGGGGTCCTAATCTATCATAGCAACCAAGATGTCAGTATTAAAGAGCATTGTAAAAGCTTGCAGAAGACTCAGAAGGGCAGCCTGGTGACAATATGCTTCAACTCTTGGATGTCTTATATCAGCTATGCATCATGTGCATTGAAATAAAGAACTTGTTCGGCTCTGTGATTGCAATGAGAAGAATATATGGCTCCAGGATTAAGAAATGTAAAGAAGAGTGACCTTCATACCTTATCTCTAAATAATTTATTGGGTGTTTTATTTTATTTTATTTTATTTTATTTTATTTGGTGCTGGGACAGTCTATCTCCAAGTTATACCCCCAGTTATTCTATTAACGTTTTAGTTTTTGAACAAGATCTTTCTAAGTTACCAAGTAGTTTGCTAAGTTGCTGAGGCCAGTCTTGAACCTTTGATCTACCTGTCTCATCTTCCCAAATACTGAAATTACAGATGTTTCTGGCTCATTGAGTGACTTTATGGTATGTCAGATGCTCTAAATAAAAAAGGAAATTTGTTTCTTCTAGCCAACATAGTAAGAACCCCAGTTAATCATAACCTAAGGCTGCCACCTATACACTTTCAGCTCTTGTGGTCAAAAGATCAATGGGCATGAAAAATAATCACTGTATTTATAGAGGTAATCACCTAGGTCATCAGGAGGAGTTAAGACTGCAAGTACACCAAGGGCAAGGAAGATATTCATGGAATTTAGGTAATTGATTTAGGTGCCTCTTCATTCTTTCCTCACCCAATTTGTTCTGCAAGTGGCCAATTACAGCAAACTCAGCCTGTGAACAGCAATTTGAGCAGTGTCTCAGATCTCACTCAGCACCGGGTCATTTTATAAGATAGGACAAGCACAGATGGTAGATGAGAGGGAACATGATCCAGAATGGATAAAAGAAGAGAGCTATGAAAATCCACTGATATGCTGAGATCAACTGCAATAGCACTTTCTTCCTTTAGTCATTGAATTCAGTTTTCTAGAGCATCTAACTCTGGAGGTACGTGGAAAAAGGATTCTTGTGTGACAAAATGGGTAGAATGTGGTTACACCATCCACATACCCCTTTAACTACAGGCTACTGTCCAAATTTCAGGGAGAATTGTCTAGACAGTCTCTAGCTGTCAGATCTTCAGGGGATGTCTCAAGTATAGAGAGCACCCATGTGTAGTTACACTTTTCCTTGTGCATCCTGCACCTGGTCACTAACTGAGATGGAATATACAACCTGTACATCTCAGCAGCATGGGGGGCTATCAATGCTCCATACTTATTCCCAAACTCCCCACTGACTTAGTCAATGCTTTGATGGACCTTTATTGGCAGTTCAAATCCCTCCAGTGCCCAATCTGGATGCCTCCTCTTTGTTTCATAGAAGTTGATCTTGCACCTCAAATCCTTAATATCTGCATCTATAGAATGAACTTGAAAAATTACAGTATTATTTTTGCCTTTTGTAGAAAGCATTTCTTGTGTGTGTGTGTGTGTGTGTGTGTGTGTGTGTGTGTGTGTGTGTGTTACTGGAAGTTGGACCCAGCAGTATTATAACACGAGGATACACTTAGCTCTATTTTTTTTTCTTGAAATCTGAAAATGTTTCTTACTAAGTAACCCTGGGCTCACAGCATTCAACCTTTGATTCTACTGTCTCAGTCTTCCAAGTATTGAAATTAGAGGCATGTGCCCTGCACCTGGATAGATTGCATATTTTAGAAAGAAAACTATTTTATCATTTTACTATTATGTATAGAAGCTATCACAATATGTAGCATCTATGATAATGTTTCTTCATAGAATAAAAAATTCATGTATGAAATTTATGAAGCATATATATGTTACAGAATAATACTTAAATTTTGGCCTCAAGAAATATATAAGCCAGTTGTGGGGCACATGCTTGTAATTCCAATATTCAGGAGGCTGAGACTGGAGGATTGCAATTCTCAGACAGCCTCAGCTATTAGTGAGGCTCTTTGCAATGCAGTGAGACCCTGTTTCAAAATAAAGAATAAAAACATGAAGTCGGGGGTGTAGCTCTGAGGTAGAATGCCCCTAGGTTTCATTCCCAGTACCACAAAAATAAAAAGAAATATATTATACTGACGTAAATAGAAAAAAAAGTATTAGAAACATAAATATTTATTGAGGAAAGTAAGAAAAACACATTCAAAGGAGAATGTGGGCCACTCCAAAAGAGAGATGAAAAGTTGTTTTCAAATAAAAATATAATCATATCACATGCTTTACTCTATATATACTTATGAGTAACTCCACTCCATGTGTTTTCCTGAGTCTATAAACATAAGTAGATAGATGTTGGGATCCGCTTAACTGCCTGACAGAACTTCTGATGAATCAGCTACATGTAGTGTCCAGTGCAGGTCTGCACAAGCACCTGATCTTCCGATGAATGAATCTGCAACATGTAGCGCCGAGCGGATATGGAGGGTGTAACTACTCTCCTTGCCCCCGCTAGCACAATTTGGTAATGTTGAGCCTTATTGGCTCAAATAATGCTTCCATGCTCGTGAACCCCTCGTGCATTGGATAATGATTGGCTGCAAGTTATGTGCTTTGCACATGCAAGGGTGACCTTTAGCTTGAATAGTTTCCTGTTGGAAATCCCCCTTGCAGTTTTTTGCTCTAAATTGGGTTGCCTAAGAAAAATAAATGAGATCCTGCTTGACACGTCTCCCAGCTCGTGTGGTTCTGTTTGGGCCATCGGCACTCAACCTTGCAGGTTAGCCCCACCACTGACGGGCTGGACCCATCAGATAGACAATTTATCTTTCTAAAAATTTATAATTAATCAGTTATAGCCCTGAGGAATTATATTATTTTCATAAAGAGCATTTAAGTGTCTAAATTATTACTGCAAAAGAGTATCTAAAACAATTTTACAAATGGGAGAGAATGTCATAAATTCACTTTAATTTTCTGCATTTAACTTTCCTAAAGTCAGCTTTCTTTTTTTGATATACTTAAAACAATTTATTTTATTTTATTTATTTATTTTTTTGGTGGTACTGGGGTTCCTGGAAACCCTTCTACTTCTGGGCTACACTCCCACACCTATTTTATACCTTTTTATTTTTGAAAACAGGGTCTCTTAACCCAGTGCAGCTGGCTTTAAACCTGCACGATTCTCCTGTGTCCGCCTCCCAAGCGAGGATTACAAGCGTGCGCCACCACGCCTGGCTTTAAATTTGTTTTTAAAGTAATCTGCATAGTGGTATTTGCTAAAGCAAAATTTCTTCACAGGTATTGTCATATTTTGATAATTCATGATATATTTATGATAGAACTAAGGTTTTATACATTTTACCAATACAACATCTTTTAAAAATAAATATTTCATGAAACATTGTCTGTTACTGAAATATTCTGCTGTTTAAAAAATAGAAGATGAGCTCATATGACTTTATGAGAAAATAACTAAATTTCTCATGTATTAGAATTTTATATAATAGTATAATACAAGTCAGTTTTTTAAAAAATGAGGTAGTCCCTGCATTACATTGAGATTTAATAATTCAATTTAGTTGCATTTGCTTAAGATGCATATTTTCAAAATAAATTATTAAAACTAAAATGCTATCTATGTTCATAGCCGCACAATTCACCATAGCCAAACTATGGAACCAGCCAAGATGTCCTTCAACAGATGAATGGATTACAAAACTGTGGGATATGTACAAAATGGAATTTTACTCAGCCATCAAAAAAAACTCAATTACATCATTTTCAGGGAAATGGATGGAACTGGAGGACATTATGCTAAGTGAGATTAGTCAGGCACAAAAAATAAGAAATCAGATGCTTTCCCTAATATGTGAGAGTTAGGGAGAAAAGAGGAGCAAACAAGTCAACCTAAAGGAGGAGAAATGAGGGGGGAAGAGGAAAATCTCTAAAGCTCACAATGTACTTAAACATATTGAAGTCAATCACTAAGCCAAGCAATGTAGGGTGGGACGGGGAGGGAATGGGGTGGGATTTGGGTAGGGGTTAAATCAGCGATGAGTACATGTTTGTACACACAAGTTTTTTACCCCAATAAGTTGTATGAATATAATGCACCAATAAAAAAAAAAACTAAAATGCTAATATGAAAAATTGTTATTTCAAAAGAATCTAAACTAGGGAATAAATATTGATATAATTACAGTAAATGACCATTATCTTAATTCATTATTGCTCTCCTGGAAAAAATCAAGTGTTCTTTGAAGTATATTATATACTTGGGTTATGAGGATACTTTAAGTTTTTAATACACTTTTATTGGTGTATTGCAATTATGCATCACGAAGTATAGAGTGATAGACACAGGCATGCACACAACACTTCGTTTGTCTCCCTCTGAATACTTTAGAAATAAGAGACACAGTCTTTACCTTTAAGAACAATATAGCTGTTCTCCAAGTCGAGCTGGGGATCCCGTGAGTTCGCTCCTGGTTTCCCTGGCGGCATGGCCCCCAAACGCCAGTCTTCACTCTGGCCCCAAAGGAAGTAGCCCAAGCTGCCTCCTGCCTCCCAGCCCGCAGACACTTCAGCCTCTCCTGGCTTGCCCAAGGCCGAAAAAGAACAACAGGAAGCAATTGAACATACTGATGAAGTACAAAATGAAATAGACAGACTCAATGAACAGGCCAGTGAGGAGATATTGAAAGCAGAACAGAAATATAACAAACTCCGCCAACCATTTTTTCAGGAGAGGTCAGAATTGATTGCCAAAATCCCAAATTTCTGGGTAACAACATTTGTCAACCATCCACAAGTGTTTGCACTGCTTGAGGAGGAAGATGAAGAGACACTGCATTATTTGACCAGAGTGGAAGTGATAGAATTTGAAGATATAAAGTCAGGTTACAGAATAGATTTTTATTTTGATGAAAATCCTTATTTCAAAAATAAAGTTCTCTCCAAAGAATTTCATCTGAATGAGAGTGGTGATCCATCTTCAAAGTCCACTGAAATCAAATGGAAATCTGGAAAGGATTTGACGAAACGTTCAAGTCAAACACAGAACAAAGCCAGCAGAAAGAGGCAGCATGAGGAACCAGAGAGCTTCTTTACCTGGTTTACTGACCATTCTGATACAGGTGCAGATGAGTTAGGGGAGGTCATCAAAGACAATATCTGGCCAGATCCCTTGCAGTACTACTTGGTCCCTGATATGGATGATGAAGAAGGGGAAGAAGAAGAAGAAGATGATGATGATGATGAAGAAGGAGGATTAGAAGATATTGATGAAGAAGGTCATGAGGATGAAGGTGGAGAAGATGAAGATGATGATGAAGGGGAGGAAGGAGAGAATGAAGGAGAAGATGATTAATTGAACACTGATGGATTCCAATCTTTTTTTTCTTTCTTTTTTTTTCCAGTCCCTGGGAGCAAGTTGCAGTCTCTTTTTTCCCCCTTCCCCACCCCTTTGTGCTCAGTCACCCTGTTCTTGAGATCTCTTTTCTCAATACCGTCATTCTCAACTTATTTTGGGGGGAAAATATCTTGAGCAGAATACAATGGGAAGAGAATCTCTACACCCTTCTGTTCTAAATTCATTTTTATCCCTGTCTCAACAAAAACTGTATGGAATCAACACCATCGTGCTCTGTGGGAAAAAAGAAAAACCTGCTCCCTTGGCTCTGCTGGGAGCTGGAGGGTGCAAGGCCCCTGTGTAGTAGTGCATAGAATCCAAGCTTTTTTTCTCCTTTCTCTGGAAAGGAAAGATGATGCTCAGTTTTAAACCTTAAAAGTGTACAAGTTATTTTGTTACAATAAAACTAAATGTGTACACACCCACAAAAAAAGAACAATATAGTTATTCAAGATTGCTTCATAATGTTCTTACAGGTAAAGCACAGCTGAGGAGTAAATAATACTATGGATCAAATGTAGGCTTAGCTGATTCCAAGACATAATGCTTTGGGAAAATTTCTTTATTTTTCTGAGGCTAAAAGTTCTTACCTGGAGTAATGTTGGATAAAAATACCTTTTGCCGGGTGTGGTGGCGCAAGCTTGTAATCCCTGCGCTTGGGAGGCAGAGACAGGAGGATCCCGCAGGTTCGAAGCCAGCCATGCGCGCTGGCTTAGGAGACCCTGTTTCCAAATAAAAAAATGTAAAAGTAGGTCTGGGAGTGTAGCCCGGAGGTAGAAGGGCTTCCAGGAACCCCAATACCACCAAAAAATAAAAATAAAATTCCTACCTTTTGAGATAATTGTTGAATTTTTTTAGCTTCTCCATGTCAACTTACAATGTAAACATTTGGATTTATTTCTTAAATGTCTATTGTCGGTCCACTACTTTTCTCTCTTTGCTTTAAAGATTTCTTTTTTAGAAAAGATACAAATGGCAAATAGATACATGAAAAGATGTTCAACATCACTAGCTATCAGGGAGAAGCAAATCAAAACTATGCTGTGATTCCATCTAACCCCAATAAGAATGGCAAGCATAAAGAAATCAAGCAACAACAAATGCTGGCGAGGATGTGGGGAAAGAGGAACTCTTACACTGTTGGTAGGAGTGCAAACTAGTTCAGCTACTATGGAGATCAGTGTGAAGATTCCTTAGAAAACTGGGAATAGATCCACTATTTGATCTGGCTATACCACTCCTGGGCATCTTTCCAAAGGGCTTGAAATCAGAGAACTATAGTAAAAAAAAAAAAAAAAAAATATATATATATATATATATATATATATACACACACACACACACACACACACACACACACACACACACACACACCCATGTTCATAGCAGCACAGTTTGTAATAGCCAAAATATGGAACCAACCTAGATCTCCATCAACAGATGAATGGATTGCAAAATAATGAGAAATACACACAATGGAATCCTATTCAGCTATAAAGAAGAATAAAATAATAGCATTTGCAAGAAGATGGAAGGAACTGGAGAACATTATGTTAAGTGAGATTAGTCAAGCACAGAAACAGAAGGGACATATGTTTTCTCTAATATGCCCAAGCTAGGGAGTAGTAGTAACACCTGAGGGACTCCAGATGATGGAGGGGAAATCTCAGCAAAGCTAGAATGGAAGGATAGGAGAGGAAGAAAGCTGAGGTTGTTCAATGGAGGAGCTACAAAGGAATATGTGTAATAGTATAAATATAACATGGTTAACCTGGACACTCTTTATTGGGAGGGGGGAAGGGAAATGGAGGGAGAGAGGGCACGAAGCACAATCTAAATGTACACCATTATCAATATGTTCTACTTGTAAATAAAATAAGATATGGAAAAAAGATATCTGTTTTAATGGGTATATTCGTTTGGTTGTTCACATAGGCACCTCAAATTTAAAGCATAATGGATTTCCACACATTTGTTGCACATTGCTCTCAAACGTTTTTACCATTTTACTAACAATAATCATCTAATTATGAGGATAATCCCCCAAGTCTAATTTCATCCCCAAGAGTTCCAGTACTGTGACTACTTTGCTCTCTTCATCAGAAATGCTCTCTTGGAGTCTACAAATTGTTCCTATAGCATAGGTACCTATACAAAAGAGAAGGCGAATGAACATTGTCCAGATAACAAATTTCAATATATCCTGCTTTCCAGAATGCATTTCTTGCCATTTATTTTTTTAGTTAAAGCCTTATATAATTTAAGACATTCTCCCTCTTTTCTCACAGTCTGATAAGAGAAATCTGAGACACTTAATCTGATGCCTGTTACACACCACCTTGTTTCATATCCCTAGATTTGTCTGTGCTAGTTCCTCTATAAAGTATATTTTCATCTAAAAGGCCTCCTCTGAATCTTCAAGATGACTTAGCTTTCCTCCATTTAGGATCTATTACATTTAATATTATTGTTTATATACCCACTTTCACCCTACTCACACAAATGGTTATAGTACTTAAAGGACAATTATCTTCCTGGTACTGTAGTATATATCTACAATCTCAGTATTTGGAAGTCTGAGACAGGAGGAACACAAATTCAAGCCCAGACTCAGCAGCTTCGCAAGACATTCAGCAACTTAGTGAAACACGTTTTTAAAATAAAAAGGATTGGAGTTGTAGCTCAGAAGCAGAATGCCCCTGGGTTCAATCCCCTGTATCAAAACAAATTAATAAATAGATAAATAAATAAATAAATAAATAAATATGATCTCTTCCTTATCTTTATGTTCTCTGAGTGTCTAGCAAAGCACCTATCAGTAATTGGTAGCACTGGGATTCTAAGAAGTAATATGGTAAAAATTTGTAGAGTAAGGGATATTAATAACACTACCTCCATTATTTCCTATCAAAAACACCACAATAATTATATCAGCTAAGTGAATATAGCTGTTTATGTGGCAATAGTAGATGATAGATAAGTAAGCCTTCAACTTCCAAGCAGAATATCACCAATATTCTATTGGTATAGTTCATCACTAAGGGCTGATTATAGTATTTATTTAAAATAAAACCAGTGAAGCATGGTGGCATATGCCTGTAATTCCAGTAATTGGGAGGCTGAGATAGGTGAATATCAGGTTTGAGGCCAGCCTCATTAATCTATAAAGGCCCTAGGTGAGAACCTGTGTAAAAAAATTAAAAATGAATGGGGTAGTAGCACAGAGAACACCCCTGAGCTCAATGCCCGATACCAAAAAATAAACAAACAAACCCACCCAAATTCTTTTTAAAAGATTTACTTTATTATAATTATTATTATACTAATATTTGTCATTATTTTAAGACACAAATTATTCTTAATCACAAACTTTTGAAGATAAGGGACACACTGTAAAATTGTAAATTTTCTGTCTTTAGTAGCATTTACCTACTTGTGGTGACTTATTTCTGAAGAGATCTCCCTTTCTCATTATTTAAATAATTACCTGCCACCATCAAAATACTCTATGATTTACAGGTAAAACAGCAAGAGAAAAGTGGGAGAAAAGTACTCTAACACTTTAACAGTTGTAACTCTAAACTTAAATTGCTTTCTCCTGCTTTTGTTGTTTATGTTTTTGCACAATCAAAACCATCCTTTTAGAAACATCTGTTACTATAATCTTAAATAAAGTGTTAATTTTCATAATGTTTGAATCAAAATGCATTTGGTTAAGTACGACAGGATGTAAACAAGAGAATAAAAATAGCTTCTTTTTTTAGTTACTTTCTAAATGTCTCATCAAAAAAGTTTTCAAAACCTTAATACTTTCTAATGGGTTACTATAAGTAAATTCATCTTTACATGTTTAGAAAAATTTCAGAACCTGCTGAAATTTTTAAATAGCCCTAAATGGATTCACAATTTGTACTTGGTGCTTCTTCAGCTATTCTTACGTAGGTACTTAGGTACAGAAGTATGGCTATACTGAGGATGTGACTCATGTAGCTGAAGACCCCAATTATAAAAGATGTCAACTGGAATCACCAAACCAATTACTTGGAAAAAAGGAGCAGAATAATTTCAACAGCAGGAGGAAACAAAAAATAAGTGATTATTATGGTCCTACAGTCTATAGATTGCAAAGAACAATTTGTCAGGGGCTATGAGAAAATATGCTTTGTTTACTGCACTCCTGATGGCGAATTGTTAGTGTATTTGTATTTAAATCATGTTAAAAAAAACACAGCTCTAGAGATGCTAAAACAAATGACCATTTGTTGACATAAATGACTCTACTGAAGGCACAAGATTTTTATTTCTGCAAATGACCAAATCCAAATATAAAAACGTAACCAAAGTGCTTATTCACTGTAAATAATTGTGATCATTTTCCTTAAAAACGTTAATCTCTGTTTTAAATTGCAGATTTGGCATTCATCAATAGTTTTGCTTTTATAAATCTAAGGTAACATTAAAAATGAAGGTGAGACTACTTCCTCAAGAAAAAGAGAGCATATATAGCATGGAAAGATGTCAAACATATCATTTCTGAAAAATGAAATTATATGACTTAAAGTGTCAAGTTTTAAATGTATGAATAAGTTTCCCATAATCCATCATCCAAAATAAATGATGTTATTTAGGAACTTCAGGAAAGCAAACAAGCTAAAATCATGTTTCATAAATAAAAGGGTTTACACTCAAGTGTTAGCCTGTCAAGAAAACAGAATGATGTTTACAGATGTGTATGTGAACCGTTGCTTATTTTTTGGTCCTACCAAAGTAGCTTCATATTTTCAAGCTCTCCTCTCAAAGCCTACTTCACTTTTCGTTAAAATCACCCAGTCTGTTAATACAATTGAAGGGAATCTACATAAATAGTAGTGGTGAAAGAAAAACAACAACAAAAAATCAAATTACTGAGTAGCATATACAGAGTAGTCATATGTGTAGGGTGTTAAAAAATACACAAATAGATGAGTTAAAGGAGACACATTGCACATATCAATGGTTTCTGATTTTTTTAGAGAATATTCCTGATTTAATTAGGAAATTAGAAAAATCCTCATTTGTTTAAAAAGTAATATCTGGATACATGTAGAGAATAAAATCCAGTGCTTCTCATTGAGAAATATTGCCAGATTCTCTCTACAGTCCACCACTACCTATATATATTTTTTATTGTTGCTTCATATTTTTCTTTAGCATTTTACATTGTCTAAAATAATATATACTTTACCTCTGTATCATGTTTATTTTCTTGATTTTCCTAAAGAATGTAATTTCAGGAAATAGATTATTTGTTTGTTCTTTATTAAATCTTTAGGATGAAAATATGGACGCATAGACAGTTACTTAACACATATTAATTGAATGATGTAATATGTTATACTTTTTCACTAGTTTATTAAAAATACATATATATGCCTACTAATATAAGACATAGGTTACATAGACTGACAGTTGGTTCTTTGTTCCCCTTTCTGCCTTTCAAATAAAAAGAAAAATACAAAAAACAAAAATTTCAGAGCCTCACAATGAATGCTGTCTGTGTAAGTAAATAAATGCTATTTTTAAGAAACATGGCGTTTAAAGGGTGATCCATGAGAATATTCAAAAAGTAACCTTTGAAACAACATAAGGACAAATGAGGGATATAGATTTATGATTATAAGCATAATTATTGCTGCATGTATCTGGCTTTCCAAAATACATTTAATTTCTATTATAGTCTGAAAATAAAGGAACTTCCCATGATATGTGTACTATTTTCTACTTACTGAGGAAGTATCTATAAACAAGATGAAAAACATATCAGACATCTGGAAAGTTGCCCTTTTATAAATCTTGGGAAATTTAAAATTAAATCAAGAAACTATTTCACTTACAAATTCTGTTTATGATCTGACAGAATTGAAGAGTTGTGATGAGTATTTTGAAGTCATGTCTACCTTACATATTATCCCAAGGAGATGTCACATGGTTAATCATCCTTACCAGAGCATATACTTTGAGCAGCTTCATAGATTATTAAGAGCCAGCTATAGCCGGGTGTGGTGGCACATACCTGTAATCCCAGCATTCAGGAGGCTCAGACAGGACGATCAGGGGTTGCAAACAGCCTCAGCTACTTAGTGAGGCCCTTTGCAAGTCAGTGAGACCCTGTTTCAAAATAAACAATAAAATATAGGGCTGAGGTGTAGCTTGGAGGTAGAATGACCCTGAGTTCAATCCCCAGTACCACACACACACACACACACACACACACACACACACACACACACACACAGAACCAGCTGTGAGCAAGACACCATGAGAAGGCCTCATTAGGAGTACCAAGATGAGCACCCTCTGATTTCTCCCCAATTACAATATCACTAACACCATCCACAGTAGCTATCATTTATTGAGCACCTATGATCTACCAGGCACTTTATGAAGTCCAATATTTTTATTTTATTATTTATTTATTTATTTATTTATTTTGCAGTACTGGGGATGGAACCCAGGGGCATTCTACCTTTGAGCTACACCCCCAGCCCTATTTTTTTATTCTTTATTTTGAAACAGGGTGTCACTGAGCTGCAAAGGGGCTCACTAAGTAGCTGTGGCTGTCCTGGAACTGCAATCCTCTCGAATGCTAGGGTTACAAGCGTGCGCCACCATGCCTGGCTTGAAGCCCAATATTTTAAAATATATTAGAAGTTTCTTGAGCCGGGTGTGGTGGCGCACGCTTGTAATCCCCGCGCTTGGGAGGCAGAGACAGGAGGATCTCGCAGCTTCGAAACCAGCTGCCCGCACTGGTTTAGGAGACTCTGTTTCCAAATAAAAATGTAAAAATAGGTCTGGGAGTGTATCCTAGAGGTAGAAGGGCTTCCAGGAACCCCAGTACCACCACCAAAAAAAAAAAAAAAAAAAAAAGAGTTTCTTGAAGTATTCCACTAGGCTGGACTGGTGGACTATGCCTGTAATTCCAGTGTTTGGGAGTCTGAGACAGGAGAATCACAGGTTTGTGAGACTCCCAGCAACCTAACTAGAATCTGTTTTCAAATTGGAAATAAAACCAGTCTGGGAGTGTAGCTTAGAGGTAGAATGTCTTTGGGTTCAATCCCCAATACATAAACAATA
The DNA here is from genome assembly GCF_963383645.1 of Muscardinus avellanarius. Classification (NCBI taxonomy): domain Eukaryota; kingdom Metazoa; phylum Chordata; class Mammalia; order Rodentia; family Gliridae; genus Muscardinus; species Muscardinus avellanarius. The sequence goes on along the minus strand of NC_137786.1, from coordinate 86,123,234 downwards.
TTTTCCATTAGGAAATGTATTATAATTAAACATTTAAGAAAGAAAATTGAAATTTAGAAAGATTAACTTAGCTGGGTGTGGTGGCACAGGCTTGTAATCCCAACACTTGGGAGGCTTGAGAGGAGGATTGCACAGTTTCAGAGCCAGTCTCAGCTACTTAGTGAGACTCTCAGAAACTAGTGAGACCCTGTTTTGAAATAAAGTATAAAATAGATCTGGGAGTGTATTCCAGAGGTAGAAAGGCCCCTGGGTTCCACCCCCCAGTACCACAAAAAGAAAAGAAGAAAAAAGAAAAGAAAGAAAAGAAAGTTAACTTATTTCTTTCAAAATTATCTGGAGTAAATATAACCTATGTCACTTCTTAGAATATGTCTTACCTATGAGAAGTTTTTTGTCACCCATAACAAATATGGGTTACATTTGTTGTATGTATAATGTGTGGTCATTTCTAGTCTATGATTTGTTTGACCATAAAGACACCGGAATCCACCCAGGCTATTAATATCCTCTTTGAAATATGAAATTGGAATGATAGAATCCAGTTCACTTAACCAGAATTTTTAAACTCACCAGAAACAAATTCAGTATTCTTTGTATAGCACTTCATTTGCAAAGAGGAGCATTAAAAGCAAATCTGCATGAAAAATGAAAAATGAAGCAAGCATGTAACGCGAAAGAGAGTTGGTGCTCATTTTGAGAAGATTTCATTCTCTTTGATAAAAGTAAGGTACACTTGATTTTTTAGGTACTTTCTTCTTTTGATAAAGATCAAACAGAACTTCTGTGCATTTCAGCAAACATCTGCAACCATGTGGTAATAATTTGCTAGCATAAAAGGAAGCCGCCAGTCTAGTATACTGTTGCTTTTATTTCTAATTACTGATAATTTAAATAAAAAATTGGTTTATTTACCATCCTCACTTGTTTTTCTGGATGTTGATACATTTTTGTGATGATTGCTACTTTTCCGATTTAATGTTATCACACAGAGCACAGAACAGACCATTATGTGTCAAATTTGGTTCTTGCTTCTATAATCAATATTGTGTTGCCTTTGAGTCAGCACTATAGTATTAATAACTTACTCATTTTCTTATAAAATAGAGATTATATTATAATGGTGAACTCAAAGATCTACTAGAAATAAATGATTAAAAGAAATATTAAGAAACATGTACTTGGGAAAGAATTAATAGTCACTGTATTATTGTTGATAATAAAACTTAATAAAATAAGATGATGGGTTTTTTTGGTTTTTTTTGGGGGGGTTGCAGGTCTGGGGCTGGAACCCAGAGGCATTTTTCTCCGAGCTACACCCTCTGCCCAATTTTTTATTCTTTATTTTGAAACAGGGTCTTAATGAGTTGAGAAGGGCCTCACTAAGTAGCTGAGGCTGTCCATGAACTGCAATACTCAGGTAGGTCTCAGCCTCCCGAATGCTGGGATTACAAGCGTGCACCACCACGCTTGGCTTAAAATGATGTTTTAAATAGCACTTTCTTGCAGATATAATATCATAATACATATTAGAAATAGTATTTCTGTAGAAACACTATCAATAATAGTTACTAGTGTTACTAGTACTAACACTAAAACTGTTTTTAATACTACCATAGCAAACACACTTAATAACTACGATACACCAACATTTTAACATATATTTGTCAGCTTTTTATCTCTGTGACCCAAATACCTGACAAGAACAACTTAGAAGAGGGAAGATTCATTTTGGCACAGGGTTTTGGAGATTTAGTCTATGATTACCTGGCTCCAAGCAGAAACATCATGGCAGAAAGGGCAGAAGAAAAGCTGGTCAGTTTATTATAAGAGGCAAGAAGCTGAAAGATGAAAAGAAAAGGGGCTGGGAGAAGATAAAAGAAGATAAAGCTTTCCAGCATGCACCCCATTGACCTACTTCTCCAATTAGGTGCCAACCTGTCACGTCTAAATCATAACATTACAGAAGTTAACTCAGAGCTCTGGACATAAAGTCAGAGAGCACTGATTAATGGGGTTGATATCTTGAGTAATACTATATTCTGAGTAGTGTAGTTTATATCTTGAATTATACTATATTGTTTCAGCTGTGACAAATATTGAAATTATTTGAGAAAAAATGGTAAATTTCAGAAGTTTTATTATGATGGGGATTAAAGTGCCTTCTAAAGTATATATATATATATATATATATATATATATATAGTAACTTGTGTTATTATGCTTTAAATATATACCCATTGGTCTTTTGTTTTTATTATTAGTAAATAAATTTTATTCTCCTCAAAATTTATAAAGTCAGAGCAATATAAATTGTCTTGCATGTACCATTTCAAACTCTTAGAGTACTTATCTCTGTTTAATGTAGTGGTCAGAGACCATTCAGGCCATACATATACCCATACATTGCATACATTCCATTCCATATATTACATTAAAATCATTGCATTAATATTTTTACATATATAATAACATATTAGAATTTATATTTTTTGTCTTTTTTAATTGGTGCACCATATTCATACATCATAATGGGATAAAAAAAATAAAACTTTTGTAAACATACATGCACACATCACCTAGTTAGCCCCTACCCGATCCCCACCCTGTTCCCTCCCTATCCCTCCTTACCATGCTTGGCTTAGTGGTTGACATCTAGTATTATAGAAATTTATCCAAGATTAAAAATGATAATCTCACATAACAGTTTCATTTGTCTGATACCAAGCTTTTGATGACTTAAAGATAACATTTCACTATTTCTTTTTGCTTTCTTTCTTACCAGAGAATATTTTTTTCTTTTTTTTTAGGTGAAACTATCATACATTTATTTATTTTTCAGAAAAAAAATCTATCCTGATATGGAATATGGACTCTAGATACCCAAAATGATCTCGAAAAAGAACAAAACTAGAAGATGTATATTTTCTGATTTCAAACCATATAGAGCTACAATAATTGAAACAGTGTAGTACTGTTCTAAAGGCAGATATATAAACTGAGTTAAATAAAAGCCTAGAGATAAATTCTTCCCTATATTGTCAAGTTATTTTTGACAAGGTTTCCACGAACATTTGGTGGATGAAATAATAATCTTTTAACTAAATATTGTTGAAAAATAATAATTACATGAAAAAGAATAAAATTGGACCCTTACCTAACCCCATATACAAATATTAACTCAAAATAGATAAAAGACCTAAATACAAATCTTAAGACTATAAACTTTTAGAAGAAAATCTGGGTCATAAAACCTCACAACATTGAAATTAGCAGTGATTTCTAGGATATGATTTCAATGGCACAGGCAACAGAAGGGTAAAGAAACTCCCTAAAAATTAAAAAAAATTGTATATCCAAAGACAATGTAAACAGTTAAAAGTTACTGATAGAATGGGATAAAATATTTCCAAATGCTATATCTGAAGGTATACTAATATTCCAACTAGAAATCCTAAAAAATTAGCAACAATAAAAGCAAACAATACAATTTAGAGATAGGTAAAAGACTAACATAAATAATGAATCTCGACAGATAACCAATCTTAGTTGTCTGTTGGATGGAAAATCTTGTTTCTCTGGTTCTGGTGTGTGTTACCTATTTCTTCTTTGTAGTTAATCTCTTTGAGTATTTTCTCTAGCACTGGTTTTGAAGACATAAATTCCTTCAGTTTCTGTTTGTCATGGAAGCTTCTTATTTCCCCATCTAATTTGATAGAAAGTTTTGCTGGGTAGGAAATTTTTGGTTGGAAGTTGTTTTCTTTCAGAGTTTGAAATATGTTACTCCAAGCCCTTCTGGCTCTCATGACTTGGTTTGGGAAGTCTGGAGTGATTTTAATTGGTTTGCCTCTGAATGTCACTTGGCCCTTTGTTTTTGTTGCCTTTAAGATTCTCTGCTTGGCTTCCACATTGGTCATTTTGACAATTATGTGGCGTGGGGATCCTCTTCTCCGATCCTGTCTAAAGGGAGTTCTCTAAGTTTCCTGGACCTGTGTATCGACCTCTTACTCTGTTTGGAAAATTTTCTGCTATTACTTCCTTGAAGAGATTGTTGATCCTTTTGGTTTCACTTTCTTTTCCCACCTCTATTCCAATTATTCTTAGGTTAGCTCTCTTAAAATGGGCCCATATTTCTTCAATATCAGATTCCTGCTGTTGTATTTTTTTTTCTAAATTAGAAACTATGCGTTCATTTTTGGAGTGATCATCTTCTAAGAGCGAGATTCTATTCTCCATGTGGTCTAATCGGTTGTTTGTACTTTGAATTGAGGCCTTTACTTCATTAATTACATCCTTTATCTCTTTTTTGCTCTCTCTGAATTCTTTTTGAAACACCTCTATTATTTCTACAGTTATTTTCCTGATTTGATCTTCTAGAAATCTCTGAATTTCTGTTTTATCAGGTTCTGATGTTGTGGGGTTGTGGGCATTCATTGCTCCATTGTTATTCCTCTTTCTCATGATTTTGGAAGTTTGTGCCTTCTCTGGGTTCTTCTCTTGGGTCACTACGACTTCACTTAAGGTGCTATGGATCTCGAGTCTGTGGTATCTCAGTCCCTACTACTCCTTTACTGGGTTGTATCGCAGAGTCTCAGGCCCAGGGAGTCAATCAAGGCTGCTTTAGACCATGGGGGGTGCCAGGTTGGGCATTCTCTTATGGTGTGATATCTCTGCCACCGCCACTCCCCCACTGGGTCAAGTCCCTGGGAGTGCCATACTGGGATTTCTCCTCTAGGGTCAGCAATTTGACTCACTGTTGTTGATTGCGCCGATGGAGCTGTAGTGGACTCGGTGAATTCACTGCTGCTGCCAGTGGCAATATGGCGCCGCTGACATGCCCTCAGCTGTGAGGCTGGCATATTTCTTCTCTGGTTTTGAGCTCCGCTTTGAGTCCTTGCAGGGTGTGTTGAGCCCAGCCCCTGGGAGCTATAGACGCTCCCTGCGCCAAAAAATCTGCCAAATTCCGCCCAGCTGTTCTGCAGCGGCTCACCTTGGCTCACTGTCCACTGCTCTTCTCTGGAGCCCGGTGGGCTGTTGAGTGCATTTGTCTGGAGCCGTCCTGTGAACTCGCTGCTGCCGCCGGCAGTAAGGCACTGCTGCCACATACTTGGGCGTGAGGCCGGCATATCTCTGTGGGTCTGAGCTCTGTTCTGAGTCCCCCTCCTCTCCGGGGCCTGGCGCTGTGAGGGAAGATGGAGCCCACGCCTCTCCGCGCCCCGGCTCTGGCCGCGGTACTGCAGACTGGTTTCTTTCTGGTGTCTCATTTTACCAGCTCTCTTTTTCTCTGTCCCTTGTATTTACATTTTTTGTTTCTCTGCTGATGGTGTTTTCTGGCTATGAAAGGCGCTGATTTTGTGATAATAGAGATTGGTTGTTAGCAGGGCTCATAAGCCCTGATTTTCTCCATCATCATCTTCCCGGATGTCCAGAATTTCTATTTTTTATTAGTGTAGTCAACATAGACATTTGATATGACAGATTACTACTTTTCTTCCATATGTTTTACATCTAATCACATGAAATGAATCTCTCTTCCAAAATTAATGATGCAATATAGTTCTTTTAAATAAGGATTTTATCAGCTTTTATAACTAATGGCAGATCCACCTAAATGACCAGTTGGCCTCATTAAATTTACCAACATCTCTGCCATCATCAATTCTAATTAAATTCTAAGCCTTTCATCAACATGTAAACACACTTTCTAATTGTGAGGTGCCATCATGAGTAAATTTAATGGTGCCAAGTTGGTCATTGACATAATTAAGTGGTTTACTGGGAAAACCTTTGGCATTGAACATATTCCCTTTTTCATCCCCCACATTTGTTGCTATTAGTTATTGCCATGTGCTAGTTTTCTAGAACAGTTTTCAGTGGCATTTTCTATAGCATACTAACTGCATTCACCAGTGGCCATAAGTGTTTGCAGGAAGAGTGTGTTAGCACAGCAGTGGAACTGAAATTATGAAGCACTAAAAGTAATACGGTAGAGTTAAGCAGAGTACATGCAATAACAAATTTGATTGGAGGCTAATCCTAGGAAAGTATTTTTCCTTTTGAGGTATCACAGAAAGTTTGGAAGCCATCTAACCTTTATTTATTTGCTTGTTTCTCTGTAGCATCTAGAATACACTTTCAAACGCATTAAAGTTTGTGGACTAAACAAATGAACCATGGAAGTAGCTCAGTGTCTTTTCTGTTTCTGATCATCCAAGTAAAGAATTACTAACAAAGTGAATAGTAATTAATATTTATGGAAATATTTGTGTAATAACTAAAATAAGTTTTTTTGCGTTTTATAATTATATGCCCTATAATATCAATGAGTGTCACCAACCAAGATTTTAGACAGAAAACAGAAACCACTAGAGGTGTTTAAAATTAAAAGAGTTAAATGTAATAAATTAATTTCTTCAGTGCTTTGGAAGTGTGTTCAAAGTCCAGAATCCACAATGTCCTGCAGGACCAATTTCAAATCTAAAACAGGACCTAACCAGCAAAGCGGTCACCAGTCTGCCATGGCCCAGAGCGGGCACAGAGCTCAAGGCTTGAGATCTAATATAAACCTTTGTAACTTGTTAGCCAAAAATAGTCAAAGCAACCGGAAGATGTTCTCTGTGACATTTCTGTTCTCTAAGTCTCAGAGAAGTGTGTTTAATTGAAAGCCACTATTTCTTTCAGCATCAAGAAAGTCTAGAAAACACTATTTTTAGCTTTTTCAGTTTCATCTGTTCAGGAAAAAACAAAACAAAAAAAACTAGACAGGAGGAGACTGAGCGACACCAATCATAGTCATCACAGATTGTATCATGAGCCAGCTAAGTTAAACAACTTGCTCACAGTTGCAAAGGCACATGCAGGGAAGAAGGGATTCAAATTTTGACCTATCAGTTCACAGGTGGTAGGACGTACAAGAGAAGAGACGATGAGAAGATTTCAGAGTTTCAAGTGATAAATTGTCTTCAATTGAGTGCTCGCAGTTTGGAGAGCTTAGATTACAGGGTAGAGGAAAACAGAATGAAGCAAACACAATGCTGGCTCTTAAACTTCTACTCAGAAGTTCCTCTAACATCTTGTATTTCATTAAGATGTATGACTACAATTCACCAATAAAAAAAAGTGACACACATTTTTTTATTTAATTCACCATAGCAAATCATAAGGCCAAATCTCAATACCTTTGTCCAGATTGTAGGTGAATAAATTTCAGTCAGAAGGGGGAATCAAGTACTTAAGAAAAAAAATAAAGTTTATCATAGAAATTGTCGGACTCTAAACTCTATATTATTATCTACTAAAATTATTAATTTCTGTTTATTAAAAACACTGTAAAAACCATCCAGATAAGTGAAGTCCTAGTCTTATAGAATAAAATCTAGTTTGCTAATCATTATTTCTGTTTCAGATTCAAACTTTTGCATTTGATGTGCAGCCAGTAAAGAATCTTCTTCTTCTTGTACTCTTTTCTTATTAGAGCCTCTTGAAAAAAAATCAGGGCAAAAGTCATCTTAAGAGAATGCTGAGTTCAGTTGAGAAAAATGAAAGTACTCATCTTCTGAGAATATGTATTCCCACAGGGTAGGTGGAATATCAGCTTTGATGAGCTGAGTGGTGGTGAGCAGGGCCATTCCAAGGACACTCTATGCATTTAAATATCCTAACAACTTAAAAGCTATATACTACTATGAATTTTCAGTTTGCATAAAATGAAATATAAGTACCAAAAAAGTAAGCAGCTTGCACAATGTCATCCAAGCTGTGTCAGTGCTTATATTTGAACTGTAGATATCTTCCTCTTAGGCTCACAGTCTCAACAAATATGTCTCAGTGTCCTTAGTGCTTTTACTTGTGCCAGGCATTTTCCTAGGTTTTGTGGAGACATTCATGGGGAAATAACACATGCTGTATGTCCTCATGGAACTACAGTATTCACAGTCTAGAAATACACATCACATATATACACACTTAAGAACAAATCAGAGTCTAATATAGAGATCTGTGATATATATCTCTTTCTGTATACATATACACATATACACATTCACGCACACACATATATAGAGAGAAAGACTGGAGAAGAATATTTTAGGCAGGGGAAATAGTATTTGAAAAGGCCATGATATAGAAAGAAACATGTTACATTTTAGATTCTGCATAGAAGTCAACATGAATGACATTTAAAAATAAAAGATGGAAATGAAAAAAATATGAAGCTGAGAACAGGGAGCTCATGAGCAGGAGATTTTAGGGCAAATATAGAATTTTGGTCTCAATAATTAGAGTATTAGAAATCCACAAAACATCTTTGAGCTAGAGAGGAACATCATTTGTATTTTATCATCATCATGCTTTTCTAAAGTATTAATTTATTTACCTTTCCTATTTTCACATATTGAGGAATTGGTGAAAGCACCCATTCACAGAATACTGACCTGCAACAGGAGAAAGCAGTTATGGAGACATCGTTGTGCATATGTGGGAGTGTGGTCAGGAAGAGCAGGGCATGCTGAAAGAACCATCTTACAACGCAGAAGGGTGATGAACAATCATGAAGATATTTGAAGATCAGACATAAATAGTGTGGTCTATCATGTCACAGAAACAAATACCAGAAAGAACTTCACATTAAACTTAGCACAGCTATCCTGGAATTGTAAATAGGACAGTGAGAAGGAAAGAGGAGAGAGATGAAATTTAACCAACAAGTTTAACCAAAGCAGGAAGTAATTTTTCTAGACCTGCAGAAATAAGGAAGAAGAGTTTTGGCAGAAAGGGACAAAAACCAAAACCAAACAAAACCCTTTTTAGTTAAAAGCCATACATATCCTTCTTTCTAGAAAGAAGCATTTAGCAATTCTTAGAACCAGGGCTCAAATATTTAATTAGGATCAGAGACTACCCTAATTTGACTTTCAGAAAGTGCTAAGCATATATTTGCCTATAGTTCTTGAAAGAAACAAAACCTTTGACAGATTATTTTGAACAGTCTTATCTGCAAATAAAGTATAAATTATTTGTATAAGCCAAAGGGGAGACTGAGGCTTTTCAAGTGCCAAATTTAAGAAATAATCATAAGCCAGGAAAGGTGGCACACACGTATAATCCAGTACAGGAGGATTTCAGGTTCAAGGGCAGCCAATGCAACTTAGCAAGGTCCTTAGCAACCAGTAAGACACCGTTTCAAAATAAAAAATAAAAAAGGGCTGGGGTATGGCTCAGTGCTAAGATGCTCCTGAGTTGAATTCCAAGTATCAAAAGAAAAAAAAGTAAAGGAAACAAACAAACAAACAAAAATGGCTATAAAACTCAAGACAGAAAAATAAAAAATAAAAGCAACTGAACTTTAGCCACACCTGGGACCTAGAAACAAGATACAACCAGAATTTAGTTTTATTTTTTTACTATTGTTACTCTGCAGCTCTACAGACTTCTTTCTTAACTTGACAGGAAATCTGGCATATAGTTAATAATATAATAAATGTAATAAATTAATAATATAATATATATTCCTATCTAGTAATAAACACTGGGAATATACTTCCTTGTACTATTTTGTTTATTTGTTATTATTGTTTTTGTTTGAAGAGAATACTGGGGATTAAATTTAAGGGTATTTTACCTGTGAGCTATATCCCTAGCCTTTTTTAAAAATTTCAATTCAAGATCTCACTAAGTTGTTTCCAACCTGTGATACTCCTGCCTCAGGCTCCCAAGTATCAGACTACAGGCATGCACTCTTTGAATTACTATCAAATTATGAGGGAAGTCTTTTAAATACTCCAGGTATTAGTCTATTAGAGGAATAGCTGGCAAATATATTATCCTATTCAGTAATCTCTGCTTTTAGGATCTTGGTTTCTATTTATGAGCAGAAACATTTAGTTTAATGATGTCCCATTTATTAAGTTTTATTTTAATTTCCTGAGTTGTGGTGGTCATTGAGAAAGTTTCAACCTGTCCCTATATGTTGGAGTGTTGGACCTAAAAACCCTTCTGTAGTAATTTCAAAATCTATGGTAAAATTTCTAGGTTTTTGATTCATCTTGAGTTGACTCCTGTGTGGGTTAGAGGTAAGGATTTAATTCCATTTTTCTATAACTTTACGAACACCATTTTTTTGACAAGACTGTCTTTTCTCCAATTCATGTGTTTGGCATATTTGTTGAAACTCAAATAGATAAAAGCATGTTGATTTATTTCTGTATCTACTGTTCTGTTCCATTGGCCTATGCTTCTGTTTTAGTGTCAATACTATGCTGTTTTATTACTATAGATTTTTAATATAATCTAAAGTCAGGAATTGTGATACCTTCTACATGGTTCTTATTTCTAATAACTGCTTTAGCTATTCAGATTCTTTTTTTACCATATGAAATTTGAAACTGGTTTTTCTAAGTCTATGAAGAGTGACATTGGTATTTTTATAGGGATTGCATTGACTCTGTAAATTATTTTTGGTAGAATGATCATTTTTATGATATTTATTCTGCCTTTCTAAGAGCATATAAAATTGTTACATCTTTTAAGATTTTCAATTTATTTCTCTAATGTTTTATAATTTTCATGATAGACATCTTTTGACTCTTGTTAGATCCCAGTCAAGAAATTGGCAACTGAACAAAACAGACATTTCACAAGAGAAGAAATAAAAATGGCCACATTAAAAAAGTTAATATCATTAGCAATCAAGGAAATGCAAATCAACACTACACTGAGTTTCCATCTCACCCCAATTAGAATAGCAATCATCAAGAAGTCAAATAACACTAAGTGTTGGTAAGGCTGTAGGGAAAAAAAAAAAAAAAAAAAAACTTCTACATTGTTGGTGGGAATTCAAATTAGTGCAACGACCATAGAGAATAGTGTGGAGATTCCTCAGAAAATTTGGAATCACCATATGATCCAGCTATACCACTCCTGGGTATCTTTTGAAAGGGACTGAAATCAGAATAGTATAGAAATATATGCTTATTCACATTTGTAGCCACAGGATTCATAAGAGACAAACTATGGAATCAAACTAGGTGTCCATCAACAGATGAATGGATTAAGAAAGTACGTGATAGATACACAAGAGAATTCTACTCAAGAATAAAGAACAAAATTAGTTTTTTTTTTCTTTTTTGCAGGTCTGGGGATGGGACCTAGGGGCATTTGACCTCTGAGCTACAATCCCCGCCCTATTTTTTATTCTTTATTTTGAAACCAGGTCTCACTGAGTTGCATAGAGCCTTATTAAGTAGCTGAGGCTGTCTGTGAACCACGATCATCAGGTCTCAGTCTCCTGAATGCTGGGATTACAAGGGTGCGCCACCATGCCCGGCTTCAAAATTAGTTTATTTAAGGAAAACAGATGGACCTGGGGAACATTATGTTAAATGAAATTAGCCAGTAACAAAAAGTGAAGTGTCATATGTTTTCTTTCATATGCAGAAGCTAGGGAATAATTGGGGTATAGGAGGGACTTCAGAGTGTCTAAGGGAAGGAGGGGGAGAGGAGAGGGAGAATAAATGAAGGAATTACCTCCATTGACAGTATGTATATATGTGAGAATATCCTTGCCAACATCAATATTGAATATGGGAAGGTGATAGAGTGGAGAGAAAGACAGGGGAAAGCTCATCAAGAGCTGTATACATGTAGGTCACTATTATTGTGAACTACATTATGATGTAAGAAACTCACAACATGCTAAATCAGGTACTTCAGATCAGTGCCATATGATCATGACACGACATACTATGATGTGGGACACAGATATCCATGTAAATGCTGTTTTTGGTGGATCAATATTTCAAATGTAGGGAAAAGAAGAGCTTTTTGTGACATAAATTTGTGATTTCTTATTTGACCAGTTAACCTATATTTTATGCTTCATATATTTGTGAAAACATTCTTTTTTTAATTTTTTTAATTTTTAATTTTTAATTTTTATTTTTTATTGGTGCAATGTATTCATACATCATAATGGTACAAAGAAAATACTTTTGTAGACATACATGCACACATTGCCCAGTTAGCCCCTACCCAATCCCCACCCTGTTCCCTCCCCATCCCTCCTTCCCGTGCTTGGTTTAGTGGTTGACATCTAGTTTTATAGCAATTTATCCAATATTAACGATGATAATCTCACAAAACAGTTTCATTTGTCTGATACCAAGCTTTTGATGAGTAAAAGATAACAGTTCAATATTTCTTTTTGCTTTCTTTCTTACCAGAGAATATTTTTTTCTTTTCTTTTTTTTTTTAGGTGAAGCTATCATACATTTATTTATTTATTTTTCAGAAAAAAATCTATCCTGATATGGAATATGGATTCTAGATACCCAAAACAATCTCGAAGAAGAACAAAGCTAGAAGATGTATATTTTCTGATTTCAAACCATATAAAGCTACAATAATTGAAACAGTGTAGTACTGTTCTAAAGGCAGATATATAAACTATTGGAGTTAAATAAAAGCTTAGAGATAAATTCTTCTATATATTGTCAAGTTATTTTTGACAAGGTTTCCACGAACATTTGGTGGAGGAAATACTAATCTTTTAAATAAATATTGTTGAAAATAATAATTACATGGAAAAGAATAAAATTGGACCCTTACCTAACACATATACAAATATTAACTCAAAATAGATAAAAGACCTAAATATAAATCTTAATACTATAAACTTTTAGAAGAAAATCTGGGTCATAAAACCTCACAGCATTGAAATTGGCAGTGATTTCTTGGATATGATTTCAATGGCACAGGCAACAGAAGAGTATACAAACTCCCTAAAAAATAAAAAAAAAATTGTATATCCAAAGACAATGTAAACAGAGTTAAAAGTTACTGATAGAATGGGATAAAATATTTCCAAATGCTATATCTGAAGGTATATTAATATTCCAGCTAGAAATCCTAAAAATAGCAACAATAAAAGCAAACAATACAATTTAGAGATAGGTAAAAGACTAACATAAATAATGAATCTCCACAGATAACCAATCTTAGTTGTCTGTTGGATGGAAAATCTTATTTCTCTGGTTCTGGTGTGTATTACCTATTTCTTCTTTGTAGTTAATCTCTTTAAGTATTTTCTCTAGCGCTGGTTTTGAAGACATAAATTTCTTTAGTTTCTGTTTGTCGTGGAAGCTTTTTATTTCCCCATCTAATTTGATAGAAAGTTTTGCTGGGTAGAAAATTTTTGGTTGGAAGTTGTTTTCTTTCAGAGTTTGGAATATGTTACTCCAAGCCCTTCTGGCTCTCATGACTTGGTTTGGGAAGTCTGGAGTGATTCTAATTGGTTTGCCTCTGAATGTCACTTGGCCCTTTGCTTTTGCCTTTAAGATTCTCTGCTTGGCTTCCACATTGGTCATTTTGACAATTATGTGGCGTGGGGATCCTCTTCTCCAATTCTGTCTAAAGGGAGTTCTATAAGTTTCCTGGACCTGTGTATCAACCTCTTGCTCTATGTTTGGAAAATTTTCTGCTATTACTTCCTTGAAGATATTGTTGAAGGGCACTTTTTAATAGCATATTTTCCCCCTACACTCCATACATCTAGTAAACCCCTTATTATATTTTATTTATGTATTTATATTGCATTCACTTTTTTCTTTTTTCTTTTTTCTTTTTTTTCTTTTTTTTTTGGTGGTAATGGGGTTCCTGGAAGCCCGTCTACCTCTGGGCTACACTCCCAGATCTATTTTAGACTTTTTATTTGGAAACAGGGTCTCTTAAGCCAGCGAGGCTGGCTTCGAACCTGTAAGATCCTCCTGTTTCCGCCTCCCAAGTGCCCTTCAACAAAAAATTTTCTGCTATTACTTCCTTGAAAAGATTGTTGATCCCTTTGGTTTCACCTTCTTTTCTCTCCTCTATTCCAATTATTCTTAGGTTAGCTCTCTTAAAATGGGCCCATATTTCTTTAATGTCAGATTGCAGCTGTTGGATTTTTTTTTCTAAATTAGAAACTATGCGTTCATTTTTTGAATGATCATTTTCTAGGAGCGAGATTCTATTCTCCGTGTGGTTTAATAGGTTGTTTGTACTTTGAATTGAGGACTTTACTTCATTAATTACATCCTTTATCTCTTTTTCGCTCTCTCTGAATTCTTTTTGAAACACCTCTATTATTTCTACAGTTATTTTCCTGATTTGATCTTCAAGAAATCTCTGAATTTCTGTTTTATCAGGTTCTGATGTTGTGGGGTTGTGGGCATTCATTGCTCCATTGTTATTCCTCTTTCCCATGATTTTGGAAGTTTGTACCTTCTCGGGGTTCTTCCCTAGGTCACTACTTTACTTAAGGTGCTTTGGATCTCGAGTCTGTGGTATCTCAGTCCCCACTACTCCTTTACTGGGTTGTATCGCAGTCTCAGACCCAGGGAGTCAATCGAGGCTGCTTTAGACCATGGGGGATGCCAGGTTGGGAGTTCTCCTAGGGTGTAATATCTCTGCCACCACCACTCCCCCACTGAGTCAAGTCCCTGGGAGTACAGTACTGGGATTTCTCCTCTTGGGGCCGCAATTTGACTCACTGTTGAGTGCGCAGATGGAGCTGTAGTGGACTCGGTGAATTCGCTGCTGCTGCTGCCAGTAGCAATATGGCACCGCTGCCATGCCCTCGGCCGTGAGGCTGGCATATTTCTTTTCTTTTTTTGAACTCCACTCTGAGTCCCTGTAGTGTGCGCTGAGCCCAGCCCCTGGGAGCTTTAGCTGTTCTCTGTGTCGAGAAATCTGCCGAGTTCCGCCCGGCTGTTCTGCAGTGGCTCACCTCGGCTCGCTGTCCGCTGCTCCTCTCTGGAGCTTGGTGGGCTGTTGCGTACGTTGGTCTAGTGCCGTCCGGTGAACTCGCCGCTGCCGCCAGCAGTAAGGCGCTGCTGCTGCGTTCTCGGGTGTGAGGCTGGCTATCTCCTCTCTGGTTTCTGGGCTCGGTTATGAGTTCCCTTCCTCTCTGGAGCCTGGTGCTGCAAGGCAAAATGACGCCCGCCACTACACGCCATGGCTCCGGCTGCAGCACTGCGGTCTGGCTTCTGGTGTCTCGTTTTTCCAGCCCTCTTTTCTCTGTCCCTTAAAATTACATCTTTTGTTTCTCTGCTGATGGTGTTCTCTGGCTATGAAAGGCGCCAATTCTGTGGTAATAGAGATTGGTTGTAAGTGGGGCTCGTAAGCCCCGTTTTGCTCTGTCGCCATCTTCCCGGAAGTTCCGAAAACATTCTTTTGAGTGTTTGTGGTACTGGGTATGGATATTCTACCTCCAAGTTACACCCCCAGCCCTGAGTTTTATTCTTTATTTTGAAACAGGGTCTCAATGAGTTGCAAAGGGCCTCACTAAGTAGATGAGGCTGTCCACAAACCAAGATCTTCCTCTCTCAGCCTCACAAATGCTGGAATTATGAGTGTGCGCCACCACATCCAGCTAAGACTTATTCCTTCTTTCTTGACCATCAAGAGGGGAATGCATGTCCCCTATTCTTGCTTAATCTATTCCCATATGGTAACCAAAATACACATTAAATTTGCTCTATTGTTGATCTCAATCCCCTTATGAAATATTTCTTGAGGAAGAGCACTTACTTCGATTAGTTTTGATAACATCAAGACTGACAAATACCATGTTCACAGAAATGTTCTCAGTGGGATTTATTATTACAGGTAGTATGCTGAGAAATCTTTATATAAAGTTGATACTTTATATAAAGATTTATTCTTCACAATATGTGAACTAATTACTATTATTACTGCCACTTTACATAGTAGATATTTAGATTTTATAAGCCTATTGAGGTCAAGACTATGACTGTGGGTGTGAGCTGCCATTTGAACCCAAAAATCTGACATTAGAATGTTTACTTTTTTTTTGGTGGTACTGGGGTTCCTGGAAGCCCTTCTATCCCCGGGCTACACTCCCAGACCTATTTTTATATTTTTATTTGGAAACAGGGTCTCCTAAGCCAGCGCACGCGGCTGGCTTTGAACCTGCGCGATCCTCCTGTCTCTGCCTCCCAAGTGTGGGGATTACAAGCGTCAGCCACCACGCCTGGTGAATGTTTACTATCATGATGCTAAAAATATTCTTTCAGCCTTAAGGAAAAGGACAATTATATAACACAAATCTAAATCACCTCAGTTTGTTTTTATAAAACTATTATTTATTCAAAGAACAGAGCTTGATTAGTTCTGAAAAAGTGGTGTATAATGACACTCGCATAGACAAGATGAAAACAAAACAATTATTTGCCTAATACAAGAAAAGAAAACAAGTTAACATGGAAGGCAGTTAAACGTTTTTGAAGTTTAACAATGTCCATCATCATACCAGAAATGTAGGCATATATAATTGTTTCTAATCTTTTCAACAAAACAATTGATTAGATGATGAATATTTGATGTTGAGGTACATATTTTAAATACTTTGGAGGCTGAGATAGAAGGATCACACAAGTTTGAAGCCAGCCTCAGCTACTTAGTGAGGTTTTCAACAACTTAGTGGGACCCTCTATCCAAATAAAATATAAAATAGGTCTGGGAGTGTAGGCCGGAAGTAAACGACCCCTGGGTTTCATCCCCAGTACCACACACACACACAAACACACACACACAAAAAAAAAAATTAAGAAAGGAGGTAATCATATTTTCACTAAAAGGATCATGGAAAAACACTGGCTATCTATGAGTCTAAGCTTATAACTTGATCTTTCATATAAAATAAATGATTATAATATTCAAATATTATGCAGTTTATTTGAAGATTGTACAAGTATTCACATTCCTCAGATTCATTAGATTCCTTATATTCTATAGAAAAAGTCAGAATTTATCAAAATCATTTGTGGAGAAATGTTAAAAGTTCTCCATAACTTTTGAGATGAATATACTTTGAACTCTGAAGTTTAATACAAATCCTATTTACATCTACATCTTGTCCAATTATTGCCATAATACAAAATTTAATATGAATCACTTCTTACCAAACGCTGTTTGGGAAAGTTTTTCTATTGTTTCCATTTTTGCTTTAATAGGGTAAAATGTACTCAAAGTTCTATTCTGCTTCATGAAAATAAAATGTATTGTCTTATATTACAGGTACTTTAACAGTAAATCCCTTCTTATAGAAAAAAACAATTCAATCTTTATTCTTCAAAATAGCTGAAATGAATACAGAAAACTTGTGCTCTCTTTTCTTAATCGACCCTGGATGACTAATGATCCAACTTTGCCTTCATAAGACTGGCAGAAAATAATAATGCAGATACATGAACTGGCCAGGTGTTAGTGCAATTTGGGATGGGGAATAAGAAAGGGTAACTTTAGCAGATTGGACAAAGTGTTTCTTTACTAAAAGAGAATGCCAACATTCTACTTCAGTCAGTTTTGTTACTGAGAGATTTGTGAATGCTACCTTATCTATGGCCTTTCTTAATTTTTTTTTCTAATATTGAGTAGTACTTACAAAAAATACTTATGAATCACTAATTTTGCAAATTCTTGCTTATGTGTGTCCCATGAGTTTTGAAAAAGAACAAAATACCAAGATGTTCATAGTCATCCACAAAATAAATTCACAGTTTAGAGACTATGGACAACAAAGAAAATGTAAAGGAAAAAAGTAGACACAAAATTTTTTATTATAAAAAAAGAAATACTAATATTAATTTGATATTTATATTTATTAGCCACAATAAAAATAACATCTCAAAGCAATATAGAACATAATTTTTCCTCCAAGTAGACTTCTAACTATAAATCATAAATCATTATTTCATGGGTCACAAATTTTCCTTCCATAAATGTATTATCATGGAAAATGATAATTTTTGCAGACCTATAAAAGGAAAACAAAAATCTCTAACGTACCTAGAAATTGAGAATATTTCTCTGTGCACACATGTATTGTATATAATAGAAAAAATATCCAATGTCAATATTTAATACTGAGGAGTCTTGATTGGAAATGTACTGAAGACACTTTAAAAACAATGCTCATTTGGGAAGCCCTAAGGTTACTGAGACCTTGCTTTGGCTTATTATTAGCTGTCATATTGATGTGTTAAAATAACTTGAGGCTATAGAAATTCAAGTATTTGAAATTTTAAAAACACAGTTAAAGTTTTATATTAAATCGCATTTAGAACCTCAGCAGTAACTGGATGTTGTTAGAAATGGGATGATAGTGCAGTGTTTATTAAATTGAATTTGAATTCGCTACACTTTAATGTTTTTTAAAATATGAAGTACAATAATTAAGAAATTGCCAAATGATAAAAATATTTTCTTTTTAGCTTCTTTTCTAGTTTTGATGCATAATCAAATTATTTATGTAATAATTTGAAAAATGGTGTAATATTAAATTCTAAATGTATCTTACCTCTGGGATCATAAATAAAGTACACATATATATTTCAAGATGAGATGGATATTAAGTTGAATTTTTTTACTGCTAAAATATAGACATATAAAGCATTTTCATTAAAATATATATGTTTATCTAGTATTATAACACTACCTCAATATATGATCTGTATTGCTTAGAAAGTCAGCAGTTATAGTGCCCACAAGAATATGATCTCCAGAGTTTTTACTTAAATATTTTCATCAGTAAATAAAGTATATTTACACATGCAAACATACATATAAATTACATGTACCTATCATTATACCAGTGAAGTGGATGGGTAAAATTATATATAAGATTAGAAATTAAGATGATGTAATTTATTATTATTATTATTATTATTATTATTATTATTATCACTATTTGCTATACTGGAGATTTAACCCAGGGACATTCTACCTTTGAGATACACTCATAGCCCTATTCTTCTTATTGGTGCATTGTAGTCATCCATCTTAACGGAGTGCAAGATGGTAGAGTTACATATGCACACATCACTCAATTAGCCCTTACTCAATTGCCACCCCAATTCCTCCTCCTTCCTCCTTCTCATGTTTGGCTTGTGATTGAATCAGATATGTTTATGAATGTACATTATGCACCACAGGAAATTTATCTCTTCCATGTTCCCATCATCCCCAGATTTAGGCCAGCTTATTTACTCATCTATGTTTTCTCCACCTTTATCTCCTATGACCTATTTTCTCTCTGGCTTCCAAATATTAGGGAGAGCATTTGATTTCTTACTGTTTGTGACTGACTAATCTCATTTAGCATAATGTTCTCCAGTTTCATCTATTCCCTGTAAATGACATAATTTTTTTCTTCTTTATGGCTGAGTAAAATTCCATTGTGTACCTATCCCATAGTTTTGTAATCCTATCATCTGTTGATGGGGACCTTGGCTGGTTTCATAGTTTGGCAATTGTAAATTGTGCATCTATGAACATAAATACACATGCATCAGTTTGGTAGTTTGTTTTTATTCTTTTGGATAGATATCCAGATGTGGTATGGCTGGATATATGGTAGAGAGAAGCATATCAAAACTACTCTGAGATTTCACCTAACTACAGCTAGAATGGCAATCATTTAAAACACAAACAACAACAAATGCTGGTTAGGATGTAGAGAAGTGGGAACTCTAATACATTGTTGGTGGGATTGCAAAACAGTGTAACCACTTTGAAAATGGTGTGGAGGATCCTCAGAAGACTGGGAGTTGAGTAAAAGCTAACTGAATGATGTGTGCATGCATGCCTCTACCATCTTGTACTCATTAAGTTGTGTGACTACAGTGTACCAATAAAAATTTTAAAAAAGACTGGAAATGAATCTACCCTATATTTTTTATTTTTTCTTTCAAAACAGTGTTTCACTAAGTTGTAGAGAGCATCACTAAGTAGCTGAGGCTGGCCTTAAACCTGCGATCTTCCTGTCATAGCCTCCCAAAAACTGGGATTATAAGCATGTGCCACCATGCCTGGCTAAGATGTAGTTTTAAATGAAACTTGAAAATTGTAAATTTACTTATCTGTCACGTGAATACCTTTTTACTCTGCTTAGATATGATAATGTATTGCCATTTTTTGTGAAATTTGCTTATTTAGTTAGAAAGCAATTCAAAATGTAATTCAAAATTCAGATTATATTATACTTGGCTTTAATGTTCATCATAACTTAAAAAAGAAAAAAACCTTCACAAAAACATATTCAAATGGAACAAAAGTATTCTGGGCTATTCAAACTAATAATAATATGCACTATTAAATTTCATCCTGCTAATGCAAAATTTGGTTTGTAATTTTGGGTAGAGGGATAAAACTCAATGTCATTCTATCACCAAGCTATACTCCCATATCTTTTTTTTTTTTTTAATACTGGTCATCCAATCCATTGGCATTCTAACTTTAAACTGTATCCTCAGCCCTAATTTTTAGTCTTCATTTTAAAACAGGGTCTCGCTCAGTTTGGGAGGGCCTAAGTATCTGAGGCTGGCCATGAACCTGCGATTCTTCTGTCTCAGCTTTGCAAGTACTGGAATTACAAGCATGTGCCACCATGCCCTGCTTAACTATCCCTTTTTATTTATTTATTTTAAACAGAGTCTCCCTAAGTGTCTGAGAGTCTTGCTAAATTGCTGACACTGACTTGAAACAAGCAATCCTCATGTTTCAAGTTCCCAAGTACTAGGATTATAGGTATGTACCACCATGCACAGAAAATTTTGTTAAAATTTAATTATGAGACATAATAAAAAACAAATTTAACGTGTTTAATAAGTTATTTTATTAAAATAAAATTAAAATAAAATAATATAATACAAGATATAAAGAAAATGTTATATGGGGTAAGTACATGTATGTGATGTTTTGATAAAAGTACATATCATGTAACATCTAAATCAGATCAAACAGTTATCTCCTCAAAAATTTATAATTTCTTTATGGTAAAAATATTGAAAAATCTTTCTTCTACATTTTAAAAATGTACAATACCTTATTGTTGTTCATAGTTATTCTATTTAGCAAAAGAAAACCAGAGCTTTTTGCTACTAAGTGGAAGTTAGTACCCACTGATCAACCTTTCACCATTCCTCCCTCTCTTTCTCTGCATTCCCTGGTAACCACCATTTTACCACCAGCCATTATAAGATCAGCTATTTATGATTCCCCATATGAAGCTGGGCACAGTGGGCCATGACCATAATATGAGTACTTGAGAAGCTGAGGCAGGATTATCTCAGGTTAGGGCCAACACATAGTAATTTAGGGAGACACTTTAAAAAAATAGTACTGGGACTTTAGTTCAGAGGCAGAATCCCAATGAGTTCCAATCCCCAGTATCACAAAACAGAACAAATCAGCAATGACAACAAAAAAAGTGAGATAATGCAGTTCTTGTCATTTTAGACCTGGATTATTTCATTACGTATAATAATCGCCAACTTTATCCATGTTGTTGCAAATGACAGGATTTCATTCTTTTCTATTGTATATATGTACTGCACCAAACATTTTTTGAGAATGCACACATAACCTGGAAAAATGGGTGCTAGGAAAGTATAGTTTACCAAATAATTAATTTTCTTCCTTTCCTTTATACTAGAAATAATACATTTATTTAGTACATACTTAGTGAATATTTCTAAGTTAACAGAAGATGTTCTGGTAATTATTAGGTATTCTAGTAATTACTTGTGCTGCGGAGTTAAGAATCCCGGCTGGAACTCTGAATTGTTAACAACCACAAGTCTGTAACATAGGCAGAAGAACATCTATTTTTATAATGAGGAAACTGAGTCAGTATAATATTGACGTCTTTTCCTATT
Source organism: Muscardinus avellanarius (assembly GCF_963383645.1). NCBI lineage: Eukaryota > Metazoa > Chordata > Mammalia > Rodentia > Gliridae > Muscardinus > Muscardinus avellanarius. The sequence continues at coordinate 86,101,527 of NC_137786.1, read as the reverse complement.
CAAACATTGATTCCTTTCTGTGGTAATGATTGCTACAAGCTTTCCAAACTCCAAGGCAAGAATCTTTTTTATTATGTTTTATATCAGTAAATATGGTAACAGTCTGATTAAACTATGATCCTGCTTACATGATTATATTAATATAAAATGCATCTGATTTTCTTTTGCCTAAATAAAAGATATTGACCTATATGATGACTCTGCCTTTTTATGATTCTTCTATACTTGTCATAATTTAACTTATTGCTCAGCATAATAAGCAGATAATTAAATATTATACATAATTGAATTTAAGTAAATTTCTCTTTATCTGTGTTTCATTGGGCTAGTTTAATTGGCTTTATTAATGAAGATAATTTGCAATAATAGTGAATTATGAATGTGCACAACCTAATTTTTCACCATGAATATTTAATGATGCTTTAATTGAATTATTTTGATTTAATGATTAAAAATTGTCAGGGTAAATGTATAATTATCTTATAAATATTCAGATAATAAAATTAAAACAACAGATGATTTTAAGTGCTTTCTTTTCTAAAATATCTAATTGAGGGGCCCTTAGGCATTTTTGCATTCAAAACATAACTAATTATAGATACAGAAAATATGCAGGAGAAAAACCTACATATACACAAAAATGGAGTGAGATGAGTAGTAGGTGAGATACCAGTTTTCTCATTATTTTTCCTACCTGAGATCAGTTTATAAATTTTTTTTTCAAGGAGCTTAAAATGCCTTTTAACATCATAAGTTTTTTTTTTTTTTTTTCACTACTGGGGCTGGAAACCAGAGGCATTCTACCTCCGAATTATATCCCCAGCCCTATTTTTTATTCTTTATTTTGAAACAGGGGCTCACTGAGTTGCAAAGTGCCTCACTAAGTAGTAGCTGAGGCTGTCTGCAAACCATGATCCTCCTGTCTCAGCCTCTATAATGATGGGATTACAAGCATGTACCACCATGCCCAGCAATAAGTTTTAAGTAGAATCATTCTGTCTAAAAGGTTTAAGCAATTCTCTGAACATGAAACTGTCAACTGATTTTTTTAAAAAAGAATTTATTATATTAATAATATGAATTTTGGATAAGCAGGATTGAATTAGTTTTTCCTATTAGCCCTAGATTGCATACTAAGAACATCTTAGATATCTAGAGTGTAATAGAATAATTTATATTTAAAGGTTTTTCATCATAGTTATGATGATGACATCAAAATTTGTGAAGAAACAGAGCATTCTATATAAAGTATTCTTTTATGGTGCCTCCAGCATGTTTCTTATTATTCAGAATTGCTTAGACTATTCTGGTCTTTTTCTTCCATATGAATTTTAGATCTATTTTTTCTAGTTCTGTGAAAAATGTCATTGGTACTTTTTACTCTATATACTTCAATGGTGCATTATACTCATACTTTATAATGAATTTGAGAGTGTTAGGGACTTTTATGCACATGGCACTTACTGAGCTTCCCTTCCCCGACCTTATCCTACCCCACCTCCTCCTCTTTCCCTTACACAAAATTGAGATTGGCGTAGATAATTTTGTTTGTGTACAAAGCATCCACTGATGTGTTTCCTTCATGGAGTCCCCTTCTTTTTCTCTCTCTTAGACCTTCTCCATCACTCCACTGGGGATTCTTTTATATCTGGAGTTCCTCTTGTATCCCATTTTCTTCCTAGCTTCATTTTCTATGACTGGCTAATCTCACTTAGCATAATAGTTTCTTGTTCCATCTATTTCCCTGCAAGTGAAATAATTTTGTTTCTCTTATGGCTTTGTAGAATTGTATTGTGTGTATATCTCATGATTTCATAATCCATTTATCTGTTGATGGGCACCAAGGCTCCTTTTATGATTTAGCTATTGTGAATTGTGTTGCTATAAAAATGGACATGCAAGTATCACTATAATATTCTGGTATCAATTTCCTTGGAAAGATACCCGGAAATGGTATAGCTGGTTCATATGGTAATCCCATTTTCAGTCTTCTGAGGAACCTCCACAATGATCTCCATAACAGTTGCACTAATTTGCAATTCTACCAAGTGTGTAAAAGTTTCTATTTCCCCACATATTTTCTAGCATTTATTATTGTTTCTATTCTTGATGATTACCATTGCATTTGGAATTAGATGAAATTTTAGTTTAGTTTTTATTTGCTTCTCTTTGATTGCTAATGATGTTGAACATTTAAATATATGCATTGCCCATATGTATTTCTTATTTTGTGAAGTGTCTATTTAGTTTACTTGCTCACTTTGTAATTTTTAGTATAAAGTTTTTGGTTTTGTATATTCTAGATATTAGTCCTATTTAATAGAATTAGTTGTCAATGTTCTCTCATTCTCTAGATTCTCTCTTGAGACTTGATGGTTTCCTTTGATTTCTGAAGTCTTTTGATTTAATGCCATCCAATCCTGTTTTACTTTCCTGAGCTTTTGGAGTCTTACTGAGGAAGTTTCTACCTGTGCCTATCTGTTGGAGCAGTGATCCTATGTACTCTTTTAATAATGTCAAAGTCTCTGCTCTAATTCCCAGGTCTTTGATCCATCTTGAGTTACCTCTTGTGCAGGATGAGATGCTGGGGTTAGTTCCATTTTTCTATAAATGTTTTTCCAACACCATTTGTTGAAGACTGTCTTCTCTCCAGTATATGTTTTTGGCCACCTTTGTCATTAATCAACTGGCTCTAAGTGTGATAATTTTTTTCTGAGTCTTCTATTTTGTTTTGCTGGTCATGTATCTGTTTCTTTGTTCTACCACTGAGATACATACTCAGTTCTTTAAATTTTTTTTGAGATAGGATCCCCTTAAGTTGTATAGGCTACTCTCAAACTTTCGATCCTCCTGCCTAGTCGCTGGAATTACAAGGTGCACCACCACACTAGTCTTCTATGCAAAGTATACTTTGATTTTAATTAAACAAACTTCTTCTGAAATATATATATTTTTATTTTTACTTTGAGTTTTTTGTGTGTATTTATTCTTATTTGGAACTTCAATTACTTTGTTATTCTATGTTCTATATAAGAAATCCAATGTTACAAATTTATTTGGGCACAGTTTTACAATTATGGAGTAAAATTAGAAATATATTATATGATTAAATATTCATTAAAAATAAGAGATAATCTTCATGATTTTATTTAATACTATCAAATAAAATAAAAAATATTTACATTTAAAATCCCTTCTATGATCTGTTCCCAACTTTTATTTTATTGGTGCATTGTAGTTGTATGTCTTAATGAAGTGCAAAATGGTAGAGCCATTAGAGGCATACATGGACACATCACCCAATTAGCCCTTACACAATTCCCACCCCGTTTTCTCCCAACTTCCTCCTTCTCATGTTTGGTTTAGTGATTGACTTTGATATGTTTGTGAATGTACATCATTTACATTAGGGAATTCTCCTGTTCCCAGCCCCCATCTCCCTCAGTTAGGTTTCCTTATTTGCTTATCTATAGTGTCTCTCTATTTTTATTTTTTGTCTAGAGTTTTTCCTGGTATGGTTTAAACATTTATGGTTTGGGGGAACACTTCCAGGGGACCTCTGTTAGGCTTCTGGAAACTGTTCCAGTAAACATGGGTCCTTGTCCCGACTTAGGATAGATATACACTAGTCTGCACTCTTGCTGAAGACTTAAATGAGTTTATAACTAAAAGAGTTTATTATTATTATACAGTTACAGCCCTATACTATTATAGGATAGCAAAGGGGGATGAAGTCACTGAGGTTCAAAATATAAAACAGATATATATATATATATATATATATATATATATATATATTCCCCCATGTTACTCTACCACATAATCCTATGAACTCCATGTAAGTCTGTGCCTTAACTCCTTGCAGACCTCCTTTGTTATAAGCCTAGGATTCTTTGTTAAGACCAGAATGACTCACAAGGTCAAGGGCCCTGGGTATCTGCTCCACTTTCACAAAGGTCAATGCCCTCTCTTGGATGCTTATTCAATGTCCAATGCTCTTGAGTAACTCGTTGATAACTATATTTCTTAATCAACTAATAAAGGCTAAAGTTTTAGTTCCCTCACCAAAAATTAAATCATGTAAATTTCTTTCTTTATTCTTTTTTTTTTTTTTTTTTGGTGGTACTGGGGTTCCTGGAAGCCCTTCTACCTCCAGACTACACTCTCAGACTGATTTTATATTTTTATTTCAAAACAGGGTCTCTTAAGCCAGCACAACTGGCTTCGAACCTGCGTGATCCTCCTGTCTCTGCCTCCCAAGCATGGGGATTACAAGTGTGCGCAACCACGCCTGGCTGCTTTCTCTATTCTAAATCCTCTTTTCTTTGTTAATATGTGAAAGGGAACAAGTCCTTTCCTTATAAAAATTTTTAAGTCTGTATAAATCAAGGGAAAATTATTCTCATTCTTTTTAATAAATTTTGTAATGAAAAGAGCTATTGCTGTTGACACTTTACCATATTTACTGGGGAAATAAAAATATGCCTAACTTTTGAGAAAACATTTTTTTCATGTACCTAGTGGATGCTCTTACATCTTCTTTTGAGAAATTTCTATCTAGTTCTAATATCCACATTAAATTAGATTATTGAACTTACTTAAAATAATTTATAATATTTAGGCAGAGTGGCACATATGTGTAATTCCAGTATTTGGGGTGCTGAGACAGGAGGATCATAGATTCAAGGCCAGCCTCAACTACTTAGGGAGACCCTCTTTTAAACTAAAAGATAAAATATGTATGGTGTATAGCTCAGAGGTAGAACACTGATGGAATCAATCCAAAGTACCACACATTTTATAAAAAACAAACACTATTGTGTGTGTGTGTGTGTGTGTGTGTGTGTGAAGTAATTTTTCCTTTTGACTCATTTTTAGACACCATCTGTGTTATGAAATAAAGGATTCTACATACTACACATTGTATAAATGGCATCTGTATTATAATCCTGGGAAATATTATACTTTAAAGAAATAGTCTTGCAAAGAATCAAAAAAGGTATCAGAAATTAGAATTATTACTTCTGGGAGGACCTCAAAACAGTTGTCTATTCCACTTATTAACTCTAATAGTATAATTTTATTTACATTGAGTCTTTTTTTGAGGTTGGTCTTTCTTTCTTTCTTTCTCTCTTTTTTCTTTCTTTCTTGTACTGGGAACTCTTAAGGAAAAAAAAACAGTTCAATTTTATCTTTATTTTGAAACAGAATCTTGCAAAATTGCCAAGAGAGAATAACAAAGTTGCTAAATGTGGCCATGAACTTGCAATACTCCTGTCTCAGCCTCCCAAGTACAGAAATGACAAGTGTGTACCACTACACCCAGCTAAATGAGATTTTTCTGGTATTACCACTGCTTACCTGTATGATGAATAACTTCAGTTTTAAATAGTAAGAATAACAAAAAGATGAGTTAAAAAGACAAAAGTACTGGGTAAATATAATACTTTCAGAAAATAGATTGCTGATTTAGATGAGATAAACTTCTCAAGGTACTATGATACAATGTAGCTGAAATAATAACAAAAATGAATGATAGTTATAAATGATAATATATGGAGAATTTTAAAAGCCATAAGAGACTAAAATATTTCTCCTAAATTTGAGATTTGGTCATATATTTTATTGAATAAAAATAAAATATATTGAACAGTTATTCTGATATAAAGGCTTGGTAATTAAGACATCTTCTTGAAAGTCAACAGCATAAGGATTGACAAGTTCTAATGGGGCTATCATTAAAATGGACTACTTTTTGGTATATGTGGCTGATCCAATTATTTTCAATTATGAAAGCCTGTCATGCAACCAGCACAAGCTTGTTTTATGCTAAGCAATTTGAACAGAGTACAAGTTAAAGTAAGAAATTTATTTTGTTCAGATTCTAACTCAGGTAAATATTGAAGAGCCAATAGCTTCCTGTCACCTTTTGACACATTTAATAATGCACTAGTAGACTAGTTACTATAGTCTGTAAATGATTCTTTTGAAATATTGATAAGAATTAAAGAACTACTGGTACAATGGAAATTAAAGTTGAACTAAAACTCAGAAGCATGCAGTTCCAGTCCCAGCTACATTTAACAGTGTGACAAAGACAATCTCATTTGAAACATGTCCATTTTCCTCCCTGAATTGGTTTATGGAGCATAAGGAGATATATAAGAAATACAGTTGTTTTTGTTGTTTGTTTTCCTTTAGGATCGAGGTTCTCTTAAAAATCAGATAATTCTCTAAGTCCACTCATTTATATTAATACACCTATGTAGACACAGAATTTTGCATATAATTTTAGGAGATCTAATACTCAGAAAATAATTGCCATGAATCCCTGGATAAAAAGAATAAAAGTAAACTGAACTAAATTGTAATATTCCTTCCAATTGTTCACATAGTTCTGTGTAAGTTGTAATACAAATCTACTAATGATAACTCATAATTTCAGTCAGGTATATGAGATACAGAAATGTTTTGAGTATATATTATCTATATCTATCTTCACTGACTTTAGCTACATACCCCATCACAGAGCTAAGGATGTTAGATTCTCCTCTCAGGATAAAAGATAATGAGTGGCATTTGAAAAAGCAAATGAAATAGATGCTAAAAGGGTTAAAGTTGGGTTTTCTTCATCAAAATATTTGCATGAAAAATGTTTCATATAATCTATAGCTTTTCTATAGCTTTTTCTTGCTACTGAAAACTCAGTGTATTCTTTCATGTGTTAGTTTTTTAAAAGATATTGGGTTTTAATAACTTTAACAAATATGTATAAAAATCAATAATTAGATTTATATGTAAGAATCACCACTTGTGATATAGCTATGGTTTTTAAAACATAAGATATAAGAATGATATAACATATCTTCATAATTATAGCTAAAATATATTTCCTGTTTCATTTCTAGTGATACATAAACAAATACATTTCATATTCTTGCATTATAACTCAAATTTATATTAGCATTGAATGTTGCAGTACAAGATGAATAATAGATTCTATAGAGTTATTATTTCCTGAAAGAAAACCAAATGTATATGCATTTTTAACAGCTAAGTTGACAATAAGTTGTGTATTTTAAATTATACAGTTCAAAAGTTTTACACATGTGTACACTCAAGAGACCATCATAACAGTGAAGGTAAACAGTACATCTATCATCCTAAAATTTTTCTCATGGACATTTATAGTCTCTACCTGATGGTGCCTTTCTCTCCAATCCTTTCCTCTGGTGACAACTGATCCTATATCTATGTTATAGATCACTTTTCATTTTCCAGAATTGTATATAAATGTAATTACACAGCATATTTTATTTTATATGGTTTCTTTCACTGAGGATAATTAAGATGCATGCATGTCATAGTGTATTTTGATAGGTCAATCTTTTTTACTGTTGAGTGCCATTGATTTCATGAACTTAAAAACAAAAGTTATTTGGCTGTAAAATCACTTGAAAGAAAACTGGTGCTTGTATCACAATTAATCTTCAGCTCTTTTTTACATTTTCCATGCTGTCAAAAGGTAAAACAAGAAGTGATATCTCCATTCCCACAAAAAATTTGAAGCAGTTATGTTTTTCAAGGTCACTACAATAGCACTTAGAATCTTGATGTGAGTACAAAGGACATTTACATGCTTGAAAGTCCATTTAGTTTAATGTGTAAAGCACTGACATGTCAAAAGATAAATATCTAGAGAGGAATCTAATGCTGAAGTCATTAAACATTTTTAGTTAAGGTTCACATAATAAATGCTGAATGCTTCACAGACAATACACTGTCTATTTTACTTAAAACACTGTAAAATATAAAATCAAAAATTTTTAATTTGGGTCTCTACAAAATTTCTCACTTTGGATTTGTTCAGGCCTCTGGTAGAATTCAATAATCTTATCATCATGGTTTATTATAAGTACTATAATAACTTATAAGTGTGAAAAATCAAAGATCAAAAACATATAATTTTGGGTCATACCAAGATTAATAGGTAAAAATAAAGAACACTAATTTTGCATCTCAATTATAAAGTTACCTCTTTTTCACCAAATTCATCTTTCTGTTTTTATACATTTATATGAAGAAATTGTGTTCACTTATTTTTTTATTTTATGGGTGTGCCATAATCATACATCCTGATGGAGTTCAGGGTGATATGCACTTGATCAGCTCACCCTAGCAACCTCGCTACTTTCCCTCTCCAAGCATGAAGGACACTGTGGTTGGCATTGATAAATTTATGTACCTCATGTCTATTGACCTGTTTCTCTTGCCCACTGCTTCTCCCACCTCCCTACATTACCCTTCAGTACTCCATTAAAGGTTCTCCTCCTTTGTCTGGGGTCCCTCCTCTGTTCTCATTTCTCCTTAGCATCCACATATGAAAGAAAACATCTGATCTTTCACTTTTTGTGACTAATAGCAGTTTTGTCCTTTAGCGTCTCTATTCTTTGAGTTTAAATAATAATTAGTGGCTGGGTCTGTGACTATGCATTTGCATATGATTATTATGGGTTAAACATCAGGATTCTAAATACAAGTTTTTTTTTGTTGTTGTTGTTTTGTTTTGTTTTTTGCTGTACTGGGAATGGAACCCAGAGGCATTCTACCTCCAAGCTACACTTGCAGCTATTTTTTTTAATTCTTTAGTTTGAATCAGGGTCTCATTGAGTTGCAAAGGGTCTCACTAAGTAGCTGAGGCTGGCTGTGAACTGCAATCTCCCTGTTTCAGCCTCCCAAATGCTGGGATTTCAAGTGTGCACCACCATGCCCATCTCCTCACAAGTTATTTTAATGTGCTAGCAAGGTGTAGAAACACTGAACCAAAACATAAAACAATATTTAGTTATATCAATAGAATGATACTTTTGAGATTTTAACAATGTAAGCATAGATAAAGAAGTCTTTTGACATCTGGTCTTATAAAAGATAAACAATTTGATGGGTCATTCACCCAGTTCTGTGTTGTAATAGTGCAATATGTAGGATTAGTAGGTATACCAACTTCTTCAACTGTGCTACCTCTTGATACAAACTCATATAGCTGCCACTGCATTTTTTTCAAAGAAAGTTTCATTTGCTATAAACAACGTAATATGTGTTGAAATATATGTAAAATGAGTATGTGTTAATTATAATTAAAATATATGTGACAAAGAAGTGCTAATAGCCTGATTTGATCATTACATATTTTATAGATGCATCAAATTATTACATTGTAACTTCACAGTCTTAGGTCTAATTTATAAGTCTTTGCTCCATCTCAAGTTGATTCCTGTGCATGGTGAGAGGTAAAGATTTAGTTCCATCTTTCTACAAATGGATAGCCAGTTCTCCCAGTACCATTTGTTGAAAAGGCTGTCTTTTCTCCAGCATATGAGTTTGGCCCCTTTGTCAAAGATCAATTAATATAAGTGTGTGGGTTTCTTTCTGTATCTTCTATTCTGTTTGATTGGTCTCTATACTTGTTGTTATGCCAATACCATGCTGTTTTTACTACTATATTGCTCTATAGTATAATTTGAAGTCAGAGATTATGATGCCTTTTCTGCATGGTTCTTATTGCTGAGGATTGCTTTGGCTATTCTGGGTCTTTTCTTTCTCCATATAAAATTTATGACTATTTTTTCTCGGTTTGTGAAGAATGCCATTGGTATTTTCACAGAAAGTGCATTGAATCTGTAGATCACTTTCGCAGAATGGCCTTTTTGATATTTATTCTGCCTATTCATGAGCAAGGGAGATCTTTCCATCTTCCAAGGTCTTCTTCAATTTCTTTCTTTAATGTTATATACTTTTCACTGTAAAAGTCTTTTACATCTTTGGTTAGGTTTATTCCTAGGTATTTTATTGGTTTTGAGGTTATAGTAAATGAAATTCTTTTCTTTTTTTCTTTCATTGTGGATTCATTGTTGGCATATAGAAAAGCAACTTATATAGGCACAGACAATAACTTTCTCAACAAGACCTCCAAAGAGCAGAACATTAAAGCAAGAATTAAAAAAAATGTAATGGCATCAAAATAGAAAGTTTCTGCTCATCAAAGGAAAACATCAAGAACCTAAAGAGAAAGCCTACAGAATGGGAGAAGATCTTTACCAGCCACTACTCTGATAGAGGGCTAATATCTATATCCAGACTATACAAAGAGCTCAAAGGACTCTACACTTGCAAAACAAATAACCCAATCAAGAAATGGGCAACTTAATTGAATAGACACTTCACAAAAGAAGAGATACAAATGGCCAATAGATACATGAAAAGATGTTCAACATCACTAGCCATTAGGGAAATGCAAAAACTATGCTGAGATTCCATCTAACCCCAATCAGAGTGGCAAGCATAAACAAGTCAAATAACAAATGCTGGTGAGGATGTGGGAAAAGAGGAACTCTTTTATACTGTTGATGGGAGTAAAAACTAGTTCAGCCACTAGGGAGATCAGTTTGAAGATTCCTCAGAAAAATGGGAATGGATCCACTGTATGATCCAGCAATGTCACTGCTAGGTATATTTCTAAAGGGTTTGAAATCAGAGAACTACAGTAACATGCATTCCCATGTCCATAGCAGCACAATTTGTAATAGACAAAATATGGAACAGATGAATGTATTGCAAAATTATGGGAAATACACACTGGGCTTCTATCCAGTTAAAAAAAGAACAAAATCATGTCATTTGCAAAATAATGGAAAGAACTGGAGAACATTATGTTAAGTGAGATCAGCCAAGCTCAGAAAGAGAAGGGATGTATGTTTTTTATAATATGTCCAAACTAGGGAGTATTAGCAATACCAGAGGTCCTCCAGATAATGGAGGGGAAACCTCAGCACAGCTAGAATGGGATGGTAGGAGAAGAAGGCTGAGGTTGATAATGAAGGAGCTATATCCTTGAATGTAGCATGGTCAACCTGGACACTCATTGTTGGGGGTGAAGAAGCAAGCAGAGAGAGGGCACAAAGCACAATCTGAATATATGCCATTTTTAATATGATCCACATAAAAAATAAAAAAATAAAAAATCACATTGTGTGCCATACATGTATAAAAATAAAGTAATAGACAATTTTTTTTGGTGGTACTGGGGTTCCTGGAAACCCTTCTACCTCTGGGTTACACTCCCAGACCTATTTTTATATTTTTATTTGGAAACAGTGTCTCTTAAGCCAACACAGCTGGCTTAGAACCTGCGCGATCCCCGTCTCCACCTCTCAAACACAGGTATTACAAGCGTGCGCCACCACGCCCAGCTAGACAATTGTTTTAGTTAGGAATGTTTTATAATTTAAAATGCATTGTATCAGTATTGGTTATAATTAGAATTGCTATTATTATTTAAAAAATATACCATGCATGATTAGGTTACACATCATGTTACAGAATACATGCAGAAAGTGAATATATCTACCATCTCATATTGGTATTATATTTTTCCAGTAAAAAGAGCAGCACAAACCTACTTATTTAGCAAAGGTTTCTAAAATAATAGACTTTTATTAACTATACTCATCACTTTAGAACCATCTTGGTTATCATATAGTAGTATCATATCAATTTTTTGATATGATAGTGCTTGTGTTTAAGTATTCCTTACTTAATAATGGCTTCAAAGCAGAGAAATGGTGATGCTGAAATTTTGGATATGCCAAAGAGAGAGCAGTAAAGTGTATCTTTTAGGTAAGGAGGTGACTATTTATCATTTAATTAGAAAAAAAGAATATGCTGAGGTTGCTAAAATCTATGTAAAATTTTATATTCATAAAATGGTGAAAAAAATTGCTAATTTTGCTGTCACATCAAACTGCAAAAGTTATGGCTACAGTGCATGACAAGTGCTTAGTTAAGATGAAAAGGGGAATAGATTTGTCAATTATGAGCAAAAACAGTATATATGTATAGGGCTCAGTATTACCTAATATTTCCTGCATGAGAGGTTTAGGCTTAGAATATATCTCCAGTGGATAAGAGAGGACTGCTATGGACATGGGGAACCAATCTAGGTGTCTACCAATAGATAAATGAATTACAAATATATGAAAAACACAGTGAAATTTTACTCAGCAGTAAAAAAGAAGAAAATAAAGTCATCTGCAAGAAAATGGAAGGACCTGAAGAACATTATGTTAAGTGAGATTAGCCCAGCACAGAAAGTGAAGGGTCATATGTTTTCTCTAATATGTGCAAACTAGGGCATAATTGGGATATCAGAGGACTCCAATAATGAAGGAAAAACCTCAGTGAAACCAGGGAGGTAGTTTAAGGGAAAGGGAATGGGAAGGGGAAGACTGAGTTCATTAATGGAAATACCACCGTTGACTGTGTGTACATATGTAAAAATACCAAAGTCAATTTCAGTACTCTGTATTGGGAAGGAGGTAAATTGGAAGCCAGGGGGGTACCAAGTGCTATGTTCATGTATGCTACTGTCAACATTGCTACATTATGATGTGAGACTATAACTTACCAATCAAAGCATATTAAAAATGGAGAGAACTTTTTATATTCATTTAGATTATTATTAGAATTAAAGCTATGAAAGAGATCATAAATCATGGCATATAATAAACTTTCAGCAAAGTTGAAATACAAATTCATAATTTAAAATACTGAAATAGTCATAACAGATAAGAAAGGATCTTTGAGAATATTTGTTTATATGTGGATTACCACAAAAATTAAACAATAAAGATTAACCAGAAGTAAACTTTGATTTTTCCTTTTTTTATGAGAAAGAAATTGGGAGCTGGGATATAGGTGTGAGGCCAATTATTGTGTTGGGTTTGCAAAGAGCAAGAATAGAGTAATGACTGTGGAACCTGGCCATATAATCCTCTTTACTCAGAAAGGAATATTGTAGATGTAATCCTGTTAAGCATTGAATGTTTCCCTTTAGCCAAGCTGAAGTAAGTAGATTAAAAGGCTTTCTATTTTTTCTAACAGCCAATTAGCCTTCTATACCCATGGATTTCATACTTGAAGGTCTATTTAAACACAGATTGAAAATATTTGAAAAATATTTGAAAGTACAATAGAAACGATTTAAAGGATGCAGGAGGGGATGCCTAGGTTACATGAGATATTACATTGTTTTATATAAGAAACTATAGCACCTATAGATTTTGGTCTCCATAAGGGTCCTAGTTCAGAAATCCAGGTCTTCAGAAACATTAGCACCTTGGGCTGAGGACCTACCAGCCAGCAAGTCCTACCGACCCCAGTCATATCTTTGCCTACAGCTTTTATTTTTTTATAACCCACATATGTTCTGGACTTAAAGTTAATAACTATATAATAATTTAATTAGCTTGGTTTATCTTCAAATAATTTGTTGGAAATAGCATTATTATCTACATTATCATTGTGTTATAAAAGATTATTCTGTGAAATGACAAATTATTAAAATAATAGTGAAGTATATACTATACTTGTTATTATAAAACTCTAAGAATTTTTCCTAGCTAGAATAACTCAAAGTTATCATGGATTAGTATTAATTTCCAGTCATTCTAAATCAATTATGATTGTCATATCCTACAGTTACTCTCCATGCACTCTCTTAATCACCAGATATAATAATGAGTACCTGCTTACTCTGTTAATCACTAGATAGCTCACTTTCTCCCAATGTCATATTGAAGTCAAGATAGGCAATGTCTAATTATTATGTCTCCACTCAAATATTTAGGTGCCCATCAGTCAGCATTAAACACCTAAGTGACAGAACTTCAGCACCACAGTTATTTTCCTTTTACTTTTTTTATATGGTGTTTATAGTACTATTACTCCAAAGCATAAATTGTCTCTAAGTATCCCAATTGAACTTGGACTGTATTTTCACTTCAGAGGACTATATCCATGTTGTTGATGGAAATAAAAATGATTAATGATCCATTTTTCTTTGGCAATAGCAGCAGCTTACATTGTAATGAAGAAATTCAATCAGACTACAAATGACAGTCTTTGGTCAAAAAATATATGAGATCTTTGTAGTTAGATGAATTAAGTATTTAAAATATATTTGCTGACAATATGTCAAAATTCAGTGTTCTTAGGATTAGCTGATGGATAACACATCAAATATTAGACATGAATGTTGTTCTTTGTGTTCTTAAAAAAAACGAAGCAAGTGATCAAAATATCTCCACACCTTTTCCTAATCTCTGACATATAAGGTATTGTTCAAAATAAATGTGTATTTCAGAAAATTGTTTCAGTTTTTTTTAGGTCAATAGAATTCTATGCAAAAAACTATTCTTCCAGTTTAAGAGTTAAGTTAGTGGTCTCAAAGAATTCATGAAGCTCCTAAAAATGTGAAAATTGCTCTTGGAGAGTAATTTCTTGTTATATTTTTGGCACATATTATATCTAATAATAGATCCATTCATTTTTCTGTAAATGGCATAATTTTGTTCTTTATGCCTGAATAACACTTCATTTGGTATATATGCCACAATTTTATTTATTGATGGACATCTAAATTGGTTCCATAATTTGGCTATTGTGACTTGTTCTTCTATAAACATGGGTGCGGATATATCACTGTAGTATTCTGACTTAAATTCTTTTGGAAAGATACCCAGGAGTGGCATAGCTTTTCTTGGTAAAAATTTAACAATATACGGAATAATTATATTAATTTTAAAATGAAAATTTAACAATATACAGAATAATTATATTAATTTTAAAATGAATTATTTTAAAAATGTATATTAATTTTTCATATAAGGAGGAAATATCTAGAAGTGGCAGAAGGAAGACAAAACATGCATTTGGAAAATAAAGACTGAAATTAAACCAGTATTAATAAGTTCACATATTATATAAAAGTGTAAGTATAAACTTGGCATGTTAGCACACGCTGCTTATAATCTCAGAACTTGGAAAGCTGAGACAGAAGGATGTCAGGTTTGTGGCCAGCCTCAGCTATGTAGGGAGGCCCTCTGCAACTTAGTGAGATCCTGTTTCAAAAATAATAATAATAATAATAGGACTCGGGTGTAATTTGGAGGTAGAATTTCCCTGGGTTCAATCCCCAGTACTACAAAAAGAGAGTACAGATACGTTTAAACACCTTTATGAATTAAAATGTCTACAATTGAAGCAAGATGCTTTGGGACATACCTATAATTCTCATACTATTAAAGGCTAATACAGCATGATCACAGATTTCAGATCCTATCTCAGACCCTATATCAAAATAAAAACTAAAAAAAGGGCTTGGGATGTAACTCAACATTAGAATGCCCTAGGTTCAATGTTAAGCAACACACACACACACACACACACACACACACACACACAAATAAATAATTTCTACAACTGGAAGACACTATATTTAGATTTTTAAAAGGCATCATGTAGGCTAGAACCATGTTGATTCTGGCAAGTAAAATATCTTCTTTTTTGTTTATTTATTTTTTACATTTTTATTGGTGCATTCTAGTCATACATCTTAGTGGAGAACAACACGTTATAGGCAAATACACGCACATATGACCCAATTAGCCTTTACCCAATTCCTGTGCCATTTCCTCCCCCTCCCTCTTTCTCATGTTTGGCTTGTGATTTACTTTGAAATATTCGATAATGTAATGGAACCTTTCAAGAAAAATATATTTTATGAAGTATTTGATTCACAGAATTCTAGGTAGACAGTTTTGTTTATTCTAAAACGCAACGTTTGCAGGGTGTGGTGGCGCAAGCTTGTATCCCCACGCTTGGGAAGTGGAGGCAGGAGGATTGCTCAGGTTCAGAAGCCAGCCTCGCTGTTTAAGAGACCCTATTTTCAAATAAAATATAAAAAATAGGTCTGGAGTGTAGCCCGGAGGCAGAAGGGTTCCATCTCCAGTACCATAAAAAAAATAAGAAATAAATAAATAAAACACAATGTTCTCTCAATTACAGGCAGTCCTCATTTGCCTCATCAGTCCTTTGAGCAGTTGGTTACTGTTTTTGCTCAGAATTTTTAAATTTGAACTTAATGATCAATTTGACAAATTCCAGGAAGTCTATAAAAAGAACTCTGCATAAGGTATTTGTTGAGATCAGAGTAAATCTGTAAAGTTATAATCTTTAGTATGCTGAGTCTTTGAATATAAGAATAAAGCATGCTTTTCATTTGTTGGAATCTACTTTTGTGTTTTTTAGGAATATGTAATACTTTTTCTTATGTAATTTTTACAGTTGTTTAAGTTTATGTATAGGGTTTTTGTTCTGTCTTTCTTATAGGATTTAGAAAGTTGCAGCATATTTTTCTTCTAATTGGCTGTTTGCCTATTGGAAGATTATGATTAAAACTATAAAAGATTTTTAAATATATTTGAATAAAGAAAAATTGAAAAATAAAGCACATGCGGTTTAATGAATATTATTAGTTTAAAAGCACACAAAGTGACAATATTCCCATTGTAATCATTTCCAAGTCAGGAAATGGAGCATTAATATAGGTTCAGTGGTATAAGACTGCAATCCCAGCTATTTAGGAGACTAATGTAAGGAGATCATGAGTTCAAAACCAGCCTGGCAGCTGGGCGTGGTGGTGCAGGCTTGTAATCCCAGCATTTGGGAGGCTGAGACCGGAGGATCGCGGTTCACGGACAGCCTCAGCTACCACTTAGTGAGGCCCTCTGCAACTTAGTGAGACCCTGTTTCAAAATAAAGAATAAAAAATAGGGCAGGGGCTGTAGCTCAGAGGTCGAATACCCCCTGGGTTCCATCCCCAGATTCGCAAAAAAAAAACCAAAAAAAACCAGCCTGGCAAAAAGCAAGACCCTCTCTCAAAGAAACTTCCCCCAAACACCAAATTTTAAACATGAAAGAAAAAGAAATAAATTGAACATTAACATATTTTCAGAAGAAGAGTCCCCTTAATGCCTCTTTAGAAGTATCGCCTTTAAAGATTCTGACATGTACTACCATGAATTGAACTGTTTTACTGTTGTGTCTCATTCCAGTACAATCATAGAGTATGCTTTTTATGTCTCACTTTTTCCTCTTAAGTTATGTTTGTAAATTTTATCCACATATGAATAGTTGTCATTTGTATAGTTACTATATATCCACCCAACATACCATAAAAATACATGTTTGAATTTAATTCTGTTTTGGTATTATGAATAATATCTATAAAGAATTTGTTTTGTATGATTTTGGTTAAAGATTGGTTAACATTATCTATTGTGTGTGGGGAGGTACTAGACTGAAAAATTAATAGTGCCTAGTTCTGACATTATTCCACAATTTTGCAGTTATCATTGGGGAAAAGTAGTAAAAGTGTACATGTTTTCTTTTTTCTCTTTGTACTACTTTTATGGTTAGATGTGAAGCTACAATTTTCTTAAAATTTTAAATGTATGATAAAAATGATAATTAGATTTTAACTTATCATTTAGTTGTTATCAGGAATAACTTAAGGAATACATTCTTAAGTACTTTGAAAATAAAAAATATTACCTAATTTTCTCTAATAAATTAAGGAGAAATTTATTCAAATGTTTACAACTTTGAGAAAGATGTTTATCTTACCCATAAATTCAAGATGTTTCAAAGTTGTTCTTTTTCAAAGTGTCTTTAGGTATATATGCAGGGAATGGAGCAGGAATGTCTGAATGCATTCAGCATTTGTTAAGATTATGATATAAAGACTTACAAAATTAAATGTATATGCAATATTTTATTATAAGTAATATTTTTTTATAAAATATAAACCTAAAAGTTTTCAATTCTTTAGTTAAAATAGTATTTTTAAGCGAGACACAAGTTCTACAATCTAAGAATATTTGAAAATATGATGTAAAAATTATTATGCAGCAAAACTACCATGATACAATGATATAAAAGAGAAAATGGAGGGGTACCAAATATAAAAGATTCAGTACATGTGGTGAATTTAAAATTACCAGAGTTTGAGTAATTAAAAATGAGAAAAAGCCGGGCATGGTGGCGCATGTTTGTAATCCCAGCACTCAGGAGGCTGAGACCTGGAGGATCACGGTTCACGGACAGCCTCAGCTACTTAGTGAGGCCCTATGCAACTCAGTGAGACCCGGTTTCAAAATAAAGAATAAAAAATATGGCAAGGGGTGTAGCTCAGAGGTCAAATGCCCCTGGGTTCCATCCCCAGACCCGCTTAAAAAAAAAATGAGAAAAGACTAACAGCTTATTGAAAAATATGCAAAGACCATGATTTGTATTAAAATTAAAAAGTATTGCTTTTCCTTATTACATTCTCAAGGTTCAATACACTTGATCACACATTGTTTCAAATGTGAAAGAAAAAAGGTAGTATCAGACTTCACCTTTATAAATACAATTGAATTTAGCTTGACAAATTTTACAGCAATCTGGAAATACCTATCAAAATTATAAACAGGATACGAATTTTAGTTCTAGTTTTTAACATAATTTAATTGGTGCATTGCAATTATAAATGAAATACAAACATACATGCAGAGAGCACTTGATGCAATTTTCTCTGGATCTCATTCCATCTCTTTCGTCCCCATACATGAGTATGGTACGTTACCTTCACATATGAATATAGTATTATATGAACTGCTCTCCTTCATCAGTACTTTGTCTCCTCCCCACCACTTTACCCAACCCCTACCAATATTCTACTGCTCTCTCTCCTCCTTTATTTTAAGTTAGTTTCTTTTTTTTTCTCTCTTCCTTCTGCATATGAGAAAAAAAATACATGATTCAGATTTATTGAGACTGGCTAGTTCTAAATTTATTACATAAATACATCTGAAATATCCTTAGAATATGAGAAAAATATTCACTACTACAGTGTTTTTACAATAAAAAAACCTGAAAAAATATGAAATACCTTGAAATAATGGGTTTGTTACATTTTTGCATGGATATACTAGATAGCTACTAAAAATCTAGATAAATATCTATGTGATTATTTTAAAAAATTGATAATTATATTCTTGGATAAAAACATAGTTTCAAAATGCTATTAAAACATAACATTATTGGCATATGTGTTTTGTTCATGTATGTACCTATATGCCTATATATACATATGTACATACATCTGAACATATATATATGCACACATATACATACTTGTATGTGTATATACATATTTGTATATGAAGACATATATCTGTCAAAAAGAGTTAATTATATATAGAGAAGATTTAATGAGCATGGAGTAAAATGAAGACATATTTTTGTATATTTAATATATAAATATTTATTATATACCTTATTTTTATAACATAGAATACTGAAATAAAAATTTTATGATATAGTTTTGGGTAATCTTTCTGAAAAGATGTCAGCTTATTTCATCTTCCAAAGTAAAGTGCTAAGCCACATAAATTAGATATGCAAAAGATGTAACAAAAAAGTATTTTTAAATTTATCTCTAGACAAGAGAGGATCCCTTTACAGATTATTGTAATTGCATAGAAAGGGTAGGAAAATCCTTCAAGTCATTAAAGGAATTTTTCAATGATACTTAAAGTGCTTGTATCTTTGGTTCGAAATATACATTGGGATCACTTTTGATGCATCCTGGGCAACTTGAAAAGCCAGAGTCAGTGTTTGCATCCCCATATTCAGATGGCAAAACAGGTGGAAACTCAGTTCACTTTACGAATATAAAAATTTACTTATTTCCTATGTCGAAAGAGGCCAATCAGAGGAAGATCTGCCCTAAAGTCTTCTCCATGGAGAAGCAATGAGATCTCAGTAAAAAGGCTGAAGGAGGTCATATCAAATACCTGATGTGAGGAATAATCATAACTTACTCCCAGTCCATAGTGAATCACTGTCAGCAAAAGTACTATTGGTAAATGTTTCTCAGTATTTTATTATTATTATTATTATTATTATTATTATTATTATTATTATTGTTATTATTATTATTATTATTATTACTGTTATTATTATTTTATTTTGGTGGTACTGGGGTTCCTGGAAGCCCTTCTGCCTCCGGGATACACTCCCACGGGCTACACTCCCAGACCCATTTTTTTTTTACCTTTTTATGTGGAAACAGGGTCTCTTAAACCAGCAAGGCTGGCTCCAAACCAGCGAGATCCTCCTGTTTCCGCCTCCCAAGCACGGGGATTACAAGTATGCTCCACCATGTCAGGCCCTCTCAGTATTAAAACAATAGGGTTGCTGGGTGTGGTGGTGCACACTTGTAATCCTAGTATTTGGGAGGCTGAGACAGGAGGATCACAGGTTTGTTTAGTGAGGCCCTTTCCAACTCAGTGAGACAGTTTCAAAATAAAGAATAAAAAGTAGGGCTAGGGGTGTAGCTCAGAGGTAAAATGCCCCTGGGTTCCATCCCCAGTACAAAAAAAAAGAAAGAAAGAAAGAAAGAAAGAAAGAAAGAAAGAAAGAAAGAAAGAAAGAAAGAAAGAAAGAAAGAAAAGAAACAGGAGGGCCAAAAACCCTGTTTAACATTTGCACTGTTTCTGAAATTGTAACCATTTTAACCTATGTCTTCTGGAAATTGTAATTACCCTTTGAATGTAATCACCACTCTTCCTTCTCTCTTTGTTCTCAGATTTTAAATTCTCTTAATAAAGTTTTCAATAATCTGTTGGTGTGTGGCTCTCTTTGTCCCCGCGTAGTCCCAGCCCAAAACCTACATACATGTACTCCACATTCTCAGGTTTAATTGATATGAATTTTTGAAATACAGGCAGTGAGGAGGAAGATGAGATGACAAAAACAAGATGGCACAAAGGAGAAATTATGACCAGGCATGGGGACACACGCTTATAATCCCAGTACTTGGAAGGCTGAGATTGGAGGATCTGTGTCTGCAGGCAGCCTCAGCTACTTAGGCCCTCTGCAACTCAGTGAGACCCTGTTTCAAAATATAGAAAAAATACATCTGGGGATGTAGCTCTGAGGTATAATGCCTCTGGGTTCCATCCCCAGTACCACACACAAAAAAGGAAAAATTATGAAAAGATAGTGGTGATCTTAACTGTAGTGGTAATACATGAATCTAAACATTTCATGAAAGGACATACAAACACAAAGAAACAAATTTATGGTTTTGATATCCTGTGATAGTTATGGGTAATTGGATAAAACAGGGTAACATGTATATGGGAATAGTTTTTAACTATTTGTGAGTCTATTATTTAAAAATAAAAGATTAAAAGGTGAGTTTATTGATTTTCTTACAGACCATAACTTTTATTTCAATTGTAAATATAATAATGTGTATATATCTTAACATAATCTCAGTGATAGTAGTCATTTGGTAATTAACTAATATATAAACCACATCTACCTATTACTTGCTTTTTTGTGTCAGGTACAATAAAAACATTATTTCTGAAGGATCAAGAGACAAATAAACCTTGATACTTGCTAATGAGTTTCACGAGTCATGTGTCCAAGATAACAGAAAAGTGCTTATTTTATCACTATATATATATATATATATATACATGCTCAGAAAGTTAGAGTAGTAATATCCAGAAATTTTCCTACTGGTTGTTTCTGAACTAAATATTAGATACGGGAGTGTCATTTTTTATGAAATGAAGCTAAATTTAAACCCAAATTAGTTTTAAAGTGTCATATTGTATCTTATAAGTCTAAAATCCTTTCTACCCTCAATAATTTTTGTACATGGAAAAGGCTTATTTGATAAGAGTATACAATGATTAAGGACTTTTTGAAAGCACAGAAGCTTTTCCCTCAAGGTAAAGTGGAATATATAATCATTGTATTGGCTCAAAGCATTTACAAAATTAGTGAAATAGAATGGAGTCCAGAAAAAATTATGAGCACTAAAATATACATGTATACAATTGTTAATGATAAAAAATAGTTTGAGTTATTTAAATATGCATTACTAAAATGTACTTTATAATTTTTTTCTTGGTAAATTTTTTAAATTACTATAATGTTCAGGATTTCTCTATGTTTTAATACACATGATAGTAATATTTAGGTTGTTGACTGTCAGATATCTGTTATATTAGAAATGAGATTTTTCCTCTATCTACCTTAAATTTAACACATTTTATCAGGGAGATTTTAGATCTGATTATAACTGACACTTCTTTGCAGAGAAAACCTGCATATGTGGAATCAAAATGTCATAAGGGAAATAAAGCTGTAATAGAATAGAAATGCAAAGAAAGAAAATAGAATCACAACTCAAGGTACAGGTGATTTGTAAGAAGAAAAATGCCATGTTCTAATTATACTTTAATACCGAATTTTAATATGCAGAAAGAAATGAGCCATGATTTATAACTTGGAATTATTATTTTTAATCCCAGTGGTAGGAGCCTTACAATGAAGTTTTTAAAGAATACATTTTGCCATGTAGTATCATAGCATAAATATTAATGTCAAAAAATGTATCCTTTTTAGTTTGATGCTATCCCACTTGTTTATTCTTGCTTTAGTTTCCTGAGCTTTGGAGGTTTTGTTGAGAAAGTTACTGCCTGTGCCAATATGTTGTAGTGTTGAACCTATGCTCTCCTCTACTAACTTCACAGTCTCAGGTCTAATTTCTAAGTCTTTGATCCATCTTGAGTTGATTCCTGTGTTTGGTGAGATATAGGGGTTTAGATTCATCTTTTTACAAATGGTTAGCCAGTTCTCCCAGCACCACTTGTTGAAAAGGCTGTCTTTTCTCCAGCATATGTGTTTGGCCCCTTTGTCAAAGATTAGTTGACTAAAGATGTGTGGGTTTGTTTCTGCATCTTATATTCTAATCCACTGGTCAGTATATCTGTTATTGTGCCAGTACCATGCTGTTTTTACTACTATTGCTCTATAGTATAGTTTGAAGTCTGGGATTGTAATGCCTCCTGCATGTTTCTTATTGTTGAGAATTGCTTTGGCTATTCTAGGTCTTTTCTTTCTCCATATAAAGTTCATGATTGATTTTTCTAGGTCTCTGAAGAATGTCACTGGTATTTTAATGGGAATTGCATTGAATCTATAGATCAGTTTTGGCAGAATGGCCATTTTGATGATATTTATTATGCCTATCCATGAGCACGGGAGATCTTTCTCATCAAAGGAAACTATCAATAATCTAAAGAGGAAGCCTACAGAATAGGAAAAGATCTTCACCAGCCACCATTCTTATAGGGGGCTAATACCCAGAATATACAAAGAGCTCAAAAGACTCTACACTAGCAAAACAAACAACCCAATCAAGAAATGGGCAAATTAACTAAATAGACACTTCACAAAAGAAGAGATACAAAGGGCCAATAGATACATGAAAAGATGTTCTTCATCACTGGCCATCAGGGAGATGCAAATCAAAACTACACTGAGATTCCATCTAACCCCAGTCAGAGTGGCAAGCATAAAGAAATCAAACAACAATGAATGCTGGCAAGGATATGGGGAAAGAGGAACTCTTTTACACTGTTGGTGGGAATGCAAACTAGTTCAGCCACTATGGAGATCTGTGTCGAGATTCCTAAGAAAGGTGGGAATAGATCCACCATATGATCCAGCTATACCACTCCTGGGTATCTTTCCAAAGGGGTTGAATTCAGAGAAATACAGCAACATATGCATACCTATGTTCATAGCAGCAGAATTTGTAATAGCCAAAATATGGAAACAACCCACATCTCCATCAACAGATGAATGGATGGCAAAACTTTGGGAAATACACACAATGGAATTCTATTCAGCCATAAAGAAGAAAAAATTATATAATTTGCAAGAAGATGGAAAGCCCTGGAGAACATTATGTTAAGTGAGATCAGCCAAGCACAGAAGGAGAAGGTACATATGTTTCCTCTAATATGCCCAAACTAGGAAACACAGAGGATACCAGTGGGACTCCAGATAATGGAGGGGAAATATCAGCAAAGTTTGAATGGAAAGATAGGAGAGAAGGAAGGCTTATCTTGATTAATGAGGGTCTACATCTGAATATGTGTAAAATTATGAATATGACGTGGTTAACCTGGACAACCATTGGTGGGAGGGGGGAAGGGAAAATGGGGGCGGGGAGGAGGGCACCAAATATAGTTTAAATGTATACTATTTATGTTCAACAAAAAAAGTTAAAAAAAATAAAAATAAAATGTATCCTATATTTATCTAGTGTCTTTAATATCAAGACATCAAAAACACTTCACAGATTCAATTGCCTCACTACTATTTTAGAACTCATTAGAAATCCAAAAACGGTTGTATTACACAGCAAACATTTCATATATCAAAGTACATAATTTTTTCAAAGTCAAATCAGTTTAAATGGCCAACCAAGATAACATAAATAAAAAGAAATGTTAAATATTTGCTATGAATCAATGTTAAGCCAAATATGAAGATCATTGCATTGGACACACTATTTTTTATTTTCAAGATGTTATTCAGCATTAGGATGTGTTTCTGCACTTACACTGTGTAAACTTATACCACCACACAGTGTGATGCAGAATAGAAATGTTGATTAATTAAAAGGGAGATTTCCAGTCTGGGCCTTTGAATGCAATGATTTCTCTTGCAATTTACTTGTAATATAATAATGTAAAGTAGCTAGAAAATTTCACACACCAAAAATAAATGTATCTAAGATCTGTAGTTCTTAAGTTTCATACTGCTGTAATGCACACATCAAATTAATAACAGAACCCAATATATCTTATAATTATATAAGATTATATAAGATATAAATTATAATTATATAATTATATAATTATAATTTATACCATCCTGCCCTATCATCTCCTTGCTTATTCCCATGTACTTCTCCATTATTAAAAAAGAGGAGATAACTATTAAAGAAGGTCAATATTTAAATAAATAATTGTACCACAGTGTGCATAGCACTGCTCTGTGTATACTGATTCTTTATGGCGCAGTTATTTATTTACGTATTGATCTCATTTGCTGGTCATTTAGATCCTTCGGGGGTGGGGGACGATATTCATATCTGCTTTCCTGAGCACCTAGTCAATTTCCTGGTTCATCTAGCTACCACTTAAAAAAAAAACAACTGCCTTCTCAAGGATGTTTTTATATAAAAAATCTTGGAAAATAGAGATTATTCTTTTTTTTTTTTTAGAATGCAGTAGAGTTTATTGGGTTGGGCCCATAGGCTTAGAGGAGTAATTATGCTCCTAAACTGTATCTTTTGAGTAAATACATGTTTTATTGGATTTTTTCCCATTTTATTTTATTTTATTTTAATTGGTGCATTGTAGTCATATATCAATCACATTGGAGTACAAGACTTGAGAGGATATACAAGCACACATCATCCAATTACCCCTCATCCAGCCTCCATCCCATTCCCTCCCCCTCCCTGATCCCATGCTTGTTTGGTGATTAACTTTGATACATTTGTTTATGTACCTCCTGGTTTTAAAGAGGCTCCATCCTCCCCTATTCCATACCCTCTGATTGGTCACCTTAGTTGCTTCACTATAGGGCCCTTTCTATAGCTCGACCTCTTCCTGTTGCCCTTTTCCTCTTAGTTTTTGCTGATTAGGGGAAGAATCTGATTTTTATTTTCTGCGATATTATTTCTACTTCTGAAGAACATCCATCATTCTCCCAGGCAAAGGATGTATTTGCTTAAAGTTCATTATAAAATATGTGGATACCAGAAATTCTCAGTTGTGCTTTAAACATACTACAGCCATAGAATACCCATGGGTCATATGGTTGAAAAAAATGATTCCAATATAAAGTTTATACAGTGTTCTCTAGCATGAATAATAAAAGCCCTTTTTCCTGACCCAGGTATCTTTTCCTGTTATCCATGAAACCATGGCAAGTGAACTTGTCATTCAAAAGGATAAAATAAGACCACACAAATTTCTTGACATTAGTTACTCAATAGATACATGTGGAGCATTTCATTTAATTATGAATAGCAAAAGTAAAAAAGTTATAAGTCTGTTCATTCACTTTATTCTTATCACTTATTTTACAAATGAGAAATCTGAGGTTCAGAGAAATCAATTGGCTTAACCTGAGATGATAATTAAACTATATTTTTGAAACCCCTAATGATCCATGTGTAATTATGATTTTTCTTCTTTATAAAATCCAAAATATTTAATGAATTTTCTGTGCATGCAGAAAATGACTATAGATGCATACTGGCATATGATGTCAGTGTTAATATTTATGATTTGCGTTTGTAATCACATTGGTTTTGTTTCATTTCTTTAATTTTTCTACAAAACAAAGAAGAAAAGAATATATATGTATAAATGTATATATGCATGATAAAATAAAGTCATATTATGTTATAGCATGCTATATAAACAAAAGTTATTTAGTAGTTTAAGTAGAAAAAAGATCAAATGGTTGATTTTCCAAATGATCCAGGGTAGGAAAAATAGACAAATTTTGTCATTTTGGATATCCAAATGTATATTATCTAGCACACTAAATCAGTATTATTACTTTAAATTTTATTGATGTTTAAGTTAATTTCACATTCAATTGATCACTTTTGGCAGTGCTAGAGAATCAAACTTGGGGCCTCCCAGATAGCAGACAAGGACTCTACTACTGAACTACATTCCCAACTTAGATGATATTGTTTCTTAAAATGTATATGAACAAAAGAAATCTATATTTACTTTATTTCAATTATATGTAGTATTTTATTATAATAATTTAAATTAAGTATAAGGTTCACAAAAAACTTTATTTTTAAAATTATTACTTACAAATAAAATTATCTGGGTATAATAATTCCATAAGAAGCTGTCCTAAGTAAATCTGTTTATGTACATTCACTTACATTTCAGAAACTCTGCTTCAAACCATAGTGTTAGTTAATAAAAAACATATATTTTAATAATGTCAGACTCTCTTTGAGTTGTATAATTTTGTTCCCATTGCTATTTATGTAAAAAGAATAGCAAAAAATTGATATATTTTGCTCCTTAAATGTTTATTATTTAAAACACTTGCAGAATCTTAAATTGTTTGATTATAAAGGCCAGTCATGATAAATAAATGTGATTAAAACATTTGAAATTATACTAACAAAAGTATAGCAAAAATATAATTATCCTATATTATTGACCCTGTATTGTAATATACTTGAAAACATACATGTGAAAATAAACATATAACTGAATGTGCACATACCCTTTATTTTTATCAGAAAATCTTAATTTAAACATAGAAGATTATCACTCTTTTTATTGGTACATTATACTCATACATCTTAATGGGGTACAAGATGGTAGAGGCATACATGCACACATCACTCCTTTAGTCCTTACCGGATTTCTACCTTATTTTCTCCGTCCTCCCTCCTTCTTATGTTTGGCTTAGTGATTGACTTTGATATGTACAGGCTAGGGAGGAAAGGGTAATAGGAAGAACTCCAGATGAAAGAAAAGAAACCATAGGAGAGCAAATAAGAAAACTTAAGGAGATGAGAAAGGTAAAGAGGGAAATACTCTAATGTACATGATATACATTCACAATCATTTCAAATATTTTAGCTTTTTTTATGGTACTGACGATTGAACCCAGGGGCATTGTACCTCCAAGCTACACCTCCAGACCTATTTTTTTATTCTTTATTTTGAAACAGGATCTCACTGAGCTGCAGAGGGCCTCACTAAATAGCAGAGGGTGTCCACCTGTCCTCCAGTGTCAGCCCCCAAATGCTGGGATTACAAGCAAGCACCACCGTGCCTGGTTGATTATCACTTTTTTAAAACATGTATTTCATCAAAAGTTCAAAGTGAGCCAAGAATTTTGGCACATGCCTGTAATCCTAGTACTTGTGAAGCTGAGACAGGAGGATCACCCACATGCAGTAATTTCATGAGACCTTGTTTCAAAATAAAAATAATAAAATAGGGCTGGTGACATTGTTCAGAGGTAGAAGGCTCTGGGGTTCAATCCCTAGTAGAGAAAAGAGCAAAACAAAACAAAGTCAAAACAAAAATAGAAAATAAGAAAAAAGTCTCAGTTGTAGCTCTGGAGTAAAATACCTCTGGGTTCAATCCCCAATACTATAAAAAAAATGTTCAAAATGATTGTTTGGGATATAATCCCACATCCCACATTCTAGTAACATGAGTGCATTTTCCTTCAGTATATTTATCTAACATTGCTTATCCTATAATTTGTTCATTACTCCAGGCTCATTCTTTGTAACTATAGATATATAATGGTTAAATAAAATAAAACATAGCTAGAATTATAATATATGTATATATTTACATATACACACACATATATATATATAGTATATATATTATATATACACATATATTATGAGTCTATGAGTTCTGTGTGTGAGTGTGTGTGTGTGTGTGTGTGTGTGTGTGTGTGTGTGGTGGTGGTACTGGGGTTTCTGGAAGCCCTTCTACCTCCGGGCTACACTCCCAGACCTATTTTTACATTTTTATTTGGAAAAAGGGTCTCCTAAGCCAGCGAGTGCGGCTGGCTTCGAACCTGTGCGATCCTCCTGTCTCTGCCTCCCTAGCGCGGGGATTACAAGCGTGCGTCACCACGCCCAGCTCTATGAGTCCTTTTTATCTTGGAGATTTCCAAGGGAAAACTAGGAAGTCATTCCCTATCTCTATATCTCTATATATAGATGGGTAGAGATATTGATATTTAACAAGTGGCTTATATTAACATGATTTACAACATAACATTGATGACTGTTCTCCACAGCAGAACAAGAAGAATTGATCTTTTTCTGACTAATGTTAAACTTGAAGATTTATTTTCCTTAAAAAGTAGTAACATTTCATCACCAGTGTTGAAATGCCATTGACTTTTATACAATATAAATCTTAATAACAGAATCCTGTCAAAAAGCCTGTATTGACATAATATCATGTAGAAAATTATTCTTATGTGTATTATATTGGACTAAATTTTGTTTTCCTAAGAAAATATGTGTTTATGATAATCATAGGGAGACTAGGAAAATAAAACAATATCTCTGTTTACATAAAAATAATATAATAATTAGCAGCACAAATCCTACAATATTTGTGACTTAAAATCTATTGAATGCTATTGGATGTTTGTAATTGATTGGCAAATCCCAAATATCTAGTTCTAACAGGAGTCATGAAAATTATATTTAATAATCCCCACATTCAATTCAGCAATACCACTTTTAGGTATCTACCCAAATGAATGTAAACCAAACTACTAATCTAATACATGTGTATCTATGTTGATAGCTGTACAATTCACAATTGCCAAACTATGTAGCCAGCCAAGATGTCCATCAATAGATGAATGGATTACAAAACTATGGGATATGCACAATAGAATTTTACTCAGTCATAAAGAACAAAATTATGTTATTTACATGTAAATGGATGGAACTGGAGAACATTATACTGAGTGAAATTTAGTCAGTCACAAAAAGTAAAAAATTAACTGCTCTCCTATTATGGGGAAGCTAGGGAGAAATGGATAATAGAAGGAACTCTAGATAAAGGAGAAACCATAGATGACCATATAAGGAGGCATGGTTGAGGCAAATATGAGGGGATAAGAGGGAAATTCCCTAATGTACATGATACATTCAGAAACTATAAATTCAACAGTAACCCAAACATGAGAAGGAGGGAGGGGAGGGAACTGGGTGGGAATTGGGTAAGGGCTCATTAGGTGATGTATGTATGTATGTCTCTACCATCTTGTAGTCCATTAAGATGAATGTCTATGATGAACCAATAAAAACTTTAAGAAAACAGCAAGAGAAGAAAAAAGGGGTGCTCATTTTGAAAGCTCCCCCTCCCCCAAACCAGCTCAAGAGAAGTGAATTAGCTCAGGGGAAATGAAAACTGTGTTCTGGAGATGGACCTATTCTAACCAGGCTACTTTCTGAACAAGGGAATACCCATTGTCACATAATCGCATGGATTCCCCCTGATTTCCTTCTTCCACACTCTTTCTATAAAAAATGAACATTATGGTGGTGGAATTCTCTTCTCTGGGATATTGACCATGATGCATATGGGTTATTTGTGCCCAGTCCACAATATAAGATGAAAATTTGTTATACTTATATAACATTAGTCTATGTTAAGCTATATGAAGCTTTTTCAAATTTGTATCACATATCCAAACACAAAGATAATGACAACAAAACTACAAATATTGTTAAAGTAATATTTAATAATATTAAGTATTAATATTACTGGGGTGGGGGAGAGGGCAACAAGCACATTATAAATGTATACAATTTTCAACATGTTCCACATACAAATAAAATTTAAAAAATACTAAAATAAATAAATAAATAAATAAAGCATCTGGGCGTGGTGGCACAAACTTGTAATCCCAGCATTTCGGAGGCTGATACCAGAGGGTAACGGTTCGCAGATAGCCTCAACTACTTAGTGAGGCCCTTTGCAATTTAGTGAGACCATGTTTCAAAATAAAGAATAAACGCCGGGCATGGTGGCGCACGCTTGTAATCCCCGTGCTTGGGAGGCAGAGACAGAAGGATCACACAGGTTCATAGTCAGTCTCGCTGGCTTAAGAGACCCTGTTTCCAAATAAATAAAAAATATAAAATAGGTTTGGAAGTGTAGCCCGGAGGCAGAAGGGCTTCCAGGAACCCCAGTACCACCACCAAAAATAAAAAATAAAAAAAAGAATAAAAAACAGGGACAGGGGATGTAGCTTGGAGGTTGAATATGCTCTGTGTTCCATCCCCAGAGCTGCCAAAAAAAAGTAAAAAAAAAAAGAAGCAAAACAGAGCAAAGCAAAAATAAAATAATATTAAAAAACATATAAGGTCATTGGAGATATTTTAAACTATGAACTTTTTACACAGAAATAATTGCCTAAATTTGTAGTTACTTTTTAATGTAATTTTAAAATTAATAAGTTACTTATGATTAATTTTACAACAGTTCCCCTCTTCTGTAATAATGTCTAATATAAAGTAACAACTGGCAGTTATTTTTAATAATTTCAATCAAGACTAAAATTTGACACTTAAAAAACAATAAATGTTTTGTTGAAAGAGAAAACATTATTACTTTCAACATTACTAGAAAATCAATAAAAATTATTACGGTGAATTACACTCAACTTTTTATTTGAAACTAATTCAGGTAGGATGGTTGTAAAGGAGAATAAAAAATTTATGAATTATAAATATGGTCAAGAAGAATGTCAAATTTTTAGACATTTCATTTTAAAATGTACTAAGAGCTGGGCATGGTGGTGACAAATATAATCCCAGTACTTGTAAAGCTGAGATAGGAGGGTCACAGGTATGAGGCTAGCCACAGCAACTTAGTGAGCCCTGTTTCAAAATAAAAAATAAAATAATGCTGGATGTGTAGCTCAGAGATAGAATACCACAGGGCTCAATCAATTTCCAGTACAAAAGAAAAAGAAAAAAGGAAGAAGGAAGATAAAAACTTATTATAAAATTTTAAAGGATTTAAGATTTCAAGCAATTTAGCTTTTATTCAAATTTTGTTGAAATATGATATTTTCAGTTTACTTAATATTTTTGTATATCTAAAACAAGAGTTCAATTTTAATATATTACATTTTACTTTTACCCTTCCAAGAGACCAGGAACCATATTTGAATAGAATGGTAGAGAGAACATTAAGTCACAGGAAACTATCAAAACTAGATATTTTATTTTCTCTAAATATTTCAAATCTTGGTACCTATTCAATATTCAAGGATGAATTTCAATACTATCTCTGGTGATTACCTTAACACACCTTGTATGTGGTCAGAGAGCATTAGGAACTTCAGATATGCATGCAAAATAGTTTGTTAGATATACTATATGCAATCCAGGTATGGTGGCACACACTTATAATCCCAGCATTTGAGAGGCTGAGATAGAAGGATCATGGTTCATGGACAGTCTCACCTACTACTTAGTAAGGCCCTTTGCATTTCAGAGAAACTCTGTTTCAAATAAAGAATAAAAAAAAGGACTGGGGGGTGTAGCTTGGAGATAGAATGACCCTGGGTTCCATCTCCAGTATTAAAATAAATAAGTAAATAAATAAATAAATAAATAAATGAATAAACTGTATAAGTAAAAGTCAAAACTGGATGACAAAAACTAATGCATTTTAATACTACTTAGGAGTTTTAACTACATACTAGAATCACCTGAGAAGCTTTTAAGAAAGCCTGATTGCAACCTCCAGGAATTAATTTAATTGGTTATGGGTATAGTTCTGACTTCAGGTTATGTAAAAGCCTTCCAGATTATTCTACTTTACATTCAAGGTTGAATAACACTGAGTTATATTTAATATTAAAAGCTTCAATTTCATTTGAAATATGAAAGAATCAGTTGTAGTTATAAGCATATATCTCATTTTTATATGTGACTTCAACTCAAATGTAAAATATCATTAAAATAAGATTAAAATAAATATACAGTGTTGTGTTCATTAAATTGTATATAATTTCATAGGTTCACAGAAGCACTCAGGAAGTAGGAACAGAGAGAGACCACTCAGGGTGTGAGAGGAGAGAGAGGGGGGGGGAGGGGAGATATCGCACTCAGAGTGTGGGAGCAGAGAGAGAGCACTCAGGGAGTGGGAGCAGAAAGAGCACTCAGAGTGTGGGAGCAGAGAGAGAGTGCTTGGTCTGGTGCGGGGAGCATGGAGAGCGGGAAAGTGCTGTGCTTCACATCACAGAGGCCATATACAAGAAAGAGAAATCAAGGGGACAAGGGATCATATACAACACCAAGGCCACACCACCAGCAAGCCCTCCTTAGAAACCAAGTTCCACTTCCAATATGGCTGCCTACCTCTATGAGGTCTAGGAAGACATTCTAAATCCAGACCATAACACCTATCTACATTAGGGATTTTTTTTTTCTATGAAAATGAATTTCCCACCACCTTTATCCTGGGAGAAGTGTAAAAGACAACTATGTCAGAAAATAACTATGTACATATATTTTGTATTTTTATTAAAATAAACCATGAGTAACATTATACAGAAATGACATAGTAATGCTTTTTGCACATGTAATTTTGTACACATATGTATATGTGTGTGGGGTGTACTGGGGATTGAACCTAGGGGCGTTCTATCTCTGAGCTACACCCTAGCCCAAATTTATTATTTTTTCAAACGACGTCTTACTAAGTTGCAGAAGGCCTTGCTAAATTGCTAAAGATGGCTTCAAACTTGTGATCTTTCTTTCTCAGACTCCCAAGTACTGGTATTACAGATGTGCATCACCATGCCCAGCTTTTGCATATGTAATTTTTTAAGTAGGTAGGTATCACTCAGAACAAGCATGGATTACGGGATGTGATGAGAAATTGAGTCAGGCAGGTCAATCACTTCACTAGTAAATCTTAGGACATATACAGTTTTCTTCTTACTTAATTTGAAAGGCATTATTAATCAAATGTACAATATTAATTTGAAATTATAATAACACTTTAGGTATACTTTAAAGTTTTATCACCTTCAGAATTGAAGTGTGTTTAAGAAAAAAAAACTGGATTTTAGAAGGAAATATAGTTAGTAGTTTATTTCACATTCTTCTGAAATCAGAGATCCAGTGATTATTATATTATAGGGAAGATTTTGAAATAAAATTTAAAATTAATGTTATGTTCCTTGTGTATATTTAAAAGATACTGAAAGTCAGGCCCAAATATGTATCTTCCAACCTATCAATTTACCTATAACTATTAACCTACCTAATGTTCAAAACTATGTAACTTCTATTTTAAACAAAATGAAATAAGAGTGAGAAATTCATTCTAAACAAAATGAAATAAGAGTGAGAAATTAAGAATTGGGTATTTATATACACAAATGATTTATACATGTGTGGTCTTTACAATGGATCATTAATATTGTAAAACAATTCATGAAGGTTTGCTTTTCATTTGGCTTTTTTAGTTTGTATGAAGAAGAATCCTCTAAATTGTCCATGTGAGCATGGGAGGACAGAGTCTGGAACATAAATACTTGCCTCTTCTCATTCTCTGTGAGTGGCCTCTGAGATAATTCACTTATAATAAAAATGAAGGTTGGCAACACAGTTTTAGAAGTGTCAGCTCATAGTCAGTTGTTCCATTGCTTTGGGCCTGTGGCTACATATTCTGGCAGGAGGATATGATAGAAAAAGATGAAAGACCATTAATCTCATTGACAGAAAAAAAAAAAAAAGGAGAAAGAGCAAGAGCCTGGATTCTAACAATCCCCTTCAGAGGTACATCCTCAAAAGCCTAATAACTCCTCTGAGCCCCAGGCCTAAAGTTTCCACAACTTCCCAATAATGCCATGGGTCGAGGACCAAACCTTTAATATACAGGCCTCTGGAGACATTCCAGATGCAAACTCTAATACATTCTATGAGTAGGACAGTGAATGAAACTGAAAATCTGGAGGTATAAAATGCAACATTCATCAATTTTTTTCATCTTAGCTCATCTGATTACCTAGGAGCAAGGAACGGGTGTCCAGGTACTCAGTAATCTTTTAATTAGCTTTCAAAATAGTTTCCTGGTTTTTTTTTTAGCTTGTTGGCTCAGTCTTAGTTTTAAAAGATGCTTAGTGTTCTCATGGGGAATTGTCTAACTTCTTATAGCTTTCTTTATCAGGCACTTAATTAGACTTAATTGTATTGATTCATGCATTTCATGTACCTATACTGGTTTCATGAATTGACATATTAAATAAGACATTAGTACTGCTATACACAGAATCTCAGAATATGTATTTGTGTAGCACTGCACAAAGATATCCATAATTCATATATTGAGGAACCACAAATAAACACATTTGGAGAAAGAGTACTTTTAAGAAATAGAGCAAAAGAAAAGGAAACATAAAGGTGGAGAGAGAGGGCATATAAAGAAAGCAATAAAAATGGAGGATGCTGATGGGGTTGCAAAGGGCGATGACACAGATACTGCAGGTTGTTTGGACATGATAACTGGGTATATCCCAATCTAAGGTAATTTGCTTATTAAGTATAATTATTTTCAGGCTACATATTATATTATCACCAAATTTGAGTTCTTAATATAAGGACAATCATCAGTCAGATTACAGGAACATAGACCAGATATTTACTAGAGCTTTCTGTTTTTGTCTAGACAAGATAAATGTTATTTGTATGCACTGCAATATTTACATGATACTTAAGAACAATAACTTTGTATGGTTAAATATGTTGCATCCTTTTCTTATATGAAAGGCAATATGAAAAGAATATGATACATTTACTTTTTTTTGCAGTACTGGGGAAGGAACCCATGGGCATTCTACATCTGAGCTACACGCCAGCCCTATTTTATATTCTTAATTTTTGAAGCAGGGTCTCACTGAGTTGCAAAGAGCCTCACTAAGTAGCTGAGGCTGTCTTGGAACCACAGTCCCCCTGTCTCAGCCTCCTAAATGTTGGGATTACAAGAGTGTGCCACCATGCCCGGCTTTTACTTTTATTTCAAATGTGGCTAACCCATATGGGACAATGAGACATTATGAATGGGAACAGAAAAATAGCAACAGAAAGCAAAAGATATAAAACATATAAAAGATACAAAAGATATAAAAGATATAAAACATATGTTTCATATATATTTTGGGCAGCTCATAATTTTAAGTTTATTTGAATCTGTCAGCTAAAGTTCATAAGAAAAGTATTTTCATAATTAGTAGATTCTATATGCTCTTCAATACATCTAATGAGAGTTATAATATATGCCAAGTCATTATTAGTATTTTTCCTATTCTCAGATACCAAGAAAGCAAGAGTGTAATTTTTATGGTATATTTCCATTCTTTTACTTAGTTTTTTTGTTCACAATATATATTTCGGATATTTTTTCATAAAACAAATCTACTAAAAATCAAAATTACTTGAACTACAAAAGTTATTTTATACCTACTACGTGTTAGTCACTGTTGGCTTTGTATTGATACTTAATCTTTTAAAGAGTAGTATATCAATTTAATATCTACTAAAAAATGACTGAAGCCTAGCGTGGTGGCGCATGCTTGTAATCTCCACATTTGGGAGGCTGAGACAATAGGATTGCACAGGTTCAAAGCCAGCCTCAGCTTTATTTATTCCAAATAAAATACTTAAAAAATAGGTCTGGGAGTATAGCCCAGAGGTAGAAAGCCTCTGGGTTCCACTCCCAGTACCACCAAAAGAAAAAATAATAAAAATAAAAATGACTGAAATAAGAGGACATTAAATAATTAAAAATTATAAATCATCATAATTTCAATGTCAAGAAAATTATTTCCTATTGTTTATCTGAATATATATGTTTTCCCAAATATTTCATCATTGATATTAGATGTTTTGCATATACCATAGTGAGAATATTACCAGTATTTATTAAGAAATATTTAATTATATTCCAGATCTATTCCTCCAGCTCACACAAATGTTTACAAAAGATTTCATGGTACTACAGGATACAAACTTCAACCTTAAGATAATAAAAATTAAAAACAAGCAAGAAGCATAATTCTTTTTAAAATCTTCTAAACTGTAGAAAGATAATTTAGCTGAAATAAGATTCAAACAGAAAATTTCTATCAAGCATTGTCCCACATACCTTTTCCAAGACCACCTCCCTGGATTCACTTGAGTTTCACCTCCATTATCTAAAATCCTTTTTATATTCCAATCACTCCCTAGCTTCCACATATGAGAAAAATCATATGACCCTTCACGTTCTGTAACTTGCTAATCTCACTGAATGTAATATTCTCCAGGTTCAATCAATTTTTTGCAAATGACATAATTTGGCTCTTCCTTATTACTGAATCAAATTCCATTTTGTGTATATCCCATAATTTTGTGATCCATTCATCTGTTGATGGATGCCTGGGTTGGTTCCATAATTAGGCTATTATGAATTGTGCTGCTATAAACATGGATATGCATGCTGATTTTAGTCCCTTTGGAAAGATACTGAGGAGTGGTATAGCTGCTATTTCAATATATTGTGGATGAATAGCCACACTGATCTCCATAGTAACTGCAATAATTTGCAATTTCACCAATAGTATAGAAGAGTTCCTATTTTCCTACCTTCTTGCCAGCATTTATTGTTGTTTGACTTCTTGGAGATTGCCATTCTTTTATATGACATCTCAGTGTAGTTTTAATTGGCATATCCCTGATTGATAATAATGTTGAACCTTTTCATGTATGTATAAGTAATTTGTATTTCTTCTTTTGTGAAGTACCTATTTAGTTCAATTCCCATTTCTTGATCAGATTAAGGTCAGACTCTCTCTCTCACTTCTTTTCTCTCTTTCTCACTTCCTACTGCTTCTTCCTCTACTCTCTAATCCATTATTAAATTTTAAATTTTATGTTTTAAAAATTTTCATTATTTCCTTTTCTTCAATGTATTTATCTTTTAGTTCCTGATTTGTATTCTTTGTACTTTACTATTAATTACAATTATATATCTAAATCTATATTATCTCATGTCTGGTGTAGGTAGCCAACATTAGCTTGTGACATCAAATATGTACACACATTTTTATCTCCCCTAAGATCATACTCACCCTTAACTCTAGGCAGAAGCCAGTAGCAGATGGTCAAGAATCCTCTATAGCTCATTACAAATTTGTCTTTCCTCTCAAGTAGAAGAAGAAAGGCCTTATTTAGGCCTATATTTCAGCTCAGCTAGAGGCTTCAAGTTTTGGTTGGCAGGAGGGACTCCTGTTGTGCAGCAGGAAGGGCTGTGCTTTCTATGGTTTTTCTTGACAGTAGGAACATATTTGATAATTTTGGAATTTCTGATATGCTTTGTTCATACATTGGAATAGAGAGGTATAATCTTCCTCAGAATGAGTAAGCAGTGAAAAGAATTCAATTCTGGTACCCCAACATCTTTCTGTGCAATTCTATCTCTAATACCTCTCTAGTTTCTCAAGTGGGCTGATATTGCACTTTCCTACTGGCTGTTCTCAGTAAAGTTGGGGTGCAGAGACACATTTATACAAAAATGTCATTTTTAATGTTTTCTACTATAATTGTTAATTGTAAAAGTTCATTTAAACAAAAAGTAAGGTATAATGAGATCTTCCATATATCTATTAGATTTCTTTAAAAGGGAATCAAAATAGCATGGTTTTTAGTGTTTGGGAAACAGTAACATTTCTTCCTATTTTTCTTCCTTGTCTTGCTTGTCTTCTTTTACAATGCTGGGATTTCAACCCAGGGGCTTGTACATGTCAGTCAAATACTTTACCACTGAGCTACATTCACAGACTAAGGACTACATTTCTCCTAAAATGTACTGTTAAGTACGAGGAGAAATTTTATTCAGATTTATACCAATGTTAGATAGCTACGTGTTTCAGAACCCTAAAGGATGTGCAAAACTCAAAAGCAGGGGAAGCAAAAGCACAGATATACAAATTAAAGTTTCTGCATC
Source organism: Muscardinus avellanarius (assembly GCF_963383645.1). Taxonomy (NCBI): domain Eukaryota; kingdom Metazoa; phylum Chordata; class Mammalia; order Rodentia; family Gliridae; genus Muscardinus; species Muscardinus avellanarius. Next base: position 86,063,155 of record NC_137786.1, on the reverse strand, counting down.
TGAATGGAATCAATCAAGAGAATAAGAAGGTAACCCACAGAATGGTAGAAAATACAAATATATGTCTGTAAAGGGAATGATATGTAGAAGAAATAAAAACATAACAAAAATGTTTAGAAAATGGACAATTAAACCAGGCTTGGTGGCATAAGCCTCTAACCCCAGGATGATCACAGGACCGTAATTTATTGAGACCCTGTTTTAAAATACAAATATAAAGGGCTAGGGTGTAGTTAAGAGGTAGAAACAATTGGACTCAATCCCTAGTCCTAAAGCACACACACAAAGTTATAAGGAAGTATTCTGACAGTTTTACCATAAAGTAATGATAAGCATTTGGAGGAATAAACATGTTTACATGATTTATGTATTATATAATGCATATACATATCAAAACATGATAGCCATAGGTATTTAGAGGTGACAGCAGGTTTTTGCAAGGGGAATTAGTGTTGTTTTCAGTAGTAACCTGGCACAAATAGATCTTGACATCAATCGCCAGAAGCAGACATTATAGGATGTGAAAGTATATGTGATAGAGAAAAAGCCTCAGGTGTCTATTAACATCACTGGTTATAGTATTTCCTGAAAGGTGACAAATTTTAAAATTCCTCAGTATGGCAATGTCCCTAAAACCCTAACATATCCATATCCATAGTAAAGAGGTTGGAATTCTATTAAGAAGAAAGAAAAAAAGAAGGAAGGAAAGAAAGAAAGAAAGAAAGAAAGAAAGAAAGAAAGAAAGAAAGAAAGATAGATCTAAAGCCTCCAGTATCTCCACATCTTTGAGTTAAATTTATTATTTTATTTTTCATTTATTTGTTTACTTCTTTATTAGTTGACAAAAAGTTAATATACTTATTATACACAATGTAATGTTTTGAGATATGTATACTTTATGCAATGGCTAAATTGAGCCAATTAAAATATGCATTAACTCATATACTAAGAAAATCACATTACCATGTTAATATCTATACTTTTAAAATTTGTATGTATCAGTTAAAATATACTTAAAAAACTCACTGAGTCTTTTTATTTGGTCTTGAAATAAGATTTATTTATTATAAAATGTATTTCATCGATCAATTTTAGTGTCACATTTTGCTTTTGAGAATGTTCCAGCCATAGAAGGCTTGATATTAAATGGTATTTTATGATTTTTAAAAGTATAAATTCCTGTTTCTCCAAAGGAAACATTTACAATAATTTCTAGTAAGGCCTTTATGTCCATTAGATTTACTAGACTCCATAATGATACTCAGTCCATACATGTATAATTAATAAACATTAGTAATATTTCTGACACTTTACTATTAGGTATATATAATAAAAATATAAAGGCCAAATATAATTTGATAATAAAAATAACATTTTAAATTTCTTTTTGTTTTATGAAATTTGTGAGAAGCAATCTTGAGGAATAAGACTTTTTTTTTTTTTTTTTTTTTGGTGGTACTGGGAATGAAACCCTTCTACCTCCAGTCTTCACTCCCAGACCTATTTTATTTTATATTTTACTTGGAAAGAGGGTCTCTTAAGCCAGCGAGGCTGGCTTCGAACCTACGTTATCCTCCTGTCTCTGCCTCCCAAGCACAGGGATTACAAGCGTGCGCCACTACGCCCGGCAGGAATAAGACTTTTTAAGAAGTTATAAATTATATGGTCCTAACAAAAGTTAATTAATGATCACATAATCCTTTTACTAACAGGAAAAAAAGTGTCTAGTTTTTTAGTATTATTCAACATTCTTCGACTACTTTGGGATGAATATTAAGTAGTACATAATTTAGGTTTATGGAAGCATTAATAAGCTTCAATCATTCAGTTGAAGCACAAGTACTTCATATTTTAAACTTATTATGAAAAATACCTGGTTTTTATTGCCATTGTAATATCATGCAGTGGCAGCAGCATAAAAATTTTACCTATCATAATCCAACCTCACAGGGTGCTTAGTTGATCATTTACATTGCTAAAATATGGTGTCTATATGGAAGCATGTTTTTATGTTTAACCCTTCAAACATACTTAAATTGAAATCAGAAAGTTAAAGATATCAGTAAAAGGCCTGAATACTATTAGGAATAAACTATGTTCAGTATATTAGGAAAAACACTTTTCAAGAGAAAAATAAAGTGATAAATAGATCTGTCCAAATGTTTATTTATATATTAACCTAAAACAGGTTATATCACAACAAAGTATTACCTATAGTTTAGTACCCAAACTTGCTAGTAATTTATGAAATTCCTGAGGTGGCCCATCTGGAACTGATCATGTCAATAAATTAAGCAGATAAGCTTTAGGGTGAAATCAGCTTCCTTTTCTTCCTAAGTATACAGCTAGCTAGGATGTTGTGATATCTGTTGTTGGGTATGATCGTTTGTTTGGGTTTCTATCAAAATGTGAATGAACAAAATGTGATTTGAAGTGACATATTAAAAGATTTAGCATAATAGATACGGTTTATTATCTAGCAAAAGAATCTCAACTTTTATTAAGGTAGATCCTTGTAACTGTGGTCATAATTAGGCCTCTCCAATTACTGTCACTTTATAAACTTGAGTTGTTTCTTCCTCCCTCTCAACTTCGTGTAGAAAATGGCATGTCCCTGAGGAATGGGGGAGCCTGAGCTAAAAAGAGCATGAGTCTCTAAATTATAAGTCATGTTATGATATCATTTTTAGATTATAACCAAAATAATATTCTATTTAATTTACCCATTGTGCATTCTGGGGCATATATATTTTATGATAATTTACCCAACAAACTCAAACATCTTTTGGGCTGAGATTTTTCCCTTATAGGTTTAACTTCTTTGCTGTTATTATACCTATAGACTTCTGTGTTTATAGATAAAGTTCCATGTTTTTACAAACTCTAGCCTGCTAAGCTAACTTCACCTCACAAAAGTCTCATTATCTGCTTTCTGATAACTTTCCTGGTTTTTATTTGTTATTACCTTAATTTTTAAAGGGGTTATTATTATTTTTATTTATTTTATTTTATTTTATTTTATTTTTACTTTTTGGAACCGGGGATCAAACCCAGAGTACCAAGCACCACACCTACAAAGCAGGCACTTTGCCACTGAGTTATATCCCGCCCCAACTTTCCTGGTTTTTAAATGACTACCTCACATTAGGCTTTGCATACTCCTGAACTTCTGGTAACTATTTTTCTGCTTCTACATTCAGGGACTGTGAACCTGGTAACTCTTTGGCTACTCTAACACTCTGAACTGCATAGTAAATGCATATTTCTGGGACTCTCCCTAGTCAATATAGCTCCTATGTCTGGCCTGTTTATTGTACTAGACCTGATTTCACAGTCTAGTTCTCCCAACTATCTTGGATTGAGTATTTGTGTATCATTCTATAAAGCCATCTGGAAGACGGCAATGTCAGCAGCTAAGGTGCACTATGCATCTAATTATGTATATTTGTGACTAAACAAAGATGCAAACAGGCAGCAATATCCTGTTTTACTTGTGAAAATAAGCTTTCAAGTCAAGTTTCCTGGGTTCCAGTCCTGGATCCTCCCTTGTTAGTCACTAATTATGAATTGCAAGTGCCATAGTAATTGTAAGTGCTTTCAATTGTAAGTGGTTTTAAATGTACTTACTTTCATAACTTGCAAAAATATTTAAGTTTTGTATTATCTATAAAATGCTATCTCCTTCATTATAATAGGGTCCCTTTCTAATCTATAATATATATCTAGAAAACTATGTTAGGCACTCAAATATTTATTAAAATACTTCAATGAGCAAGGCATAGTGGTGCACACCTATAATTCTAGTACTTGGGAGGCTGAGACAGGAGGATTACAGGTTTGAGGCCAACCTCAGAGTGATTTTGCAGGACCATTAGCAACTTAGTGAGACTTTGTTTCAAAAATAAATAAATGAATAAATAAATAAATAAATAAATAAATAAATACTCAAGAAGGGCTAAGGTCATAGCTTGGAGGTAGAATGACCCTGGGTTCAATCTTTAGCCATTCACCCCAAAATAGAGTTCGATGAATATGCAAAACCTTCTCTAGACTTCTAAAATATATGCAATTTGATTTTTTAGATAGTATCTTGCTGTTGCCAAGGCTGGTCTCATTTGTGGAATTAAGTGATATATACGTCTCAGCCTCCCAAATAGATTGGACTACAAGCATGCACCCCTATACTCAGCATTAATTTGACCCATTTTAGTGATTTTTACATGTTATTCTTCTCTTTAAGTGTAGTTTTATCTGATCTTCTAATATGTAAATAATTAAATGTATAAAATAAAAATTATTACAAGAATTATACTGGGCATGGTGGAGTACTCCTGCAATCCTACTGACCCAAGAGGCTAAGGAAGGAGGGCAAAAAGTTCAGTTTGATATTAGAGTGGGGAAATTAATGAGACCCTCTCTCAAAAAATAAGAAGTAAAAATAAACAAATTTTTTAAAGGGTTGGGTACTTCTCAGTTGTAGAGAGTCCCTGGCTTTATCACCAGTAATACACACACACACACACACACACACACACACACACACACACACACATAGTCACACATGCACAAGGTTCTATTAGTTTAGGCTTTGTCAGAAAATGAAAATAAAAATGCATGTTTTTTTTATACATAGTTACTTGCCAGGGATATAGAGTTATAGTGTGCCCAAAGAGCTGTACATAAAAAAAATAGACTGATGAAAAATAAGATATTTCAATTTAAATCAGGTAAAAATGTTTATCCATAAACTATAAACATTTGAAGTTGATAGATACAAGTATAAAAATCCACAGTGATTAGATATTAATAAGCAGTCAAAGATCAGAGGGTTTAAATGATAAAATGCTATTCAACATAATATCATAAGAGCAGACATACTTATTACAACATTTTTTTCTAGTGTATAAAAACCATACAAGCACTATTAAATAAGAAAATCCTCAAATGCGATGTGTGACATGCATACCATGGAATCCTGTATAGGCAGAGGAAATGAGTTGGGGTTGAACAAAATTTTCTGGTAATAACTTCAGTGATTTAATTTTTTAAACTATTTTAATGGGTGCCTGCTTCCAACCCTGACACCGAACAGCTGACATTTTCCCTTCTTTGTGATTGCTCTCTACCTCTCCCCACTTTTCAAATAACATTTTCTTGTGCATTTACTGATGGAAGGAGACCCGGCACCTATAGATCTGAATAAGAACTGACTCAAGGACTAATACATGTACTTCTGATAAGCACTTTGTTCTTTCTGGTAAATACTGCAGCATGACCCTGGCCTCTGAATCTGAATAAGACTGACTCAAGGAACCTGAACTGAAATTTTTGATAAGACACCAACATGACTCTGAAGAGCTAACTTTTAAAAAGAATTTGATTGGTGGCCTGGCCCTCTCCTGGGAAGGCCCAGTTCTGGGCTGGGGTCAGAAGACCTGGTGCCTTGAGGGAGGCCAAGCCGCGGGTTCCAAGGAACTGATGCACGTAGAACAGCAGATCCTGCTCTGCGTGGAGAGGATGTGGGACTCCACTCTTGGAAGGGAGAAAATTCATTGCTACCAAGTTCCTGATCCCACAATCTCTTCAAACCACACATACTGTCTTCTCTTAGAAAGAAAGAAAGAAAGAAAGAAAGAAAGAAAGAAAGAAAGAAAGAAAGAGGGAAAAAAGAAAAAAGAAACGAAAAGAAAAAACAGTGGAGAGGGGTCAAGATGGCCTCGGCGGCAGCCAGGATTATAAAAATGCAGACAAAACATATCCAACTGACCTGGAACTTTTGGAAAAATTCCCCGAGAAGGTGGGCTGCTTTTTCCTTACATGCTTAAGAATCTTGGACATCATCTATAAGGATGGAGCTCAGAGGAGACCTAGGAGGAAGGCAGTGTAGGCAGCAGCGGCTGCAGTGGTGGTGGAGGCTTGAATTTGGGAGAGGCAGAGACCTGATCCAACCCACCCTGGTGTTCTGAAGAAATTGCCCCAAAGGTGGAATGCTACTGTCATGCATGCTCAGAAATACTGGACAGCATGCGTGTGGGAAAAGAGTTTGGGAAATAATTGAGATGGTGGAGGCAGCAGCAACGGCAGTGGCCAGTACTTAGTAGAGGCAGAGTTCTGATGCAACACACCTAGATCTTTTGAAGAAATAACCCCAGAGGCAGAATGCTACCACCGCACACGCTTGGAAACTTGGGACAACATGCTGTGTGAAGAGGTTGCTCAGATTGAAGCCTGCCAGGGGGTTAGGCCGGGGCTGGGGCCAGCAAGGCCAGGATTGGGGCCTACCATGAGGCAAGTCTGGAGCTGGGGCCTCCAAGGCCAGGATCGGAGCCTGCTGAGGGGTGAGGCCAGTGCAGGGGCCAGCCTGGTGAAGCAAGGCTGGTGCTGAGGCCTCCGAGGCTGGGATTGGAGCCTGTTGAGGGGTTAGGCTGGTGCCAGGGCCAGCTAGGCCAGGATCAGAGCGGGATCTGAGCCTGCTGAGGGATTAGGCTGGTGCCGAAGCCTGCTGTGAGGCAAGGCAGGAGCTAGGGCCTCCAAGGCCGGGATCAGGGCCTGCTGAGGGATGAGGCTAGTGCTGGGGCAAGGGAGGCCGGGATCGGAGCCCACCGTGAGGCAAGGGCAGGTTCTGGGGCTTCTGATGCCAGGATTGGAGCCTGCCATGATGCAAGGCCGGTGCTGGGGCCTCCAAGGCCGGGATCGGAGCCTGCCGAGGAGTTAGGCCGGTGCCGGGGCCACCAAGGCTGGCATCAGAGTCTTCCGGGTGGCCAGGCCAGTGCCGGGGCCGGGGCCATTAAGAGTGGGACCGGAACTTGCAATGAGACATACACAGAGAAATATCACAGAAAATAAAAAAACAGATGCTTTCCCTAATATGCAAAAACTAGGAAGAAATAGGTAATAGGAGGATATCTAGTTGAAGAAAAGCCCCTGTAGAGGAGCAATTAAGGTGACCAATCAGAGGGGATGGGATGGGGGAGGATGGAATCTCTTTAAAACTCATGCTGTACATAAACAAATGTATGAAAGTTAATCACCAATCAAGCATGGGATTGAGGGAGGGGAAGGGAATGGGATGGAGATTGGATAAAGGCTAATTGGATGATGTGTGATTATATATCATCACAAGTCTTGTATTCCATTGTGATGTATGATTACAATGCACAATGCACACACATATATATACACACACACACACACACACACACATATATATATATATATATATATATATATATATATATATATTCAATTTAAACTTTAAAAAAAAAGGATTTGATTGCTTTGTTCCAGGAGAATCCAGGCTTATTCCAGTTCACTGCTTTCTATGATTTGCTAGCAAGACAAAATTTTCTTTTTGCTATCTTTCCAAAGGCTTGTCTCATTTTTGATTTGGCAAAGTGGAGCAAATACTGGAATTTGGTAACACTATGAAAAAATATACAGGAAACAGTATAAAATTATCTCACTTCCATAATGATTAGATGAATTGATTAAAAATAGATTTATTAAAGTGTACATATTTAAGCAATTCTATACTCATTTTGTGACCCTGGAATAAGAAATAAAAAATTAACAAATCAAAATATTTTGTATTAGATATCTTAACTGTATTACACCATAGATCCAGCAATTCAGTAGTTTGGGTATGGGTTTTCTGCTCAGGTTTTACTATGCTAAAATTAAAATTCTTCCTGGTATTGTGTTTCTTTCTAGTACCTGGAATTAATTTTGAAATCTGTAGAATGGTAACTGACAGGATTTGATTTCTGAGGGTTTTTTTTTCCATCTGACTCTTAGCTAGGGAGATTCTTCGGGTTCTCCTTGCTCAGATTCCTTAAACTGAGACCTTATGAACCCATAAAAGGTTTGCAACATGGCCAAATGAAAAGTGTTTTTCTGATATTTTACTTGTATGCAAAGTTACTTGTTTAGGTTTGACCCACCCAAGTCATCTCTTTTACTTCACTCAAAGTCCACAGATTAGAATTCTAATTATAAAAGTAATAAATCACTACTTCCCTCTTTGGTTTACTCTCTAGGGGAGCAGGAGTACTAAGGGCTATATTATATTGCCTACCACCAAACAATTTAATAAGTATGACTGAACTTTGATAGCCATGTGTTTATGTATACAGATGTAATTATATAAAATTATATATAAAAGGAGGATCATAAAATGTATCTTTTGTGTTTTCCAGATGATTATTGCATTCTACCTTATGTGCTTTTTATATAAAAATTTCAGTTAATTTTATGATGAGTTTCTATAGTTTATAAAATAAGAAATAAGACAGTTTGGGTAATGAATCTACCATATGATCAAACCAAATTACCAAATTAATGCATGCTTATTTATGTTCATAGCCCCACAAATCATAATTGCCAAACTATGGAATCAGCCAAGATTTTCATCAACAGATGAATGGCTTACAAATCTATGGGATATGTACACAATGAAATTTTACTCACCCATAAAGAAGAACAAAGTTATTTCATTTGTGGGGAAATGAATGAAAATGAAGAACATTATGCTAAGTAAGATTAGTAAGTCACAAAAAAGTAAAAATCAGATGCTCTCCTTAATATGTGGAAGCTAGGAAGAAAATGGATCATAAGAGGAACTCCAAGATGAAGAATAAACCATAGATGACCAAATAAGGCAACTAACTGAGGACGATGGGACAGAAGAAGAGAAAAATTTCCTAATGCAATGATGTACATTTACCAACATATTGAATCAATCACTAAGCTAAAAATGAAAAAGAGGAAATGGGGTGGGAATTGGGGAAGGGCTAAATGAGAAATGTGAGCATGCATACCTCTAACATCTTGTATCCCATTAAGATGTATGACTACTATGCACCAATAATTAAATAAATAAATAAAAATATAAGAGAATAAAGATTGTCCTGTGTATTATGGTTACATTTTGGTTACAAATATTTTGAGAAATTGTTTAGCAAATTTCAATGGGAATATTTTGAGAAATATTCTTTGATATGTTGTGAAAGCATATAGTTATGTTGCACTTTTTATTTAATTCAGAAGAAATTAATTTTTATCATAGCAGTCCTCTTCCATATTCCTAATTATTTATTCATTAATACATAAGATCCCAGCACCACTTAATGGTTTAGTGTTTTAATATTCTTTGGAAGAGTGAAGATTAATGTATCAGTTATTTAAATTTGTGACAATTTATTTATGAACAGATGTCAATTTACACTGAGGCACATAGAATTTAGTTATGCAATTTAGTACTTATTTACATGTTGATTAAATTTGTGCGCAGTATATTTAACTTTTGTTTCTATAAAGACATTAAAATCAGTTCTTCAATAACATGAACTATTTTGGCTTAGTATGTAAAGGAAGTTACCTTGAGAATTAGAAAAATTTTTGAAGATAAAATTGATTATCTTTCAGAACTCAACAGATAATATAATTGTTTTGGATAGAATATTATTTGTAAATTATTTGTAGCCTTGTGTGTGTGTGTGTGTGTGTGTGTGTGTGTGTGTGTGTGTACTAGTATATGGATGGGTTGATAGAACTATATATTAAATTTTTGTCCACTCTAATTTATAATTTCGAACTCCAACTCCCAATATGATATTTCAAAGTGGGGATGGATTTTCAGTTACAATTCATTTATGAGGGTGGAGTTTTCATTTATGGGTTTAGTTCTCTTAGAAGAAGGAAACATGAGGAATTGCCTCTCTCCCTTTTTTCTCTACTTTCTCCTCCTCCGCCTCCTCCTCCTCTTCCCCCCCTCCTTTTTCTTCTTCTCCTTCCTCCTCCTCCTCTTCTTCTTCTTCTTCTTCTTCTTCTTCTTCTTCTTCTTCTTCTTCTTCTTCTTCTTCTTCTTCTTCTCCTCCTCCTCCTCCTCCTCCTCCTCCTCCTCCTCCTCCTCCTCCTCCTCCTCCTCCTCCTCCTCCTCCTCCTCCTTCTTCTTCTTCTTCTTCTTCTTCTTCTTCTTCTTCTTCTTCTTCTTCTTCTTCTTCTTCTCTCTCCCTCTCTCTCCTCTCTCCTTTCTCTCCTGAATTTCTTCCAGCTAGAAAGCACTGCTTGTAAACCAGGAAAATGGTCCTCACCAAGAATCCGATAAGATCGGTACCTTGGTCTTTGAATTCCATTATGCAAAATTATGATAGTTAAATGTGTGTTGTCACCCAGAATTTTATTACAGCAACTCAAAATGACAAAAATAGATAAATGTATAAATATGTTTAACTGGAGTTAAATTTTCATCTGAATATTAAATTAAATAAAGGTTGGAGTTAATACGATACAAGACCCACATTAAATTTTTCATCTGAAAATTTTACTCCAGTTAAACATATTTATACATTTTTATAAATTATAAATTTATAAATTTAAATAAATTTAAATTTATCAATTTAAACATATTTATAAATTTTCAGATGAAAATTTATGGAATATTTGTATGTCAATCAATTTAATCTACTAGAAGCTATTATTTGCTTTTTTGGTAACATAATCACCAATTTTATTTTAAAGAAACATCTTATGGAGATATTCTAATGTGGTTATAAATAAAAATTCTCACCTTGTCAAGTAATGCAGGAGACTAAACTGGAAAACTCCTTAGTCCCACCAAGTTTATCCTGAAAACTTCTACAGGCTAACACAGGAGATAAAAACCAAAAGAAATTACTTTTCCAAAGATGACCCTTGAGGAAACTCTCTAATTGTTTCTTGAATTATTTTATTTTATAAAAAGACAGATCTTTGGTTTGTGCTGCCTCTCTCTCTCTCTCTCTCTCTCTATATATATATATATATATATATATATATATATATATATATATATATAATGACCTTTGTACATTTTCAAATTATTAGTAAAGACTCTTGCCAGATAGAAGTTTTGCAAAAGATTTGGTTACATTTGTCATACTATGAATGTTCCCATGATCCTCAATGAGTGTAAATGTAGGGTTTGTTTTCCCTAAAGCTTTTATATCATTAATTTATTTTAATCTCTTATTTTAACTTAATGTTTGGGATTACTGAGTAACACTAGTGCTTCTTTTCTACCCCCCCCCACCAAACATTGCAGGTATGATTTGCAGCCTTGTTTGAATATATTGGATTTTTTAAAGAACTGTGCTTTAGGATATTTTGAAACCATTCAACTGCACTGCAATCTTCAAATGAGTCCCTGAAGGGAGCTTTCAATGACTTGTGTTGTTTTTTTACATCTCTATCATTCCATAGGTATATTTCTTATTAAAAACCATGGTGGTTCATTTTATTTTAGGAAATTGGAAAGATTAAATGTAGTTTCGCAAAAAAATATACTTAAAATTCAACTGAGAATATTTTGTATTTTCTCAAGGGCATGTTAATAGATACAATTATTTAAGTAGAAGCAACTTTACAATCAAGTCACATATAGCAATGGCATTTTTAAAATAAGTATTAAAGTATGAGGAAAACCTTTTTTGAAAACTAATTTCTCACCAGCTCTCTACTAAATAATTATGTTACCCAGACTCAACTGCAGAAAAAATCATGAAACTTTCTGTTATATTACAGAAAGATGCAGCTATTAATAAGACAGCATTAACTTTATATACTATTATAGAAGCAGAAGACAAGGAAGGCTTGTCATAGAAATTGTGGAGTAAGATATTTTTATTATGCTGTATCTCCTACTTTTTATATTCTTTACTATTTCTCATAAGTCATTAGATAAGTTAATTAAAAAAGGACTGAAAGTCAATATTGTTAAAATCTAATTCAAGCCCAAATTTTACTAATATACCTAATAATCATTTACTCCTCTTATTCTCATATATGTAAAACTTTCTTGTACACATCTTTCTAGAAAAATTTCTTCCAGAAATTTGTTAATCATAAAACTTAAATTTAAAGAAACAATGGGAGAAATTTTTTGCCAACCATCTTCCAATAGAGGACTAATATCCAGAATACACAGAGAACTCAAGAAATTCAGCACTAAGTAAACAAATAACCCAATCAAAAAATTGGCAAGTGAACTAAATAGATACTTCACAAAAAACAAAATTCAAACGGTCAATAGATGTATGAAAAATACTTAGCTTCACTAGCAATCAGAGAGCTGCAAATCAAAACTACCCTGAGATTTCACCTAAAATAGCAACCATTCAAATGAAAACAACAACACATGCTGGTGAGGATGTGGAGAAGTGGGAACTCTAATACATTGTTGGTGGGATTTAAAATTAGTGCAACCACTTTGGAAAGCAATATGGAGAATCCTCAAAAGAATGGGAACAAATTTACCATATGATTCAGCAATACCACTTCTGGGTATCTACCCAAAAGAATGGAAACCAAATAACCAAACCAATACATGTGTATCAAAGTTCATAGCTGTGCAATTCACAATTGTCAAACTATGAAACTATAATGTTCTCCAGGTCTTTCCATCTTCTTGTGAATGGCATGATTTTGTGCTTATTTATAGCTGAGTAGAATTCCATTGTGTGTATTTTCCATAATTTTGCAATCCATTCATCTGTTGATGGAGATCTAGGTTTGTTCTATATTTTGGCTATTATGAATTGTGCTGCTATGAGCATGGGTATGCATATGTTACTGTAGTTCTCTGATTTCAACCCCTTTGAAAAGATATCCAGGAGTGGTAAAGCAAAGAGAAAGGACATGTTTTCTCTAATATGCCCCAACTAGGGACCAGTAGGAACACCAGAGGGCCTCCAGATAATGGAGGAGAAGCCTCAGCAAAGCTGACATGGAAAGGTAGGAGATGATGACGGTTGAGGTTGACAAATGGAGGAGCTACATTTGAATATGTGTAAAAGTATGAATGTATCATAGTTAACCTGGACACTCATTGTTGGGAGGGGGTAAGGGAAAGAGGGGGTAAGAGAGGGCATCAAGCACAGTCTGAATATATGCCATTTTTAATATGATCAACATAAAAATAAAAAATAAAAAATTATTTATTTATTAAAAATAAGTCGGAGACTTCCGGGAAGATGGCGACGGAGGAAAGCGGCACTTACAAGTCCCGCTAACAATCCAACTCTACTACCACAAAACCAGCGCCTTTCAGAGCCAGAAAACACCACCAGCAAAAAAATAAAAACGGTAACTACAAGGGACAGAGAAAAAGGGCTGGAAAAACAAGACACCAGAAAAAAACCAGCCCGAAGTGCCGTGCCCGCGCGGTGCGGAGCGGCCAGAGCCGCAGCGCGGATTGGGGGGAGCTGCAGAGTGGAGCGGCCTGCCGCGTAGCAGAACCGCCAGAGCGCCTGGAGGGACCAGACCCGCGGTGCAGAGCAGCCGAAGCCGCGGTTCAGAGCAGCCGAGCAGAGCGGCCAGAACAGCCGGAGCAGCCAGAGCCGCAGCCCGGATTAGCTGGAGCGGCGGCGCGGAGTGGCTGGAGCCGCGGAGTGGAGCGGCCAGAGTAGCCGAGCAGAGCGGCCAGAACAGCCGGAGCGGAGTGGCCAGAACAGCCTGAGCAGCCAGAGTCGCGTCGCGGAACGGCCGGAGCGGCCGGAGTGGCCAGACCCGTGGTGCAGAGCAGCCAGAGCCGCGGCGCAGAGCGGCCGGAGCGGCGCGGCCTACATCTCCCCTAGCAGCACCAGGCTCCAGAGAGGAGGGAGACTCAAAACAGAGCTCAAATCCAGAGAGGAGGTACTTTGGCCTCGCGGCCTAGGACGCAGAAGCAGCGTCTTACTGCTGGCGGCAGTGGGAACATCTAAAGCTCCCAAGGGCCGGGCACAGCACAACTGGCAAGGACTCAGAGCGGAGTTCAAAACCAGAGAAGAAATACGCCGTGGCAGTGGTGTCAAATTGCCAGTGGCGGCAGCAGCGAATCCACCGAGTTCACTACAGCTCCATCAGCGCACTCAATAACCGTGAGTCAAATTGCGGCCACTAGGGGAGAAATCCCAGTACTGCACTCCCAGGGACTTGCGCAGATAGTCTCCCTGGGTCGGAGATTTTAGCAGTGCAGCCCAGTGGGGGAGTGGCAGTGGCAGAGATATCATACCATAGTCACAACTCCCCACTGGAGAACGCCCAACTTGGCACTCCCCACGGTCTAAGCAGCCTTAATTGACTCCCTGGGTCTGAGACTTTGTGATACAACCCAGTTAAGGAGTAGTGGTGACTGAGATACCACAGACACGAGATCCAGAGCATCTTAAGTGAACTTGTAGTGACTCAGGGAAGAACCCAGAGAAGGCACAAACTTCCAAAATCATGGGAAAGAGAAATAACAATGGAGCAGTGAATGCCAACAACCCCACACCATCAGAATCTGATAACACAGAAACCCAAAGATCTCTAGAAGATCAAATTAGGAAAATAACTTTAGAAATAATAGAGGACTTTCGAAAAGAATTTAGAGAGAGTCAAAAAGAGATAAAGGATGCAATTAATGAAGTAAAGGCCTCAATTCAAAGTATAAACAACAGATTAGACCACATGGAGAATAGAATCTCGCTTCTTGAAGATGATCATTCTAAAAATGAACGCATAGTTTCTAATTTAGAAAAAAAAACCCGACAGCAGGAATCTGACATTGAAGAAATATGGGCCCATTTCAAGAGAGCTAACCTAAGAATAATTGGAATAGAGGAGGGAAAAGAAGGTGAAACCAAAGGGATCAACAATCTCTTCAAGGAAGTAATAGCAGAAAATTTTCCAAACATAGAGCAAGAGGTCGATACACAGGTCCAGGAAACTTATAGAACTCCCTTTAGACAGGATCAGAGAAGAGGATCCTAATGACTAATGTGGAAGCCAAGGAGAGAATCTTAAAGGCAACAAAAACAAAAGGCCATGTGACATACAGAGGCAAACCAATTAGAATCACTCCAGACTTCCCAAACCAAGTTATGAAAGCCAGAAGGGCTTGGAGTAACATATTCCAAACTCTGAAAGAAAACAACTTCCAGCCAAAAATTTCCTACCCAGCAAAACTATCCATCAAATTAGATGGGGAAATAAGAAGCTTCCATGACAAACAGCAACTGAAGGAATTTATGTCTTCAAAACCAGCGCTAGAGAAAATACTCAAGGAGATTAACTGCAAAGAGGAAATGGGTAATACACGCCAGAACCAAAGAAACAAGAATTCCCATCCAGCAGACAACTAAGCAAAGAAGAATAAACAGTATCTTAAACAGAAATAAGATCTTAACATGTTGGGAATTAAAAATTATCTCTCTATAATCACACTGAATGTAAACGGCCTCAACTCCCCAATAAAAAGACATAAAGTGGCAAAATGGATTAAAAGCCAGAATCCATCCATCTGCTGCTTACAAGAAACACACCTTACAAGTAAAGATAGGAACAAACTCAAGGTAAAGGGCTGGAGCAAGGTAATCCATGCTAATGGCACTTGAAGACAAGCAGGATTAGCAACTATGATATCAGACAAGTTAGACTTCAAACCCAAACTTATTAGAAGAGACAAAGAAGGTCACATCTTATTGGTAAAAGGAATAGTCCAGCAAGAGGAAATAACAATAATCAACATCTATGCCCCAAACATAGGGGCAGCTACTTTCATAAATCAAACTCTTTGTGATATGAAGTCACACATAAATCCCAACACAATAATACTGGGAGACTTCAACACACCTCTCACAATACTAGACCGATCGTCCAGACAAAGGGTCAGTAAAGATGTCTCAGAACTAAAGAACACCATTAACCAAATGGACCTGTTGGACACATATAGAATATTTCACCCAACTACAGCAGAGTTTACATTTTTCTCAGCTGCTCATGGAACCTTCTCCAAAATAGATCACATCCTGGGACACAAAATGAGCACTAGCAAATTTAAAAAATGTTACATACTTCCCTGTGTCATTTCAGACCATAATGGAATGAAACTAGAAATCAACTATAAGAAGACCCAGAAAAACAACATAAACATGTGGAGACTGAACACCACACTTCTGAATGAAGAATGGGTCATAGAAGATGTAAGAGGTGAAATCAAGAAATTTCTAGAAACAAATGAAAATAAAGAAACAACATATCAAAACCTCTGGGACACTTTGAAGGCAGTATTAAGAGGAAAATTTATAGCACTGAGTGCTCACATGAGAAAAATAGAAAATCTTCAAATAAATAGCCTTATGACACACCTCAAAGCCCTTGAAAAGCAGGAACAATTGAACCCCAAAGCCAGCAGAAGACGGGAAATTATTAAAATTAGAGCAGAAATTAACGAAATAGAGAATAAAAAAACAATACAGAAAATCAACAAAACCAAAAGCTGGTTTCTTGAAAAAATTAACAAGATTGATAAACCACTAGCCAACCTAACTAAAAAAAAGAGAGAGTCAACCCAAATTATGAAGATAAGGGATGAAAAAGGAGACATTACTACTGACAGCGTAGAAATCCAGAGGATTATCAGAAACTACTTTGAAAAACTATACTCCAACAAAATGGAAAATCTGGAGGAAATCGACAACTTCCTAGATAAATACAACCTTCCTAAACTGAGTCAAGAAGATATAGAACACTTAAACCAACCAATAACAATCAAAGAGATTGAAATAGCAATAAAGAGCCTACCATCAAAGAAAAGCCCAGGACCAGATGGTTTCCCAAGTGAATTCTATAAAACCTTTATAGGAGAACTAATCCCAATACTACTCAAACTATTTCGGGAAATAGAAAAAACCGGGACTCTCCCAAATACATTCTATGAAGCCAACATCACACTAATACCCAAACCGAATAAAGACAGTTCAAGGAAGGAAAACTACAGGCCTATATCTCTGATGAACTTGGATGCAAAACTATTAAACAAAATACTAGCAACACGCATTCAAAACCACATCAAGAAAATCATTCACCATGACCAGGTAGGGTTCATCCCAGGGATGCAAGGCTGGTTCAATATACGAAAATCAATCCATGTAATTCATCATATAAACAGAATCAAAGACAAAAACCACATGATCATCTCAATAGATGCTGAAAAAGCATTTGATAAAATTCAACATCCATTTATGATAAAAACACTGCAGAGAATTGGAATAGAAGGAACATATCTCAACATTATTAAGGCAATCTACAATAAGCCCACTGCCAACATCATATTAAATGGGGAAAAACTTCAAGAATTCCCCCTAAAAACTGGAACGAGACAAGGATGTCCACTATCACCACTTCTCTTCAATATAGTACTAGAGACTCTAGCCAGAGCAATAAGGCAAGAAAAGGAAATCAAAGGAGTACAAATAGGAAAAGAAGAACTTAAGCTTTCACTATTTGCAGATGACATGATACTATATTTAGAAAACCCAACAAACTCAACCAAAAGGCTTATAGAACTGATCAACAAATTCAGCAAAGTATCTGGATACAAAATCAATCTTAAAAAATCAGAAGCTTTCCTGTACACCAACCATAAATCCACTGAAAAAGAAATTCAGAAAACACTTCCACTCAGGATCTCCCACAAAAAAATAAAATACCTAGGAATAAACTTGACCAAGGAGGTAAAAGATCTCTACAAAGAAAATTATAAAACACTGAAAAAAGAAATCGAAGAAGATCTTAGAAGATGGAAAGACCTTCCATGTTCATGGATTGGCAGAATAAATATCATTAAAATGGCCATCCTCCCAAAAGTGATCTACAGATTTAATGCAATGCCCATTAAACTACCAAGATCATTCCTCACAGACATAGAAAAATCAGTCCTTAAATTTATCTGGAATAACAAAAAGCCCAGAATAGCCAAGGTAGTTCTCAGCAACAAAAACCACGCAGGAGGAATCACAATACCTGACTTTAAACTATACTACAAATCCATTGTAATAAAAACAGCATGGTACTGGCAAAAGAACAGATATATAGACCAGTGGAGCAGAATAGAAGACCCAGAAACAAGTCCACACACTTTCAGCCAATTGATTTTTGACAAAGAGGCCAAAAACATACACTGGAAAAAAGATAGCCTCTTCAACAAATGGTGTTGGCAAAACTGGTTAACCATATGCAGAAAATTGGATGTTAATCCCACTTTTTCACCCTGTACAAAAGTCAACTCACGATGGATCAAAGACTTGGAAATTAAACCAGAGACTTTGAAGCTCCTTGAAGAGGGCATAGGTCCAACACTACAACACATAGGCACAGACAAACATTTCCTCAACAAGACCCCAAAGGCACAGCAAATTAAAAGGAGAATCAATACATGGGATTGCATGAAACTGAAGAGCTTCTGTTCAGCAAAGGAAACTATCAAGAATCTCAATCGAGAGCCAACAGAATGGGAGAAGATTTTTGCCACCTACACCACTGATAGAGGACTAATATCTAGAATATACAGAGAACTCAAGAAACTCAACACTAAGAAAACAAAACATCCAATAACAAAATGGGCAAATGAACTAAATAGACACTTCACAAAAGAAGAAATTCAAATGGCCAATAAATGCATGAAAAAATGCTCAACATCACTGGCAATCAGAGAGATGCAAATCAAAACTACCCTGAGATTTCACCTAACTCCAACTAGAATGGCCATCATTCAAAACACAAACAACAACAGATGCTGGCGAGGATGTGGAGAAGTGGGAACTCTAAGACATTGTTGGTGGGATTGCAAATTAGTGCAACCACTTTGGAAAACAGTATGGAGAATCCTCAGAAGAATGGGAACAAATCTACCATTTGATCCAGCAATACCACTGTTGGGTATCTACCCAAAAGAAAACAAACCAAACTACCAAACTAATGCATGTGTATCTATGTTCATAGCTGCACAATTCACCATAGCCAAACTATGGAACCAGCCAAGATGTCCATCAACAGACGAATGGATTACAAAACTGTGGGATATGTACACAATGGAATTTTACTCAGCCATCAAAAAAAACTCAATTACATCATTTTCAGGGAAATGGATGGAACTGGAGGACATTATGCTAAGTGAGATTAGTCAGGCACAAAAAATAAGAAATCAGATGCTTTCCCTAATTTGTGAGAGTTAGGGAGAAATGGGTCATAGGAGGTCTTGGAAGAGGATCAGTAACTTTTAACTCTGTTTACATTGTCTTTGGATATACAATATTTTTTTTATTTTTTAGGGAGTTTATTTACCCTTTTGTTGCCTATGCCATTGAAATCATATCCAAGAAATCACTTCCAATTTCAATGTTGTGAGGTTTTATGACCCAGATTTTCTTCTAAAATCTTATAGTATTAAGATTTATATTTAGGTCTTTTATCTATTTTGAGTTAATATTTGTATATGTGTTAAGTAAGGGTCCAATTTTATTCTTTTCCATGTAATTATTATTTTTCAACAATATTTAGTTAAAAGACTAGTATTTCCTCCACCAAAAATTCATGGAAACCTTGTCAAAAATAACTTGACAATGTATGGAAGAATTTATCTCTAGGCTTTTATTTAGCTCCAATGGTTTATATATCTGCCTTTAGAACAGTACTACACTGTTTCAATTATTGTAGCTTTATATGGTTTGAAATCAGAAAATATACATCTTCTAGCTTTGTTCTTCTTTGAGATTGTTTTGGGTATCTAGTGTCCATATTCCATATCAGGATAGATTTTTTCTGAAAAATAAATAAATAAATGTATGATAGTTTTACCTAAAAAAAAGAAAAAGAAAAAGAAAAAAATAGTCTCTGGTAAGAAAGAAAGCAAAAAGAAATATTGAAATGTTATCTTTAAGGCATCAAGAGTTTGGTACCAGACAAATGAAACTGTTATGTGAGATTATCAATGTTAATATTGTATAAATTGCTATAATACTAGATGTCAACCACTAAGCCAAGCATGGGAAGGAGGGATGGGGAGGGAATGGGGTGGGGATCGGGTAGGGGCTAACTGGGCGATATGTGCATGTATGTCTACAAAAGTATTTTCTTTATACCACTATAATGTATGAATACATTGCACCAATAAAAAATAAATTAATAAAAAAAATAAATAAAATAAAATAAAAATAAGTCACAACAAATAAAAATAAAACCATTATCCTTATACCAAAAAAAAGAAACTATGAAACCAGCCAGGAATGCCCATCAACAGATGAATGTATTACAAAACTATGGGATATGTACACAGTGAAATTTTGCTCATCCATAAAGGAAAACACAATTATGTCATTTACAGGAAAATAGATAGAATTAGAGAATTTATGCTAAGTGAGATTAGTCAGTCACAAAAACATAAGACATTGGATGTTCTCCTTAATATGCTGAAGCAAGGGAGAAAAATGGGTCATAGGAGTTACTCTAGATGAGGAAGGAGAAACCATACATGAGAAAATAAGGAGACCTAACTCTGGGGGTGATGTTGAGGGGCGAGAGGGAAATTATCTGATGCACATTATGTACATTCACAAACATAATGAAGTCAGTCACCAAACCAAACCCGAGAAGGAGGGAGAGGAAGAAAATGGCGTGGGAAGTGGGTAAGGACTAATGGCATGATGTATGTATGTATGTATGTATGCCTCTACCATCTTGTACTCCATTAAGATGTATGACTACAATGCACCAATAAAAAATTGAAAAAAAATTTAAAAACTGAATGAGGAGAGTAAAATAAGTACATACATTGATGTACTTTCTATGTTATACTTTCTATTTTATACTGTGCATTTCTTCCATTATATATTTATATCTTATCTAAAATGCCACATAAATCAATAGATTTAAGAAAAGACAGAGGAAAATTAGGACATATGGCTTAATATATTTAAAGATGTATTAAAATATATGTCCCTATTCTTTAGTTATATAATATAAGGATGGGAATAATGCATGTATTGAAATTCAACAGTTAGCATATATACTTTTTTTCAGAACAGGAATGGCTTATTCAGAAAAGACATTACTTACTCAAATAGCCACCTACCTGAAGCCTGTCTAGTAAACTTCTAGAATGACAGTATTGTTAGAAAACCAGGAAAATATAACGAGGAAAAAAAAACAAATGGTAAGTAAACATAGTTGATTAAATGATTGGACATGTAGGACTCCTTGAAATAAACTTCTTTCACTCTAGGTTGTCAACTATATCATATTAGTGGCTTTAGTATTTAGAGAATTATATTAATTATCTAGAATGTCAGAAGATGTTAACATAGTGTAAATTCTACCTATCTTCTAAATTATATGCAATATGCATAACTCAGCCTAGTACTCAGTGTATGGATGCTATACTCATGGCTCCATCAAGAAAGAAAAACAGCTAAGTCTCATTAACTTTATGGAGCTGCCTTAAATCTGCAATCTTTCTTGGTTAGCCATCCAAGTACTGGTATTACAGGTGTGCTCCACTATGCCTGGCCAGAAAAGAGTATCTCTTATACTAACCTGAACCTGCAGGAAGGAGAAGGTGATTGGGACTGCCATCAGAGCAGCCTTTCAGGTGTAATAACATAGCACATACAACTCTTTGCTGATACCTTATGAATCTTTCTGAAGCAACACAGGTGTTTCACTGAAGCATATATGAAAATCACCAGCATGAGGTAAGTAAATAGTAGCATAAGCCAGGAACAAAACTTAGTTTAAAGAGGAACAATAATTCAGCAACTTGGCAAAGAAGTCACTCACACATTCTAAATCATATAGAGTATATTACCTATCAGTGAGGCTCTTTATTATAATATTTTATTATAATATTTTTATCTCTATCAGTGACATTTTGATATCAAGAGTCATGTTGATAAAAAGGATTAATTGCATAGGAGGCTGTGACAATATGGGTTAAAAATAATTAAACAAAAACCTTGAAAGATTATTAATTTCCAACTTACAACAGATAGTGAGTCGTTTAAAATATTTGTTAGCTCTCTCTCAATTGTATAATATGGTGGTAAATACAATGCAACAAGAATTTCAAGAAGGTTTGGGAGTAAATACCTAAAATATTGCCCTATGAATATTTGAGAATTTCTTTAATTTGCAGTAATCAATATTTTTAATATACTACAATGAGAATATATAATGTATTTAATATTTTATTATTTGCATTTTTTATTTCATAGGATTAACTGTTTTTTTAATTTCATAGGGTTAACTGTTCCATAGGAAAATGTTGATAGACATTTTCACAAATGTCTATCAATCTTTACCCTAAGTAAAGAGAGAAAGAATGCAGAAGTGGCTCACTACATATATCCTTGTCCAGGTAAAATTTTTATGTGTTGATGTGTTTCAGAGAAAAGAGTAGAAAAGTAGGTCTGGTTAGTATCTTTGTAATTATATTGCTAATCTTGCTTCATATATCTCTGTGACATATAAAGCACAATTAAAATATGTTATGAAATTGAAAATAAAACAAGCATGTAGAAAGATGTGATAAGCACATTGTTCTTTTCTTTCACAGGTAGTTTTGGGGTTTTTTGTAGGTATTAGAATGTGTTTATTATGCTTTATAATCAGCATAGTCCTCCAGACAGAAGAAACTATGCCAAGCAGAATTCACTTCACCTTTTATAAGCAATACTTTTTTATACCAATGTCTCTCCCACTACTTGCTCTTTTTTGTATCAGTGAAGAGACTCCTGGCTATTGTCACCTTCTGAAATGGGCACAATCTGGTTGCTTTGCTGTATAAGCCATCCTGGAAATTCGGTCATAGTTCATTATACTGCTGGTGTCTCGTGTAGGCACAGGCGAGGAGGAACATAAAAGTAAAAAACTTAGCTTGAGGCGCATAAAGAATGTATTTCAGTTTTGTAAGGAATTAGAAATTGCTTTAGAATGGATGGATTCCTCACAGATAGGAAATAAATGTCCTCGAAGAAAAACTAGCCAGTAGAGGGAAAGAGTGTAAAGTACAGGAAGACTCCTGGGAGAGGGGACAAGCACTCAAAGAGAATGAAAATGACAAAGGTTTGTTTGAAAAGTCATTACAGAAGGATGTTATAAAAGTGTGCATACACAAACAGAAAGCAAAAGCAGCGCTGGCAGTCAGAAGAAAACTAATGCTTGAGATCTGGCCACAACTGCAAACGGAAATAAGCTGAAACAGGCACTTATTAGTGACCAGATTAAAAACAAAAAATAAGGCAGTAACATTTATAAGATTTGTAATCAAGCATACTTTGGTATAGGAGGGATATTGTGGAAATAACTGATATTTGTCAGGAAAATAAATAAGTGGCTTATCAATTTGGTACAATATAAGCTGCATTGTTAATAGTCAGAGAGGTAATGAGTAGACCTCAAACACATACCCTTCCTTGGACAGTTCATATTACTTTCATATAACAAAGTATATGCCTTTTGTATGTACATATATTTATTTATTCTTGTCTTACTAAATAAAAATGAGCTAAAATTTGTTTTTCTTGGTTAAGGTTAGAAAATGAAAAGAGCCAGTCCTATAGTCATAATTTTAGTTCTGCTTGGAATATACCATACGATCAATTTTCCCACTCTTTAGCATCACAACCATTATCTCCTTTCAGTGGTCTTAAGGAATATGCCTTTCTACCTCCCTCCCTCCCTCCCTCCCTCCCTCCCTCCCTCCCTCCCTATTGTCCTAATTCTATTTTTATATACATACATGAAATATATATTTGATATATGTATATATAAATTATATTTGTTCCAGGGACACTGAGGATCTTTTAATTCTTTTTCCTAATAGATTTAAGTGCAAAATTTCAGAAAAACAGCCTAGGTCTCTGAGGTCACTTGGTAAATAAAAATGCTACTCTAATGTATTTACATTAAACTTTCTGATTTCCAAATAATGTATCTTTTAAAATCACACATTGAAGCCGGGCATGGTGTTGCACGCTTGTAATCCCTACACTTGGGAGGCTGAGACAGGAGGATAAACACAGGTTCGAAGCCAGCCTCAACTACTTAGCGAGGCTTCCAGCAACTTAATAAGACCCTGTTTCCAAATAAAATATTAAATAGTTCTGGGAGGATAGCCCGGAGGTAGGATGACCCTGGGTTCCACCCCCAGTACCACCAAAAATAAATAAATAAATAATAAATAAATAAATAATAAAAAATAAAATCACACATTGAAGCATACTGAGTACTTTCTTTGAGCAAGAAACTATAAATGACAGATACACCATGCACACAAACACACATTTTGTTGGAGTCTGATATATGAATCTGCTTTTCACCTTTTAGCACCACTATTCATTTACTTATTTATTTATTTATTTATTTATTTATTTGTTTCGTTATTTATTTTTGTGAGGTGAAGATTGAACCCAGGGTATTCTACCTTTGAGCTACACCTCCAGCCTTATTTTATTTTTCATTCTGAAACCTTGTCTTGCCAAGTTGCTCAGGCTGGCCTGAACCTTCAATCTTCCTGTCTCAGCCTCGCAAGTACTGGGATTCAAGGTTTGTGCCATCACAGCCAGCTCAGCTGTTCACATTTTAATTGTTTAGATAAGTTAAGTAACTTCATTAATTTAAAGCTCTATTTTATTTTTCTATATAATAAAATTATCTTTTTTTTAACCAAACAATAAATATATATTTAATATAGTGTCTGAAATGTATAAATTAATTATAGTTACTTATTATTACTATTATTATTAAATGATAATACTTATATGTATATATTTACATAGTCACATAGCAAAATGTTAAGTTTGTCATACCAAAATTTCAGAACTTCCCACTCAACAAGGTAATTTGGGAGATACCTTTCAGATATTGGAGGAAGGCTAGTTTATCAGTAGAATGGGAGAGTAGGAGCAAACTGTTGAAGATTTTATTGATAGAAAAACCTAGAATAACCAAAGTAGTTCTCAGCAACAAAAAACATGCAGAAAGCATCACAATATCTGAATTTAAACTATGCTACAATGTCATAGTAATAAAAACAGCATGGTACTAGAAAAAAAGATATATAGACCAATGGAGCAGAATAGAGAATCAGAAACAAATCTGAACACTTATAGCCAGTCGATTTTTTACAAAGGGGACTAAAACATACACTAGAAAAAAGATAGCCTGTTCAACAAATAGAGCTGCCAAAACTGGTTAAATATGTGATGAAAAATAGAAATAAGTCCCACTTTCTCACCCTGCACAAGAGTCAGTTCAAGATAGATCAGAGACTTGGAATTTAGACCAGAGACCATGCAGCTCCTTGCTGGATGTGGAGAAGTGGGAACTCTAATACAATGGAATTTTACTCAGCCATTAAAAAAAAAAAAATTACATCATTTTCAGGGAAATGGATGGATCTGGAGGACATTATGCTTAGTGAGGTTAGTCAGTTATAAAAAGTAAGAAATAGGATATTCTTCCTAACATTCAGAAGCTAGGGATAAATGGTTTATAGGAGAAACTCTAGATGATGAAGAAGAAGCCATAAATGAACAAATAAGGTGAGCTACTTAAGGGGGATGGGAGAGGGAAGAGAGAAATTCCCTAATGTACATTATGTACATTCACAAACATATCAAAGTCAATCACTAAGCCAAACATGAAAAGGAAGAAGCCGGGTGGAAACTGGGGAAGAGCCAACTGGGTGATATGTGCATGTATGCCTCTACTCTCTTGTACTCCATTAAGATGTATGACTACAAGGTACCAATTTAAAAAAATATTTAAAAAATACACAGTGAACAATGCTACCAAGACATAATTTAAAACACTGTAGCTGGGCGTGGTGGCGCACGCTTGTAAACCCCGCCCTTGGGAGACTGAGACAGGAGGATCGCATGGGTTCGAAGCCAGCCTCAGCTACTTAGTGAGGCTTTCAGCAACTTAGTGAGACCCTGTTTCCAAATAAAATATATATTTAAAAAAAGGTCTGGGAGTATAGCCCGGAGGTAGAAAGCCTCTGAGTTCCACACCCAGTACCACCAAAAATTAATAAATAAATAAATAAATAAATAAATAAATAAATACTGTACATCTTTAAGAACAAGGAAGTAGGGCACATTGATTTTGTAGCATACTGATCTTTTTAAATTCAGTTTTGTATATAGTGATTGCACATATATTGGTAATATAAATTTTTTATCTTGTTCCACTAGAATGCCATACTGTGTGTCTAATGGTGTGCTTTATTGTGAAATATGGATAGGACAATTCTCTGATGCAAATATCAGATTTTAAATTATTTAATAACTTAGTCTGGTGATAGTTCTTAAAATAGGTTGATCATTTTTATACTATTTTCCACAACCCCCCAAATTAAGAAAAGGTCATATTTAAAGTTTTTCCTTGCTGACACCTGCTTTTTCCCATCATTTTAAAACTCTCCTAAGACATAGCCTGGGGTTTTATTGATATTCATCATATTGTAAAGAGAAGGTTGTCAGAAGAGATATTAGACTATAATGCTGAGTATTGGCAAATTTTTTTAAAGTTATAATCTCATCAAAGATGATAGACACTCTTAAGAGAAGAGTAATTCACATTTTAGCAGCCTATATGCAATATTCTTGTGCCTGTGTGATATGATAAAGACTTTCTTCTTTTTTTTTTGAAAAATAACTGTAGTCTATTTCAATTTTCTAGCCTTCAAATTAAAAAAAACACCTTACAAGATTGTTTCTCCCTGGTTTGCACACTTGTGTTGCATTAGTTGCAAAAGCTTTACAGTTAAAAGTAAATCGAGAAGTATTGATTGATCTAAGGCTTAGAGAGAGTAGCTTAGGAAAACAGAATCATATGATTGGGTCTTACATCTTTTTGCAGAGCAGCATTTCTTTCTTTCAAGCAATATACTTTCTAAGAGGCTTGAGAAAAAATTTTTAAACATTAAATATATTTTGATTGATATAGAAACACAAAACATTGAAGACTTTATAAAATACCATATTTCTCAATACATAAAATAATTTTAATAGAGATCTCAGAAACTTGTTTTACTTAATGTAGGCATACTTCAGAATTATGTAGGATTACTGATATATTATTAACCTTAGGTCATAATGTTTATAAATAGTATTTAAAATACTGTTTAGATATTGTGTTTTCTAGTTAAATAACATTCTTGGTATGATATAGGATGTATTAGCTCCTTTGGTTTGCTTGAAACTAAGAGGCTTCATGGACTAGACTTTTACTGGTCAAATAGGTCTATTCATAACAGATAATGTTAGTTACCTCATGTAATATATACAAAAGGTAAACATCTTCTATATGGCATGTTTCTTCCATACAACTACATTTTAAATTCAACCAGTAGTAAATTGTTCAGATTCAGAGATAGAATTTTGATTTATTTTTTCACAAATATATTTCTGCAAAGAACAATTGCTATTGGAGTCTCTGAGATCTTACTCAAATGAAATATGGACAAAGGTAGTTGCCATTTAATATTAACATTAATCATAAAATTATTGTTATTTTAATTAGGTGTTATTTTAATTAGCAGATATTGGGCCACAGATACAAATGAAAAAATAGCAATAAAGAAAAATGATCATATAATAGTAGAAGAGAGAATATTAGAGAAAATATGATGTAGAAGGTAGTCAGGAGGAGAAGAAAGGGGAGAATAACAGGAAGTATGGGGAAACAATTAAAGTATGCTACATGCACATATGGATTACTACAATAAAACCCATTATTCTGTATAATTAATATGCATTGATAAAAATATAGTACAAAATTGTCCTTTTTCCTTATTTCTAAATGACAATTTTATTTCTATAGCCCATTAAAATTTAAATTAGCTATTTAGGGAAATCAAGAAAAATAAAAAAAAAACGATTCTGAAGTCATTTGTGTTAATTGGAATATTGAATAAAACTATACAAAATTTAGGCAAATATTTTGCATTTTATTGCCATTCTCTAATATACAGTTTATGTATCAATTCAATTATACTAACAAGGAAAGACAACACACCAAAAATAATAAATGAGTTCTTGAGACATTCTTTTTTTAAGATGCTTGTATTTTATTAATTCAGAAGAACATAATTTCCCAATTTTTATTTTAAATTAATTTTTGAGTTTCTGTTAATTTCTTTTTTTCAGAATTATTCTTCATATATTAGAAACAGTATATACAGATGCTCCCTTCAACTCTTCTTCATCTAAAATTTTCCCCCACACATTCCCTCCCCATTCCTCCTTCCTATGCTTGGCTTGCTTAGTAATTGACGTGTGTGTGTGTGGGGGGGTGCTAGGGTTCCTGGAAACCCTTCTACCTTGGGGCTACACTCCCAGACCTATTTTATACTTTTTATTTGGAAACAGGGTCTCTTAAGCCAGAGCGACTGGCTTCAAACCTGCGTGATCCTCCTGTCTCCGCAGCAGGGATTACAAGCTTGCCACCACACCCAGCAGTAATTGACTTTGATATGTTTGTTTAAGTACATCATGTGCTTTAGAGAGTTTTCCTCTTCCCCCTCCCATCCCTTCAGTTAGGTCTCCTTATCTGCCCCTCCAAAGGATCTCTCATCTAGAGTTCTTCCTGTTACCCATTTTTCCTTAGCTTTCGCATATCCAATTTCTTCTTTTTTGTGACTGATTAATCTCACATAGCATAATGTCCTCCAGTTCCATCCATTTCCCTGTAAATGATGTAATTGTGTTTTTCTTTATGGCTGAGTAAAATTCCATTGTGTACATATCCTACAGTTTTGTAATCCATTCATCTGTTGATGGATATCTTTGCTGGCTCCATAGTTTGGCAATGGTAAATTGTGCAGCTTTGAACATAGATACACATGCATTAGTTTGGTAGTTTGGTTTCCTTTCTTTTGTGTAGATAACCCAGAAGTGGTATTGCTAGATCAAATGGTAATTCTTGATATCAGTTGAGACAAAACATTTTTTTAGGGTAAAGAGAGTTTATCTCTGCATAATTGCTGTGCAATTTTTAAAATTTTTTATTGGTGCATTATTATGCTGTGTAATTTTTATTTACTTATTTATGTATTTATGTATGTATGTATGTATGTATGTATGTATGTACTTATTTATTTTTAGAAAATCCTATGGTGGAGCAAACAAGACAACCTAAAGGAGGAGAAAGGAGGGGGGAAGAGGAAAATCTCTAAAACACACAATGTACTTAAACATATCAAAGTCAACCACTAAGCTGAGCAAGGGAGGGAGGGAATGGGGTGGGAATTGGGTAGGGGTTAAATCAGTGATGTGTGCATGTCTCTACACACAAGTTTTTTACCCCAATATGATGTATGAATATAATGCACCAATAAAAAGAACTGAAAAAAATGAGACAAAACATTTTTATGTAAAAAGTTCAAAATTTCTCTTTAACATTAACTATCCAAATACTGCCCATTTCTTTTATTTTTATCATTGTAAAATTTTGTGTATATAATATATATTATGTATATATCATTCATGTTTTCAGTCTACCTTCTTACATAGTTTTGTGCATATACATATTTATATTTCTAGCCATTTTTATCCCAATGTGCTCAAAATACATAACAAAATACTCACTGACATCTTCACTTTGTTGTCAACTAGACATGTCAAGCATAACAAGATATCATATAGTAATTAAATAACTGAGTTCTATCTGTACCACTTTCTTCCTTCTTCATGTCAATACCATGCATCACCAAATCACTTGCCAAGTGAAATCAAAACCCAAGAGGAAGAGTTGATTCTTATCATTCCCTCTACTTAAAATTGTATCTGATACTCAGATTGTGTCTGACAAATATTTGTGTCTGACAAATATTTACTAAGTTTCTTAATAAATATTTAAGTATATTTGTAAAAACATAAAATAGAGAAGTTGGAAACTAATCTGTGTTTAACATACCATTATAGAAAATTTTACACATATTATTTTGGATATATCTTTAATAACAAAAACATTTACAGAATGTATTCTCACACTTACCTCTAACAAACTCAGAAGGTTAGTGAAGATGTTAAGCCCTTTGAGGAAAAAATGACTGATATCTTTATTCTTTTATCCATAGCACCTACTACACTGTGGATGTTTAATGAAGGCCTTTGAATGAATAGAGGGACTGACATAATCTCCATTTTGGGTGAAGGATGAGGTGAGAACACAAATCCAGATCCTCTCTTTTCAGACACTATGAACTTACCTTTATAAAGCATTGATAATATTTATACACATAAAAAGGAAAACTGTCTAGAATAAATAGTGTGCTTTATAAAATTATTCATGACTGCTTTCTAGTCCTCTAGTTTTTTTTTTGCTTTGGCTGATTATCTCAGTTAATTTTATTTCATTCAATGTGATAAAAGAACACTGAATTTGTGGCTGTTGCTTGATCTGTGTATTCCTTTTGGACTATGATCTCCATAAGGGCAGATGAAGGATCTTTCTCTAGTAACATCCTGGTGCAAGTGTGTTTTCAGAGTGATTTTTTTTCTTTTTATCAGTGAGGTAAAGAGCAAGCAATGAGGAAGAAGAATAACCGTTATATTCCTATCAAAGTCAACTGTACTATGGTGACATTTCCTTTAAGGGAATATGGCCTGCTTATCTTTGTGCCTTTTATTTTTTTCTTGTTTATATTTTTATGTGTATGTGGGGGAGTACTGGGGGTTGGGATTCAACGTTAGGGCATTCTAACTCCAAGCTGCACCCTCAGTGCTATTTTATTTTGTTTTTGAAACAGGGTCTTCTCTCTAAGTTGCTAAGGGTCCTGCTAATTTTCTGAGACTGACTTCAAACCTGTGATTTTCCTATTTCAGCCTCCCAAGTTCTGGAATTACAGATGTGCACCACAATGGCCAGGGCTTTTTGGTGTGTGTGTGTGTGTGTGTGTGTGTGTGTGTGTGTGTGTGTGTGTGTGTAAAGATGTTTTACTCTGATCATATTTCTTTGCCTAGGCTAATATACTTATCTTTATGTGCATATGGGAATTTTTATGTGTCTAGCTGGTTGACTATTTGTATCTACATTTATATCTAACAATGTATCATATCTCTCTAGTATTTTCTTTATTAATTAATTAATTCATTCATTCATTTGTTTGTTTACTTTTGGTACTGGGGATTGAATCCAAAGTTAGTCTACCTCCAAGCTGTACCCCAAATTCTTTTTAAAATTTCCTTTAGTAACAGGATCTAAGTTGCTGAGGCTGGCCTTGAACCTATAATCTCCCTGTTTTAGACTCCCAAGTACTGGGATTACTGGTGTACATCACCACTCGAGATCACTATTTCTTTCTTTTTTGAAACTGGAGACAGAACCCAGAAACTTTCTACCACCAGGGTACACTTCCAGACCTATTCTATAATTTATTTGCAAATGGTCTCATTAAGTTGCTGAGAGACTCACTGAGTAGCTGAGGTGGGCTTTGAACTTGTGTGATCCTCCTGTCTCAGCCTCCCAAGTACTGTGATTACAACCTTCCACCATCACGCCCAGGTCTATTTCTTTAATGTCATTTTTTTCAACTAAAGTCTTAAAAAGGTCGAAGTCGAATGTATATATAATTGTAAATTCAAAATCCATTGCTTCTCATATTTATTAAAATTAAAATAAAAACTCATAAGAGTCACTACTTTTGAAAACCCAATTGAAACATAACTGAGTGTGAATTAGTTCTGTCAGTAATATAATTCAAAATCCATGTTAATATCTTATTATTTGATATAATGATATCGATGATTTATGCACTTAAGTTTTTTTTAATTTAAATTATTCCAAAATGTTTTACTTTCCTGTACTTATTTATCTAAAACAATTAAGATTCTATATTTCTCTTATTTTATTGCAATGAATTTGCTTGTGAAATTTTCTTATGTTTTGAGTTGTAAAGGGCAGAGAATACACCATTTAATTTCTCTCATTTTATTGTAATGAAGTTGCTTGTGAAATTTTCTTATGGTTTAAGTTGAAAAGAGCAGAGAATACACCCATTTAATCACCATCAATCATTCACCAAAAAATTCTAGGATTTTTACTTGTTGGATGAACTCTGTATTCGTTCAGGACTCAATTACCAATCCTTTCTCACTCCATTTTATCTCAAGCTCCTATTCTTTCCTCAAATTAGCTAAGTTTCATCAAAATTAGTACAATTAATATTTCTATTTTTTATCTTCCTATTAATCCCTAGTGGTAGAAAATGGTAGAAATTATTTATCATCTCAATCTAAATATTTTGTAAGCTCAATAGTGTCCTTTCTTATAGTAAAGTCCAGTTTGATCTTTTTTCTCTCATTTTCTTTGTTACTATTGTGCATATTTTCCTTGAAATTTGTTTGCCATATATATTTCATTTTCTTCCTTCTTTTCCTGTTCTGTTTTCTAGTTTATTTTTATTTTAATACATCTTAAGCTTCAGGTTATAATTTCCAGATTTATCTTCAAAGCTATGTTTTATTTCATTTTTATTTTATGCCATCACTTAGAGAAACCACGATATATTATTTCTTCATGTAAATGGGAACTAACCTCATTATCTTTGTCCAGAAATGACTTCACTTTATAAACTAACCTAAGTGCTTGTGTGTGTGTGTGTGTGTGTGTGTGTGTGTTTGTGTGTGTTACTGGGGTTCCTGGAAACCCTTCTACCTCCAGGCTACACTCCCAGACCTATTTTCTTCTTCTCTTTCTCCTTCTCCTTCTCCTTCTCCTTCTCCTTCTCCTTCTCCTTCTCATTATTATTATTATTTTTTTTTGGAAAAAAAATCAGAGAGCTGCCTTCCAACCTGCGTGATCCTCCTGTCTCTGCCTCCCTAGTGTGGGGATTACAAGCTGCGCCACCATGCCTGGTGCCAACCTGACTGCTTTTAAATCACACAGGTTGTTACCCAGAGCTTATTTTAGATTTTCTTTTCCATTCAATCTGGTTTTTTTTCATAAAAATTGCTAAGAGATATCATCTAGTTGGGTCATCATATCTCACTTGGTTGCTATAATGTTCTATTTTCTCTGCATCCAGAAATTAATCTCTCTTTCTGATATTCTAAAGAGCAATTCTTATTTCACCAACTTTATTTATAGTCTTATAATGCTATTCTGTAATTATTAACATATAAATAATAATGTTCCTAACCTATTAGTAGAGAGTCTTTTAGTAGAGACTTGATTATATTATTATCTTCAAATTAAATAATTCATTCCATATTATATTTTAGAAAGAAAAAAATTAAAAACTACATATATCTCTGAAATTTTTGTTTTCAATGTCTAGTTTATTGGATAGAATAAAGACACATGCTCATTTTATATAATAAGTAAATTAATTAATGGGAGCAGCTTTTTCTAATATATTCAAATAAGAAATATAAAAGAGACAATAGAAATATAAAATGAACTATATGAAAAATGATCAGTATCACTAATCATCAGAAAAATGCAAATCAAAACCAGATTCATTCCAGTAAAAACATCTATTATCATAAAGCATACATTTCAGTCTTTGGGAGGATTTGAAAAAAAGGAGCCATTGTACATTTAGTACTGCCATTATGGAAAACAATATAAAGTGTTCTTAAGTAGTTAAGAAATAGTATTATCACATGATCCATCAATTCCACTACTGGGTATATTATTTTATCATCAAAAAATAAAATATTTTTATTTCAGTATCTCTTGTCAATATGAATGGAAATAAGCTAGGGATAGAAGAATAAATGCTGCCTCATCTCACTCAGATGTAGAATATAAACAATCTTGATTTGACAGAAGTTGGAGAAATGGTGATTACCAGAGTCTGCGGAGCGTAAGGGGGCAGGAAGGATTGGGAAAGGCTACTCAACGGATATTAAATTATTGTAAGAAATAAAATGAGTAGGTTTTATGTAAAGTATGGTGGCTATTGATAATATCAATGTGCTATGCATTAAAAAAGCTAAAAGGAGCCAGATATGTGATACACACTTGTAATCCCAGTGCTTGGGAGGCTGAGACAGGAGGATCACACAGGTTTGAAGCAAGCCTCAGCTATTTAGTGAGGCTCTCAGCAACTTAGTGAGACCCTGTTTCCAAATAAAATATAAAATACGTCTGGGAGTATAGCTCAGAGGTAGAAAAGCCCCTAGATTCCACCCCCAGTACCACAAAAACATAAACAAAAAAAGCTAAAAGGAATGATTTTGAAAGCTTTCAGGCCAGACTTTCTTAGCCAAGAGCTGTCACAGTTTCCTGCTTCAACAGTGCTTGTATAGAAACCAGTGCTTGACCTACAACCCCGGCCAACCACTCCAGCCCTGGCCACACTCATAGTGCCCTTGGACTACATCAAGAAACCAGACTGTGAAAATTGGGAGAGTGGACTGAATGCAATGGAATGTGGGTTACATTTGGAAAAAAATGTGTCAGTCACTCCTAGAACTGCACAAACTGGCTATTGACAAAAATGACCTCCACTTGTGTGACAATATTGCAACTGAGCAAGTAAAATCTATCAAAGAACTGTGTGATAGCATAACCAACTAGGCAAGATGGGAGCTTTAAAATCTGGCATGGCAGAATATCTCTCTGACAAGCATATCTTGTGTGACAGTGATAAGAAGAGCCTCAGGCTGACTTCCCATAGGCACAGAGCTAATCCCCTATTGACAAGACAGTGCATGCATGTAGGGTTGTACCAAATCATCCAGGTAAGTTCTTTAATTTGCACCATTCCTTCAAATAAAGAGATTTGAAACCCAACACCACCACCAGAAATGGAAGTTTTCACCACAAAGAAAAGATAAATATTTGTGTTTTTTAATTTATAAATTTTTATTAGTATATTGTAGTCATACATCTCACTGGGGTATAAAACTTGTAGAGATATACATGCACACATCACCCAATTAGCCCTTACCCAATCCCTATTCTCTTCCCTCCCCCTCCCTCCTTCTCATGCTTGGTCTCCTGATTGATTTTGATATGTTTGTTTAAGTACATCATGTGCTTTAAAGAGTTTCCCTTTTTCCCTCTCCCATCCCCTTAGATAGGTGACCTTGATTGCTCCTCTATAGGATCCCTTCTTCATCTAGAGTTCCTCCTGTCACCCATCTCTCCCAAGTTTTTGCATATTAGGGAAAGCATCTGATTTCTTTTTGTGTGTGTGACATTTTCCTGGAAATGCCATAATTTTGTTCTCCTTTATGGCTGGGTAAAATTCTATCGTGTACACATCCCATAGATTTGTAATCCACTCATCTGTTGATGGACAGCTTGGCTGGCTGGCTTCATAGTTTGGTAATGATGAATTGTGCAGCTATGACCACAGATGCTCATGCAATAGTTTAATAGTTTGGTTTTCATTCTTTGGGGTAGATACCCAGAAGTGCTATTGCTGGATCATATGGTAAGTTCATTCTCATTCTTCTGAGGATCTTCCCTACTGTTTTCCCAAGTGGTTGCACTAATTTACAATCACACCAACAATGTATTGGAGATTCTACTTCTCCACATCTGATCAATTACAGATTCTTTCTACCTTGGAAGTCCTTCTTTTATTTCCCACACTGATTCCCACTTATTAAAATCATGAAACCCAGAAGGTGAGTAATTTTGACGACATGATCCACTCACAAACCATTTTTATTTAATAGAGTTCACTTGGTTCTGGGAGTCTGTTGAGAGATGAAGTGACACAGTGGCAGCTTCAAGTGCTTAATGATCACACGTTGCGGGGACCCACTGGCCCTTTGCTGTGTGGCAGGCCCCAGTCCCAGCCTTACTGGCTCCAGTCCCAGCCTTGTGGAGTGGCAGGTCCCAGTCCCGGCCTAGCTGGCTCTAGGCTCAGACTTGCCAAGTGGCAGGCCCCAGTCCTGTCACCTTGGGCAGGATTTCTGCATAGGATCCCATTTTTCATATATATATATATATATATATATATATATATATATATATATGATGTATATTTATTTTAGCATGAGAAAACGATACATGTCCTTTGCAGAAGCTGGTAGCCTGAATACCTAGCAACAATGGACTTTACCTCTCTTCAAAAGTGGAGGCCCACAGCTTCACCATGGAGAGTGGGATCTGCTGCTCCAAACACACCACAGCCCCCAGAACGGTGGCCATGAGCACGGCAAGCCCGGCCCAGTCATGCAGGGTTTCCTCCAACATGCCTGGAACATTTTTCTTACATAGTATGTTATCCAGAATTCCTGAGCATGTACAGCAGGAACAGTATACTTTCAGGGAATTTTCTTCAAAAATTCGAGGTGGATTGGATTGGATCTGTCTGCCTCTCCAGAATACTGGCTGCTGCCACCACCACCATCTTGGTCCGATCTTTTCTTTTCCTTTCTTTTCTTTACTTTTCTTTTTTTCTTTTCCTTTCTTTTCTTTCTTTCTTTTTTCTTTTTTCTTTTTCTTTTTCTTTTTTTTTTAGTAGAAGAGAACAGAATGTGTTTTTTTCCAAAGCAGGAACCAAAATACCTAGCAGCAATGAATTTTGTCTTTCCTCTGTAGGCAGAGGTCAACAACTTTACCACAAAAAGCAGGATCTGCTGCTCTGCATGCAACAGGTCCCAAGCGCTGCATAGATGATCACCCGCAGGTACACAGATGATCACAGCGGCCATGTGCACTTAGGTCTCCCAGGACACGTGGGCCTAGCTGGGCCATGAGGGGCTTCCTCTGTCGCTCCCGGAACATTTTCTTACATAATATGTTGTACAGAATTTCTGAACATGTGTGGCAGGAGCAGTCTACTTTCGGGAAGATTCTTCAACAGTCCAAGTTGGATTGGATTGGATCTGTCTGCCACTCCTAAATACTGGCTGCCTCTGCTGTCACCATCTTGGTCTGTCTCTTCTTTTTTATATTTTAGATAGAAAGTCATGACTGGAAATGTCTCTGTATGTTGTCCCAATGAGATATTAAACCAACATCTGTTGTCCAGATTTTTTTCAGAGGAATACATGTCCTATTCAACTACTACCAACAGTCACTATTGTGGCTGTGGCCACTGCCATCTTTGCTGGAAAGATAAATATTTGACTTAAATACATTTAACTTGATTTATATAACATATTATATCTTCATATATACATATATAGTGATATATATCAAAATATTACATAGTACTCCATTAACTAGTAAAAGTTTTGTTTTTATATATTAATTTTTTATGTTTTTATATATTAAGTAATAATACATTTAAATTTAATGAAAGACTATAGGTCAAAACAATTAATTTCCAAGATTTAAGTCCAGTGCTTATAAAGCCTCCTGAGAATATGACTACAAAAAACAATTTTTATGGAGTTAAACTACAAGGCTTATGAAAGGGTCAAAAAGCTGCTGGGTGTGGTGGCGCATGCTTGTAATCCCTGTGCTTGGGAGGCTGAGACAGGAGGATCGCACAGATTTGAAACCAGCCTCAGCTACTTAGTGAGACTCTGTTTCCAAATAAAATATAAAAATAGGTCTGGGAGTATAGCCTGGAGGTAGAAAGCCTCTGGGTTCCACCCCCAGTACCACACACAAAAAAAAAGTTATAATTTTTATATAAGTGAATTATTAAATATGAGCTAAAAACTAAAAGAAATAGAATCTTAGAATATCAAAGTTAAAACGGCACAACTAATCTATCAATTACAAAACAAGGCAAAAGAATAGCATTTATATTTTATATGAATCATAATATTTGATTTAAAAACTATTTCAGTGTATTCACTATCACCTGTTAATATTCTGTCACAAAATTAAGCTGTTTCAGTCAACATTTTCATTGATATAATCCAAAAATAACTGGCCACATAGCTTAGAGGAAGGAAGATTTATTTGCTCACGTTTTTGGAGATTTTGAGATTCAGTTCATGAGGCCAGTTTGAACCTCAGGGCCTGTTGGAATAAAGTGGATAGGGGTAGAACATGTCTCCTCATATCATAGAAGCCAGAAGCAGAGAAAGATGCGGGGAGGAGAAAACCATATAATCCCCATGACCACACCCTCAGGGACCCCTCCATAGAAACCCAATCCAGCTTCCAACATAGTTACCTTGTTTGGGTGAGGGCTGGGAGCGCATTCTAAATCCATATCATTATATAAACTAAAACTTTTTTTTAATTTGTTTGTTTTTTGGTGTTACTGGGGTCCTGGAAGCCCTTCTACCTTCGGGCTATACTCCCAGACCTATTTTTATACTTTTTTAAAATTTGAAAACAGGGTCTCATAAGCCACTGCTGCTGGCTTCCAACCTGCACAGTCCTCCTGTCTCCGCCTCCCAAGTGCGGGGATTACAAGCGTGCGCCCCCCACACCCAGCAAGCTAAAACATATTTGATGATATTAATTTTTTAGTAAAAAATCTGCAGTTTTCTCTTTTCCTGAGTAAGCCTGGAAAACATACTACATTTTGGACAAAAATCTATTATTTCTTCAGAGACCATCTTCATCCAATTGAAAGTGTGCTTTGATCAGTGACCTAATAATTAAGAATGTTCAGTTTATTTGAGGTGATAGCAAGACTGTGAATAAAAAAACTTATCTTCATTGTCTTTCATGCACACTTTTAACTCCTTTCTCACAGACCCATAGCATATTGCTTTGTGGGCTAGAATTCATCAAATCTTCCATTTTCAGCTCTGGGAATGTTCTGTCTTGAGCCGTATCACCTGTAGCACTTCATGTGCCTCCTGATGTATTACTTGGTTCATGAGCTTAACTCTATACACCAGAACCTTGTCATGAATGTCATATCCTATCTTTCTTCCACTTCCCCAATGTTCTTTCCAGCAAGTATTTTGCCAAACTAATTCAGCAGTATCTTTTGGTCATTAATTAGGTAGAGTTCATACTACTTGCCATTTTTTTTAACAAATTCCCATTATGTACAAAATACTGTGCTGAGTTCTGGAAGTGAAAATTGTTAAGAAGATATATATTTCTCTTGTATTCATAGACTTTACAACCTAGAAATAATAACTTACACAGTTAACTATACATTTATACTTGAGATTGTTTTGCTGATGAAAAAATATTGTAAGAGTCATTTTCAAGGCTTCTATCATATGCTAAATGTCCTTCCTCTAATGTCACAGATTTCTGTTTTCTTCTTAGTACATAATAATTTCTGCATGAGAAATAAAGTGCTGAGAAAAGTGTATCTTCTCTGGAGAAGTTTAATATTTGTTTAAATTAATTATGCAAAATGATCATCCTTTAACGAAAAAAGTGTTTGATATTTTGTTAATAAAATTTATTTATACATCAGGAAAAACTCTTTTGTGATTTTCATGCTTTGGAATTTGGGTGGGAAAAATTGTTATTCTATTCTTTACTCTTTTCATTCTGAACCAAAATTTGTTTTATAGAATGCCTTTCTCAATTCTCAAGGTAGGGATACTAGAAGCATTTTAGGAATAAACAAACAAAGAAACAAAAAAGCATGTCAGGACATAGCAATATATAAAATGGCTTTTATTTATTCATTTAAATCTGATTTTTTTATTGCCTGAGGTGTTAATGACAAGTATCTGAAAGAACATGGACAAACTCTGAACATTTATTGAATTTTCCTCACTAATTCATTAGAAGATACCACAAAACAAGCTTTGCTATAATTGCAAAATCTCTTCAGGTTTGCCTCTGGCTATCATCTGTTTACTTACACAGAAAACAAAGATCATTTTATATATATTTGCACCTTTCTCTAAAGAAATCAGGCCTGACCTTCATTATGTATGTAGTAGATATCTTGCAGGCAACTCCATAAGAGCCAAAGATTTCAACTTATCAATATGGACAGAGCATGAGCAAATATTTACCTAAAAATTAAATAGTTCTTGTTTTTATACCCATATTTGAAAGATGTCACAGATCAGGAGGCAAAAATTATATTTTAGATTATATCATTAGGCAGAAACTGCACGTATAATAGTTGGTATATACCCTACAGTTGTTAAGAACTGCTTTGCTATGGTGTTTCTATTTCAAATTAAAATGAGCTATTAGGGAACACCAGAATTTTGTACTGGAAACAATACTAACCTTAATATTGTTTTCAAGTATAGCTCTCTAGTTATCGATAATTGAATTTTTTGAGTATACAGGGCTTTCATTTGGTAAAAAGATTATATGATAAGCTTAATATTATTCTGGTTGTATGTAGCAAGTAATATGTTTGAGTGCTCTATCAACATGTATTATAATCATTTGATTAAACAAGACAATCAAAGCACATAGAAGAGTGGCATGCTAGGAGAAAATACAAGAGAAAGATGCTTATATCTGTACATGGTAGGTTAAAATAATAATTTTTATGCTTATATACATTGGAACCTTTTAAAATTATGAATATGACTTTCATAACAGCTTTATAAAAATCTTGAGACACAAAAGCAAGATTTTAATCCAATTTTATTTTCAAAGGTCACCTCTGAGATTATTTAATAATTCTTCCAAAAGAAAAATAACTTAAAACAATACATAAATGCATTACATTTATTTATGCCTTTTTCATGAGTCCCCCAATTTTTTATTTTATGTAGCCTCAATTTATCTCATGACATAAGCCTCAGCTTTACACTTTTGTTCTCTCATTTGCTGAATGTATTTTTCTTTGTTGTGAATAATCATATTTATTAAAAGTTCTACTTTATGGGCCCATAAAAATTTAACTACTTCTCTTTCATTACTTTGTAAATAAAATTTATTTAATAAAATACAAATCTAGTGCTTGATATGAATGAATCATATTTATTTTAATTTGTGGTACCAGAAGAGGATGGTCCACTTGGGGAAACTGCAGAAGTATAAGGTAACATTGATCACTGCAGTTAATATTACAGACATATTTCTTTCTACATTTACACATGCATATGATATTACAGTATTTATATTTGTATCATTCAATAGGCATATTTGTTATGCAAATTTTACTTAGGAAAATTTCCTCTAAAGCTTTTTTTTATAAATTTTATGGATGAATTATAACACATATCATAACAAAGTTCAGAGCCATAAAGACATATATGCACACAGTGCTTGGTGAGCTTCCCCTGGCTTTCAACCTCCCTCCTTACTTCCCTGTACATGATATTGAGATTAGCATTGATAATTTTGCATGCCTACGTAATATCAATTGAGGTGCTTCCTTTAGAGCTTTTAAAAATTACAAATTCTTGAGGAATTAGTTGAGAATTACATAGCCACAGTCTCTGAGAATTAATTCTGACCATAGTTTATTTAAGTGCCACCAAGTTTTTTTGTTGTTGTTGCTGTTGTTGTTGGTACTGGAGATTGAACCTAGAGGTGTAGGACCACTTATTTTTATTGTAGACTTAAATGGAAAAATATGTATGTTTATAAGAAACAAAATCATAAATATGTTTCATATATATTTTATATGTTTTCTGTGGATTTAGATAAGTTTTAATATTTGAAACTTTAGTAGGGGATGGAACATTGCTGTTCAGTTGGTTCATGTATATTAGAATCACTTAGAAAACTAGACTGCAGTGCATTGAAAAAAAGAAATGGTTTATGCTATTTCATAGCCACAGAAACTCTAATGAAATTTACACATTGAATAGTCTCTTAAAAATTTTCTTGATTGATTGATGCATTCTTCTTAATAATGGATTATACTCACCCTTCCAATTCTGCATCCAATTTCTCTTTCTCTTTCAAAATGACAGTATTACAAGTCAATTTAGAGGCTCTAAATGACTAGAGAATACTGGATAAGTAATTAAGAGGGTTACAGTCTGATTTTGAGAGGAAAAGAAGAATAGCTTTTGGTCATCTCCCTTAAAATACTTACATAGTTGATAAGAGTATTTGATAGTTCAGCAGTGTGAAAATAAAACTAATACTATATTTCTTGTAGTTTAAGTATACTTGAGAAAATGCAATTTTTATATTAAAGAAAAACTCAATCAAAGCTCTAAAGTGTTATTTTTAAAAGAATTTTTCTCTCCAAAAATAATTGGACAGGCAAAACTGCTCCAGAAACATCTGGAAGTCTTCACTACTTTCTTGTTACTATTATAAAACCACTTTGTACAATAAAAAATAATGCTAATATTTAATAGTTTATTATGGGCCAGCCCATGCATTATATGTGTATACACACACACACACACACACACACACACACACACATATATATATATATATATATATATATATATATATATATATATATATTCTAAGTTCACTATCACATTTTATTCTGACAATGTGTGGTCAATACTACTGTGCCTTTGTACATTATGAATTTTGCTTATATGTGCTACTGATATAAATTTTTTGATAGTCATTGGTTATAAAATATAGATTACTTGACTTCATTCAATAATGTGCATTGATTTTTAGAAGACAATTTCAATAACAAATATAATTACTTAAGGTGATGTGAAATATAATCTGTAACTTTGTCTCACAGTTACTGCAGCAACAATACTAAATTCATGTTTAAAAGTGATGTATTTATGATTTGTATAATGGTAGTTACCATTTTATTATGCATATGCATATAAAACATGAAATTGTACAGTTTAAATATGAACAATTTAAAGAAAAAAATGCTGAATGTATATAAGTTGCAAATGTCAGGCATTTTCTGAATTTCAGCCATTTGGGAAAAAATTAGAAGCACTAAAAACTAACATTAAAGTAAAACATTACAATAAATTAATATAAAATGTAAAAATCAAATAATGAATGTGTAAATTTTTTATAAAAATATAGATAGGGATGTTGGAGAAATTGGGAAGGAATTTAGGTAAAACAATAGTGCATTTCTTAAAGCTAAGTGTTTGGTATATTTATATAATTGTCCTTAATAAAATGTTAAAAGTTAGAAAAACATAGATCAATATGTAATTTAAAACCCTGATAAGTTCACAAGAAACCAAATAGATATTTCATTTTAATACTTGAGTTCAATTCAGCAAGTGCATGAATTTCTTTTCCTGAACTAAAACACAATTAGCATCCATGAAATTGTACAATTTTTCCATTTGCCTTTGCCCACCTATAATAATTGTGGCTAACGGCCATCTAAATTATTCATTTTATATGGTGAACAAGTGATTATTCTTAAAACTGATCCTATGCACTTTTAAATTGGTTTTCTTCATTCTCCAGTTGGCCCAGACCATTAGAGTTAAATGTTTCTTAAT
The DNA here is from genome assembly GCF_963383645.1 of Muscardinus avellanarius. Classification (NCBI taxonomy): domain Eukaryota; kingdom Metazoa; phylum Chordata; class Mammalia; order Rodentia; family Gliridae; genus Muscardinus; species Muscardinus avellanarius. The sequence goes on along the minus strand of NC_137786.1, from coordinate 86,020,151 downwards.
GAAGAATACTGCCTCACTGAACTTTGCTTTGTCTGCGAATTAGAGGAATGATTTGAAACTCCTCAAGTTCAGAACTGCATCTTAAAGTGAGATGGCAAAATGCTACAATTTCATATATCTTCACTACAGCCCAGTCTCTGAAAAATACTTTTCTTTTTTGTTGTTTTAGAAACAATATATCCTGATAGGACATACTTTAAAATTATAGACTTGGAAACAATCTACATGCTGCGTATTCTAGGAAAGTCAGGTTTATCACCTAAGTCATAAAGAGAAGTTATCAAATGGGTAGAAGCATGCCATATAAAGGGAAAGCATAAAGAGAAGACATGGGCTGTGTTTCTGCGTTCTTCTCCAGCCTCTTACCTGGCACTTTTGTAGAGAGGGGAAGCTAGTACAAATTGCCTGACTCTCAGGGACTAATAGAGTGATGCTCACTAGAGGGTGAGATCACTAGGATGAAGTCATTGCTCTTCCATTCTTTTTCTATTTCACTTGCTTTGCATACAATGTGTTTTCCTATACTTAGGGCATGTCAAACTTAGGTACACATATCTAATTATTTTGCTTGTCCTTTAAACTTTGTTTCTTTTTCAGGAGTGAATAAAGTAAAAGTTTAAGACATAAGGAAAATAAGTGCTTCCACTAAACTATTCATCACCTGCCATCTCCTATTACCATGAAATTTTAATGTGGACTGTGTTTCTTTCATGTAACATTAATTTGATAATGATAATTTTGATGATGATGAGGAGGAGGAGGAGGAAGAGGAGGAAGAGGAGGAGGAGGAGGAAGAGGAGGAGGAGTAGAAGGAGTGTATATATGTGTTTTTTTAAGTGAAATTCCTCATTGGTTAGATGTTCCACATATACTGGGACAAAATAATATAAAAGTAACACAAAAAAACTTAATTATATAACTTTCCATATAAATTATTTTTACTTAATGTCTGAAGATGTGGCTTATTTTATAAAACTGTTTCAGTCAGCAAATAAATATTTTTAAGTATCTATGCCTAACTTGGTGGCTATGTAATCAGTGGGTACAAACAAATCAAATTAAAACTTTTAGGTTCTAAAATCCAGTAACATTTACTTTTATTTCAAACATATTTGCTTGAGCTTGTGGTTGACACAGCACATTTCTAAGATATGTAAATCCCTTCTCCCATGCTCAGGTGCCAGTAATTGATTTCACAGCCAGCAGGAGCATCACACCCGGCTGAGTTCCTTTCATTTCTGCCTCACTTTTGACTTTGCCTTGTAGTTCATCAGAAAGTAATTGCATAGTGCCAACAGTGTCTAAATAGTAGTTTTCTAAATGCTTTAGTTATGTACCTCCAAATTTCCAAGGACCTTCTGAGTGTTCTTATAACCAAAGGATAATATGTGCCTTTCCAGAAGGTACTCACTTAGCTAAAGTATACAGAGGCAGACAGTCCTGTGGCTTAAATATTCTGTGTTTTTATCACCAAAGTAACTAATCAAATGCAAAACTTTTCATGGTAAAGTTAACATACATGTCCATGTGATCTTTAAATAAGTAAAATTGAATAAACACAAAAATTTAGTTTATTATGAATTGAAGAACGGCATACTTTCAGTATGTAATTTATTATTATTAGTTATTATTGTTTTGATACTAGATATTGAATGCAGGAACATTCTACCTCTGAGTTGCAAACCCATTCTTATTTTTTAAGAAAAAAAAGCAATGAAAATTTTATTTAAACTTGAAGCAATTCCTTTTTAAATATTTTTATTGGTGGGTTGTCATACATCTTAATGGAGTACAAAATGGTAGAGGCACACATGCACACATCACTCATTTAGCCATTACCCACTTCCCACCCCATTCTCTCCTCTTCCCTCCTTCTCATGTTTGGCTTAGTGATTGACTTTGATATATTTATGAATGTACATCATGTACATTAGGGAATTTCCCTCTCCCCTTCCCCTTACCCCCAACTAAGCCTCATTAGTTGCTCATCTATAGTTTCTCTAGAGTTCCTCTTACGAACATTTTTCTTTATAGCTTCTGCATATTAGGGAGAGCATCTGATTTCTTACTTTTTGTGACTGACTAATCCCACTTAGCATACTGTTATTCAGCTCCATCCATTTACCTGTAAATGATGTAACTTTATTGTTTTTTATGGCTGAGTAAATTTCCATTGGGTAGATATTCCATAGTTTTGTAATCCATTCATATGTTGATGGACATCTTGGCTGGTTCCATAGTCTGGCGATTGTGAATTGTAGGGCTATGAACATAGATAAGCATGCATTAGTTTGGTAGTTTGGCTTTTATTCTTTTAGGAAGATACTCAGAAGTAGTATTGCTGAATCATATGGTAGTTTTCCATTTTTTCTGAGGATCCTCCATACTATTTTTCAAAGTGGTTAAACTAATTTGCAATCCCACCAAACATGTATTAGAGTTCCTGCTTCTCCACATACTTGCCAACATTTGTTGTTTGTGTTTTAAATTATTGCCATTCTAGTTGGAGTTACGTGAAAACTCAGATGGTTTTGATTTTCATCTCTCTGGTTGCTAATATTTTGAGCACATTTACATTCATTTATTGGTTATTTGAATTTCTTCTTTTGTGAATTGTTTATTTAGTTCACTTGCCATTCTGGGGGGACTACTCCAGATTGAATCCATGGGCATACTACCTTGGAGCTACAACCCCAGTCCTATTTTTTTTAATTTTGATTTTGAAGCAGGGTCTCACTAAGTTGCAGAGAGCCTCACTAAGTAGCTGAGGCTGGCTGCCAACCTGCAATCCTCCTATATCAGCCTCCCAAGTACTGGAATTACGGGTGTGAACTACCACACCCAGTTTCACTTGCCCATTTTTTGGTTGGGTCATTTGTTTTCTTAGCGTTTTGTTTCTGATTTCTCTGTAAATTCTAGATATTATCCTCTATTAGAGGAAGAGTTGGCAAAAATTTTCTCCCATTCTGTCAGCTCTCTATTGAGCTTCTTGGTGGATTCCTTTGCTGTACAGAAGCTCTTTAGTTTAATGCAATACCACATATTAATCTACCTTTTAGTTTTTTGTGCCTTTGGGGTCTTGTTTAGAAAGTTTTTACCTATACTCATATGTTCAAGTGTTGGACTTATGTCCTCCTCAAAGAGCTTCAAAATCTCTGATCTAATTTCCAAGTCTTTGATTCATCTTGAATTGACTCTTGTGCAGATTAAGATAGTTAAGTTTATTTCCATTTTTCTGAGTATGGTCAACCAGTTTTGTCAACATTATTTGTTAAAGAGGCTATTTTTTTAAGTGTATGTTTTTGGCTTCTTTGTCAAAAAGTAATTGGCCTTAAGTGTGTGAATTTGTTTCAAAGTCTTATAATCTGCTCAGTTGGTCTATGTGTCTGTTTCTGTGCCAGTGCCATTCTAGTTTTGGAACTATAGCTTTGTAGTATAGTTTAAATTAAGGTATTGTTATTCCTCCTGCATGGTTTTTGTTGCTGAGAACTACTTTGGCTATTCTGTGTTTTGTTGTTGTTGTTGTTTCAAATGAATTTAAGTACTGCTTTTTTGTTTGTTTGTTTTGTTTTGTTTTGTTTTTTGCAGTACTGGAGATGAAACCCAGGGGCATTCCACCTTCAAGCTACACTCTCAGCCCTATATTTTTTTCTTTATTTTGAAACAAGTTCTCACTGATTTGCAAAGGGCCCTACTAAGTAGCTGTAACTGGCTGTGAACCATGCTCCTCCTGTCTCTCCCTCCCAAATGCTTGGATTACAAGGGTGCTTATAAGCATGTGAGGAATGCCCTTGAAAATTGCATTTAATCTGTAGATCATTTCTGAAAGAATGGCCATTTTTATGATATTTATTCTGTCTATCCAAGAATATGACAGATATTTCCATCTTCAGAGATCTTCTTCAATTTCTTTTTACAAATTTTTTTTGTAAAAAATTTTTTTATAAAATTTTTTTATAAGATTTATTTTGTAAAAGCCTTTTATCTTCTTGGTTAGGTTTATTCCTAATTATATTTTATGAGATTTCTTGATGGAAATGTTTTCTGGATTTCTTTTTCAGTGAATTTATGGTTGGTATACAGGAACGTTTCTGGTTTTTTAAGACTAATTTTGTATCTAAACAGTTTGCTGAATTTGTTGATCAGTTCTATAAGCTTTTGTGTTGAGTTGTTGGATATTCTAAGTATAGTGTTATGTCCTCTACAAACTGGATATTTTTAGTTCTTTTTTTTCCTATTTATATTCCTTTGATTTCCTTTTTTATTTTTTTATTTTTTGCTTTATTGCTCTGGCTAAAGTCTCAAGTATTATATTGAAAACAAGTGGTGATGGTTGACATCCTTGTCTTGTTGCTGTTTTTAGAGTGGATTTTGCAGTTTTTTTTTTCCCCATTGAATATGGTGTTGGCTGTGGGCCTATTTTATATTGCCTTTATGATGTTAAGGTATGTTCCTTCTATTCTGATTCTGTGCAGTGTTTTACCATAAGTAAGTGCTGGATTGTGCCAGATGCTTTTTTAGCATCTATTGAAATGATCATGTAATTTTTGCCTTTGGTTCTGAGAAATTCCATCTGGGAATGTTGTATAGACATTGAATTTCTGAGTGATACATTATTTATCTGAAGAGTTCCTCAATTTAGATCTAAAGTTTTTCTGTAGCCCAACAATTAAACACAGACTTCTCATCATGCATTCTCTGTTATATTATGTAAATAATGTGTCCAATCTTACTTAAAACTTAAATATTTACATCCTTCTCCCTATATTCCTTTAACAATACTTCTGCCTTTCTTCATAATATTTCCATTGAATTCATGTTTTAATTTAAGTTCCAAGGTCCATATCAAATACTATATGCTTCAAAATATTTTTCTTCTGGCATTATAATTGGACTTCATTCTTCTGGTAGATGAGAAGACACTTCTTTTCTTTTTAATATTTAGTTTTAATTTTTAATTGACACATAAACCATAAGATATTTGTTTTCTTATATGATACTTCTGTCACTTTTCCCAGTTATACAGTTGTTTCAGTACTCTATAGATAAGATACCTCTACCTCTCGACATATTCTACTGCATAGTATGCCTAGCTTTGGCTTGAAATATCAAGGTGTTTTTAGTGTTACTGTAAGTCAAAACTAAGAGAACTAATGTGTACTGTGTATTTATAAAAACTTTGCTACCTGCTTTCATCACTGGAAAATATTTCAACTATTTTTAAAACTGCCAATATTTAATTGATTTATTCAAAGCAACCAGCATATGGTAGCTTTAAGAACTGATTTATTTACTAAAAGCTTTCTGTAAGAGAAAGGATACTTGATATATGTATCTAATATTACTTTCAATTACATATTACTGTGGTCATCTCATCTGGGAAACATGTTTGTTCTCTTCAGAACATCATGCTATTAATGATTTTTCTTTAAAGTCCTGTTATAAATATTCTCCTAAAGTGTTAAAATGACAGCTATGGAATGCAATATTTTCTAAAAGTTCTATTTTATTTTTTCTAATTTTATTGAAAATAATGGTATTCCTAGTTTATGAAAGAAACGGTACCTCAGAATTTTAGCTTTTTCCATAATGTAACTGATGCCAGCTCCAACAAGTCCCATCAGATCTCACCACTTACTTTCAGTTTGGCATCTTTCATCTGCTCCATACAAAGATTCTAGATTCATCTTTCTAAACACATATTGATCATTTCACTCCTGTGTTCAAAAGCCTCTCATGACTTCTCATGAATTTAAAATGAATTCCAGTTTCTTATCAAGGCACTGAACAATCCCTATAATCCGAATCCAACTTCTCTCTTTATCCTCATTTCTCTTCTACAATCCCACTATGTTGGGTGAACTCATTGCCTTATCAAAAATATATTGAAGTTTTATCAGTTAGGGTTTAATGCAAGAAATAGAAAACACTCTGGGTATTTTAGAAAAGAAGCAATTTAGCACAGGGAATTAAGTGACTACAACCTGATAGGAATGTTGATGGATGAAAACCAGATTCTAACATGGAAGCCAAGCTAATTCCTATGACCCGAAGACCCAGTTCACAAGAGAAGCCTCTCTCCCTGAAGGCCCCATAGGAGTTGATGTCAGAATCAAAAGCCACTCTCAGAGCTGCTATCTTACTCTCACAATACTGAAAAATGGACAGTGAAATAGAGTTTCAGATAAATGACCACTAAAATGAGTCTGCAATGTGGTTTCTGCTTCGTTTTCTCCTTTGACTTATACTTTACAATGTCACTTTGGGGGAAATCAGCGTCTTTTTTTTTTTTTTTTTCAGGGAGAAGAAAAACCCCAGAGAAACAGTAGGTGTCCTTTCTGAAATCCTTTTGTTTTATTTAGAGTTTCTGATGTGTGATTATTTAAGTTAGCACTTAAATATTTCTCATACAGTCACATTATTTAGAGGGAAGGCAAAGGTTCTCTGGTGGAGTAAATTATTTAAAAGATAAAGATAAAAGAGTGATAAGCTGAGAAAAGTTCACATATTTAAATATTTGATTTTATTTTAACAGATTCTGTTTCTGTTTCAGAATGAGCATTATAAGATCATTTGTGACCCGGCCAGTTTATACATGATGTTTCCTTATCAATCTGTCACATCCACCATCCTTGTAGATAGTAGTGTCCCAATTTAACAGATGAAGAAAATTAATCTCAATAAGTTAAAGGATTTGCTCAAGTTTTAACAGGAAGTATTAGCACCCAAGTCTAACTCTGATTACCTCCAAAGTCTTATTCTGTAGAATAACACTCATTTTTCCAAGTTTTAATTTTATGCCAGTAGAAAAAAATAAAAACTATTTTTTGAATTGTTATAAAATGAGGAAAAGGTTCAACTCAATAAGAAGATAAACCTAAATATATATTATTGAAAAGAATAGTTTACATTATTTAGATTGTGTAAAATGGATTATTTGGCAAAGATTCAAATTATTCAAAGAAAAGCAATAGTACTTCACATTGTGGACAATTATTGGTATAATGTGTAATTTTTTCTTTATTAACTGCATGTTCCTTTTTGTCACATCTGCACAGGACCAAATAATTAAAGTACATTAGCTTCATTGGGAAAAGGACATTTGGTTTTAATTAACATTAGACAATAAGAAGAGCCATTTGCTCTATATTACCATTCATTATTGATGCGCACATAGACAGTCAGCACACAGAAAGGCAGCTATGTGAAGCCCTGCAAAACCCCTCAGTCTGGAGTTACAGTAGGTCTATCTAAACATATACAAAATGTTTCACACAGAGCAATATCTTTCTTTCCTTGGGCAACTCTGACCACTCTTTGGCATTCTACTCTGAAAAAGGTTTAAAACAGGTATAAGTTTTATAGTGATTACTCCAAATGTGAACTGCACAGTCCCCCTGGTGTTCATAGAGCAGGATCAGAAATTTAGAACTCACTGGAGAATAAAATTGTAATGCATATTCATGTTAAATTAGAATTTAAAGAAGCAAGACTGACACCTCTGACTTGTGTGATAGAATTTGGTAAAGAAGAAGTTCAGGTTATAATTGTGCGAAGTGTCAAAATCATACCATATAGGGTTGAATTAGACTTAGATTGCCTGTGTGATAAACTAATGCAACCTATTCCTCTGCCAAGAGGATACTGACTATGTGTTTTGGTTAGCTTTTGCTACATGACAAACTATTTCAAAATTTAGTGCTTAAAAATGACAGGCGTTTATTTAATTCACAATTTTGTCATTTGGCTCTTGGGCTGGTTGTATCTGGGCAAATGTCTGTGGTCTCTGTGAACTCTCACTCTGCAGAAGGCCAGCTGAATTTGTTTGCGTGTCAATTTTTCAGGTCCAAAATAATCAAATAGTGAAGTGATTCTGGACTCCTGAACCCTAGGCCCAGAACTGAAATATTGTCTCTTTTCCTCAATTTTACTAGTCAACCAAGTTGCACAGTCATCCCATCAGAAAATAAAACTTCACCACTTGAGGCATGTAAAGCCAATACAATTCTTCTTGCCTACCCACCTTCAAATTGTGGAATCAGCTTTTTGTTTGTTTGTTTCTTAATTTCAGACTTGACAGAAACATTAGTACTTCCTGGATATTAAGCCTGCTGGCCTTCAGTCTGCAACTACAAATCAATCCTCCTGGTTCTCAGGCCCTGAGTCTTTGACTGGAACTAAACACCAGCTCTACGGGGTTTCTGTCTTCCCAGCTCACACCATAGAGCATAGAAGACTTGCTGACCCTCACAAGCATAGCAGCCAATTCATTGAAATAAATGTCTTTACACACACACACACACACACACACACACACACACACACACACACATATATATATATACACAAATGTACACATGCACAACCTTTTTATTCCTTTTCTCTGAAGTATTCTAATTAATACAAATATGCTTTAAATATTTCGATAGAAACGATTCTATTTTCCTGTCTTCATTATGATATCCTATACTCAATAATAATATTATTTGCTTTGAAGCACTTTTACAATCTACTACTGTAGGTATCTATATTACGCATTGGATGTCGGGCTTGGTGGCACAAACCTGTGTAATCCCAGGACTTGAGAAATTGAGATAAGCAGGTCATAAGGCCAGTCTTAGAAACCTAGTAAGTTCTTCAGTTCCTCAGCAACTTAGCAAGACTATTTTTCAAAATAAAAAGGCCTTAGGGTATAGCTCAGAGTTAGAATGCTCCTGAGTTATATTCCTGATACAAACAAACAAACAAATAAAAAAAGTCAGGTGATATCCCAGTATTTGGTAGGCAGAGAACAGAGAATCATGGTACATGGATAGCCTCAGCTACTTTACCAGGCCCTTTGCAAATCAGCGAGACCCTTTTTCAAAAAACAAAAGACCCCCAAAATAATTATAGGGCTGAGGGTGTAGTTCTGAGTTAGAATGTCCCTGGGTTTTATCCCCAGTACCGCAAAATAAAATAAAATAAAAATAAATATTTGATATAAATTAATCTATATCTTTTTGTTTGTAAATACACAAATACATGCATATTTATATACACATATTCATACGTACATATTTTATATTTTACATACAGAAATACATGGCTTATATATGAACATATAAGCATAGGTACATACATAGAAAAGTAAATAAAAATTTATAATTAAAACACTCATTTAATTTTCAAATATAATAATACTTTCTTTAAATTTCAATAATTCTATAGACATATTGGAATAACATACTTTTAAATTCCAATATGTCATATTTGAGTATACACACAAGGCATTTTATATTTCCATTTCACACTCTGTTATATTCCTAATTGAATGAGATCATGCATATGCAGGTGTATCATGGAAACACTATGTATCTCTTGCATAACATGCAAAATAGCAATGATTGGAAATTGTTTTTTTTTTTTTGCAGGTCTGAGAATGGAACTCAGGGGCATTCAACCTTCGAACTACACCCCCTGCCCTGTTTTTATTCTTTATTTTGAAACAGGGTCTCACTAAGTTGTGGAGAGTCTAACTAAGTAGCTAAGGCTGCCCTTCAGTTTCTGCCTCCCGAATGCTGGGTTTACA